>NC_081384.1:29427868-29784118 GCF_030684315.1 Stegostoma tigrinum | reverse complement strand
GAGACAATCATGAAGAACTCTCCTTCACAATCTCTTTCCCTCGCCTGAGGTGTGGTGACCCTCAGGTTAAACCACCACCAGTCATCTCTGTCTAATGAGACAGCAGCCCTATGGCCTCTTGGGACTATGATGTCTTTAACTTCCCTTTACCTTTGTTCTTTTGAGCAGAAGGCTGAGTGTGGGGTGGCCTGATGGACAAGGTTATGAGGGACATGGCCAGGTCACTTTCATCATGGGATTAACGTTACCTGTGTATATTTAGATGGCAAGTTATCTTTCACCAGAGTCAGCTTTGGAGAGAAACCAAATTGGCCTCAGTACCTTTGGGCAGAGCAGGGCAGGGAAGAGGAGGCATGTGTACAAAGTGACTTATGGTTATTGCTTTTAATGACCATTCAACATCCCTCATTGGGAATTCACTGTGTCTTTCCAGACAAAGGGAGGTGGAGGAAAGGCAGATTAATAGCTTTGAAGGACAGAACAGCCATGGCCTAATCAAGGGGCAGAATGGCCTTTAGCCACTTCTACATTTCACAGCTGGATGGCCAGATGAGATCACCAGGACTCAAAACATGAGGAATGACTAGCTGGAAGTACTAAAGTTCAGCTGTTAACACTGAGACAGCCCTTTCAGGAGAGAGGAAAAAAGGAAGTCCTATTGAAATAGCAAAATAGCCTTAATAGGAGCAAGGTATGTTTAGTAATGCTGGTGCATTCTTAGAAACTGAAAGACACAGCTCCTTTTATTGAATGAGAATATCATCTAGAGCAAGCAATATGTTCATCGTGCTCTACATAGTCTGGCAGAGTGATTTTAAACCCACTCGTCAGGCCTGGATGGTGTGAAATGTTCAGGGACAGCTCATGCACTGCATTGCATCAGAGAGTGCATAGTTGCTCCATGCTTACTGGTTTTTGCTTGCACATTAAAACATGGAGCTCATCATTGCTGTTTGGTCAGAGAGTGCCAGAAACATATTAATGTAGTGCCAAGTCATTTACAGCCACCAACTGCAGCCCCAGGCTGTTGAACATGATTGCAGCAAAGCTCCATTTCTATCTTCATTCAAGACTGGAATGCAATTCGAATGAATGCAAACCCAAAGTAGAATCTGCAGATGTTTCAAACTAAGGGCAGAATGCAATGGCCTCCCCATGGCAAGATTGGTAGGGGCAATGGGAGTGATCAATAGGGTGATAGCTGGGGGTCTCATCTCTACCTTGATCAAGGTTTGAGGCAAGAAAGCATGAGAACATCTTCCTACCCAACTGCCAAGTTGAAGCTTTTCCATAGACTATTCATACCCAGCTAAGAGGCATTCATTCCCCCTCACCTACGCACCCATCAACACTGGCATTGACCTAGTGCTGAGTTGGTGTCTCACTGTGTGAGAAACACAAACTGTGTTTGTATGGTGGACTCCTGGGGGTTAAGGACTTTACTGATTGGCGCTTCGATGCTCCACCACACAGGGATCTGATGCTGGGGAGGGAAGGATCTACAGGAATCCATTCCTTGCCCTCCTAGCAGAATACATGCACCACTTCCCTCCTCCCCAGGTACCCAATGGGCCATTCCCAGAGCCTCTTCTGTGTATTTCCAACAGCTACCACTGCTCATCCAATGATGCCCATTAGCAACACATTGCTGCCTGCCTCTGATTGGCGCACGACTGTTGGGGTGGTGGGATACCCACTCTCAACGTCCTTGATGTCAAAGAAGGCCCCTCCCCCGTCCTGGTGAAACCCTGATGTGATACTAATGGGGCAGGCCTCCCCTACAGGGGGCTATGTGGGTCACTGAGTGACCAATCATCTCCGCCCCCTCCCCCCACCTCCTACCCTTCGATGCCTGAATTACATTCCACTCCCAGCCTCTTCTCACTGACACTGGGGCAGTTAGTGTGTGCCTAAGTTTTGTATATTTTCACCGTGTGATGCAAATCTTCTGCGGTCTCATCAACTGAATCGAAAATAGACCACGGCCTGAACGCAAGGGCACATTGGCAGAGCTGCCCATCTTTGAATGTCTCCCTTTACAACTCAACTGCACCCCCTGGTGGTTTTGCTAAGGAGCTGTACCAATTGCATTTATCGGCTTTGTGTGTGTTATCTGATCCCTAGGCCAAAAACGGAATCACGAATCAGAGTTTCTGCTTTTAAACGTCAGCCTGTGGTCCTGGCTGGAACAGTGCAAATGATGATAGCCTGTGCTTTGCCACGATGGTTTCCTTAGTGGAACAGCCTGAATAAACACACTGCCCAGGCTCACCTTAATGATTACCTTCTGTAGGAGTGAGCACAGAATTGCAATGATGCAGGCTCTGGCTAGACTAGTCCTGTTATCAGGAAGGGTGGGATCAGGAATAAACTTCAAAAATCCTCATTCTCATATTCAAATCTCTTCATGATCTCAGATTGCTCTTTTCCAACAACAAGTATCGATGTACTGTGGTGCTAATGTCATGGGGGTAGGAATCCAGGCGAATGTTTTGTGGACAAACACAGAGAATGCTTGAGAAACTCAGCAAGTCTGACAGCGTCTGTGGAGAGAGAAACAGGGTTAATGCTTCAAAGTCAGTATGACTTCTGTTCTGAATCTTGTACTGTTAATTTTATTTCTCTCTCCACAGATGCTGAGTTTCCTCATTGTTCTATGTGTTTGTCTCAGATTTCCAGTATCCACAGTATTTTGCCTTTATTCTAATGCTCTGGGGATATAGGTTTGAAGCCCATATGGCAGATGGCGAAATTTGAAAAAGAAAACCTTGAAAAGAAAAGAAGCTAGCCTAACGCTAACCGGTTAACATCTGATTTTCGTAAAAACCCCATCTAGTTCATTCACGTCCTTTAGCGAAGAAAATCTGCCATCCTTACCTGGTCTAGCTTACATGGAGCCACAGCAATGTGACTGACTCTCAAATACCCCCTGGCTAATTAGGGGTGATCACTAAATGCTGGAACTGCCTACGATGCCCATGACCTGCGAGAGAATTTAAAAATAACTCAGTTTTGTTCACATGTTTCCGACAGCATAGAGTCCAGAACTGTGCACAATACTCCTGCTGACATTTTACAGTGTTTTGTTGTATGTTCAGCATCAGATCCTTGATCTTGTACTTTCTGTCCATATTAATAAAGCCCAGGATACCGTATGCTTCATTAACTGCTTTCTCCGGCTATCCTGCCACCTTCAATGATCTGTGCACTTATACACCCTGGTCCTTCAGTTCACGTACATCATTCGGAATTATAGCTCCTCTTTAAGATAGTATTTTATTGCTAGTACTACCAAAATGCATCTCTGTATTAAACTTTGTCTGTCTGACCCACCACCTTTTGAAATTCGATACTGTTCTCACAGATTATGATGTTTTTACATCCTGTACCATCCGCAGATATTGAAATTGTCCCCTGCAACCCAAGTTCTAGATCATAAACCTATATGAGTAAAACAAGAGCTCCAATATTGACACCCGTCTGGGGAAATCCATTACAAACTTTCTTCTGGCCTGAAAAATATCATTGATCATTAAATCAAAACCGAAAGAACTGCGGATGCTGTAAATCAGGAACAAAAACAAAGTTGCTGGAAAAGCTCAGCAGGCCTGGCTGCATCTGTGAAGGAGAAAACAGAGTTAACTAATTCTGAGGAAGGGTCACCGGGCCCGAAACGTTAACTGTTTTTTCCTTCACAGATGCTGCCAGACCTGCTGAGCTTTTCCAGCAACTTCGTTTTTGTCGCCATTGATCATTACTCTCTGTTTCTTAACACTCAGCCAATTTTCTACCTACATTGCTACTGTCCCTTTCCGACCATGAGCTGTAACATATTCTCACAAGTCTGTTGTGTGACACTGTACTAACCATCTTTTGAAATTCTGTGCCCACCACATCAATCACAATACCTTCATTACCTCTTCAAAAACTCCAGCAAGGTTCCCCTTTCTAAATGTATGCCCACATTTCTTAATCAGCCTTTGGTTTTCCATGTGATTATAAATTCTAACCTAAATAATTGTTTCTGGAAGCTGCCCCACCACTGAAATAAAACTGACTTATCTGTAATTGCCAGGCGTATCCTCACAACTGTTTGAATAAGGGCATAATATTTGCACTTACCTCCCGAAGTCCAAAGAAGATGGAATGATGATGGGTAATACTCCTCAATATCCTCTCTCAGTTACTTCAATATCCTTGGATACATCTCATTTTGTTGCAGTATCTTGCCAATTTTAAGTGCTAACAGTCTATCTAACACTTACTCTTTCTGAATGTTGGAACTTCGCTAGTGATAGCTTCTTCCTCTGTCACTATGACCTGGGTGACGTCCACCTCTTTGGTCAAGGTGTCTGCAAAATATTTATTTCATACCTCACCTTTGTTGTGGGCCTTCATGTGTAAATATCCTGGGCCCTGATTAGTCCTATTCTTCCTTTATCCTGCACTTCCACTGTTTGTATATCCATTGAACATGTTGAGATTCGCTTCATGTTAGCCGCCAGTCTTTTCTTATAATCGTTCTTTGATTGCCCAATAATCTTTTTGACCTCTCCTTTGAGCCTTTTAATATTTCTGTTGGTCCTTAATTGTATTTCTTGACACCTGTCACATGCACATCTTTTCTTCTTTATCTTAATTTCTACGTCCTTTTCCACCCAGGGAGATCTGAATTTATTTTCCACGTCTTTTCCTTTTGTGAGCCTAGACCTTAACACTGCCTGAACAGTTTCTTATTTGAAGGTAGCCATTGTTCAGCAGTGTTTCCTGCTGGCGTTTTATTGCACTGTATCTGGGCCAGCTCTGTTCTTGCTCCATTGAAGTCTGCTCTCTCTCAGTGCATTATTCTCGTTCTGGATTGCTTAATATCCTTCTCTATCTCCACCACCTAAATGTTGCCACTTCATCGTTCCACTTCATCATGGCACTTCCAGGAACCTCTCAACGCATACTGCCGGAGGAAAATATTTGTGAATGCAATCTCGGAATGTTGGCCCCTCTCTGCTGTTTACCCTCCTACTGTCCCAAAACTACATTTCGGTTGTCGTGATGTGGAGGTGCTGGTGTTGGACTGGGGTGGACAAAGTCAGAAGTCACATGACACTGGGTTGTAGTCCAACATGTTTATTTGAAATCACTAGCTTTCAGAGCGCTGCTTCTTCATCAGGTGAAATCCTTGACTCTTTACAATTTCCCTGCAGGTTTATTCCTATTCATCCTTTCTATTAGTTGGAAGCCTATAGACTACTTTGAGAATATCATTGCCCTTTTTTGACTTAGCTCCATTCAAATTAACTCTGTCATTGAACCCTGTGGGACATACTCATTCTCCAGCACTCTGCTGCTCTCCATCTCCAATACCGCCATCTTTCCTGCTCTCCTTCCTTTCCAAAGACCTTGTACACAGGATTATTCAACACCCAGACCTACCCCTTACTGGAACCAAGTCTCTGTTATTGCCACTGTGTCACATATCTACATGGCAATCTGTGCCTTGTAATTCTCTAAATCTTACTGCCACTGAGCAACATGCAATGATATTAGATCAGGTGACTGAAGGCTTGATGAAGTAGATGCATTTTTAGCTTAAAGAAGGACAGTGACAGATGGAGACGAAGATTTGTAGAGAGAGAATTCCAAAGATTGTAGCGTTTGTAACTTATAAGCCCATGTCTGACCGATCTGATTTTCCCTCATTCTCATAGAATCCCTACAGTGTGAAAGCAGGCCATTTGACCCATGAAGTTCACACCAACCATCTGAGTAGCATCCCACCTAGAACCACCGCATATCCGCCCCAACCCTCAACCCTATCTTGCATTTCCCATGGACAATCTACCTAGCCTGCACTTCCCTGGACACCACAGGCAATTTTTTTTTAGCATGGCCGATCTACCTAACCTGTACATAGTTGGATTGTAGGAAGAAACCAGAGCACCCAAACGAAATCCATGCAGACACAGGGAGAATGTGCAAACTTCACACAAACAATTGCCCATTTGTCTGACATGTGACAGCTGCACCTTTAGCCATCCAGGCCCTTTGCTTTGGAATTCCCATGTTCTTCTCCTTTAAATCTCTCCATTTAATCCACACTGTTGATCATATTTTTAATGTCTGTTGCAGCTCTGGGCCCATTTGGATCCACTAATGATCTGCGATGCATTTTGGGGCATTTCTCTTGCTCAAACATGGTACAGAAATGCAAGTTGATGCAGTTTCCTGAGTCAAACACTATTGTCAGTATGATGTAGTCTAAATGTACTGCCATATGTTAGCTCACATAACATGTGGCGCAAAGATTGTCTTCTTATTGAGGCAGATGTCTTGAAGTTTATTCACAACACTATTTACACTGATGTGGTATCTTAGTTGTACAGAGTCCATGTTCTCTGCTCACTGACTATGAATGTACATTACATACAGATAACTGACTGGTTAAATACACAGACTCCATTGCAATAAGCGGGGAGTAATTAAAAGTGAGGATCTTTTCTGTAGATTGTCATATAAATCTACATCATGTGAAACTTGTGAAAGTTGTGAAACTTGAAAGGGTTCAGAAAAGATTCACAGGGAAGTTGCCAGCGTTGGAGTGTTTGAGATTTAGGGAAACTGCATTGGCTGGGACTATTTTCCCTGGAGATATGGAGAGTGAGGGGTGACGTTATAGAGGTTTATAAAATCTTGAGGGGCGTGGACAGAGTGAATACCAAGAATATTTTCCCTAATGTAGTGGGTGGGGGGTAAAACTAGGGGGCATAGATTTAAGGTGAGAGGGGAAAGACCTAAAAGGGACTCGAGGGATAACTTTTTCATCCAGCGGGTGGTGCGTGTATGGAGTGACCTGCCAGAGGAAGTGGTGGAGGCTGGTACAAGTACAATATTTAAAAAAACATCTGGATAAATATATGAATAGGAAGGATTTAGAGCGATATGGGCCAAATGCTGGAAAATGGGGCTGGATTGATGTAGAATATCCAGTCAGCATGGACAAGTTAAACTGAAGGGTTTGTTTTCATGCTGTACATCTCTATGACTCTGTGATTCTATGTACCTGTTTTAATGTTACACCGTCTCTCTGGCCTGGAATCTATGCAATAATACCACACAAGTCAATGTGTTGTTGAAATGAATGTTGCCTGTGCTGTTTCCCCTTGCTATTTCCAGTTCCTTGGCAGGGTGTAAAGACTTTGAGCTGAATGATGAGGGAGCAGTTTATAATGAACAAGACATGACATGAAATGTGAAACGTTGATTAACAAGCCATCCTAAAATTTATAGACTTACTAGTGTTTATGTCTGCAAATAAATCCAAAGATCTTTAACATGCAGATTTAAATCAAAAATTAGAAATGTGTCTGCATATTACTGTGAGGTTAATTGTTACCCAAGGCAATTTAATACACTTTCTTGTTCTATCAGGTAAGAGCTGGTAATCCATCATTTTTAATCATGTACTTTGGTGCCACACTATGGGTTTGGGTTCCAAACAGACAGCTTGAGGTGAAGACCAAGTCAATAATTGTCTTCAGACTTAGGCTTCAAAGTAACACTGTTTATTATAAATTAATACTAAATATTGCTGTGCACAGTAACCAGTGATATGCCAGATTCTGTATCTTAACAGTTACATTATTTAAGTATTAAACTTTTTTGTCCTCTTTGGGTGTTCATGTCCATGTCCTTTGTCATTTGATCAAACTCTGCCCACACTGTGCTATTAACATAACAAATTTGCTGCAGGGCCATGAGGCCATTGTGCAACACATTGTCGCAATGCATCTATATTTCATTTGTTTTGTGGAAACACAACAGTGAAGTCAGGAAAATTATTTTGAATATGCCGGACGGATTTAAAGGAACACCTATGCAAACTGTTGCATTTTACTGACTTGAGAGAGGAACTGCACTGTTAGCAGTGCAGCGGTATGTTAGACACTAGCATTGCTTTTACAAGTAAAGGATTGATATTAGAATTTGATGATAGGGAGCTATGGCAGCAGTGATATAATGGAGCACATGATGACGGAGAGGGTCTGAAGAGAGAGGCAGTATTTGTAGAACTCTTACTGAGCCTAAGTGGACGTAGTTATTAAAATTGAAATAACCAGTTACCTTTAAAAGCCTATAGAGTTCAGCAACCTTTCCTTAGAAATGGAGTGCACCAGACTCCCTCAAGAATCATCCATACACCTACCCAGCAGCAGAAGGGTAGGTCCCTCATTCACTGCATCCGATCTTACAGGAACTCATGTCAGCACTAAGTGCCACATCCCTTCATGGACAGCAATAATTCTAGAAGGTCGCTCAGTGCCACATTTTTGAATGGCATTGAAGGATTTGCATGACCTGCATCACCCACATCCAGTGAGCAAATAAAAATATAAAACTCTCAGCATTGAGATCAGTAAGGTACATATCACCAGCCGTGTGACAGGAAACGTATGGGCCATCGTTGTCTGTGGAGCACTGCCTTGTCAGAGGTATCATCTTTCAGATCCAAGGAATTATTATCTCCTGAGTGAATGAACATAAAATGCACCAAGGTACATGGAGAGCTGCTGTTATATTTTATCCGTAATTCCTTCAGAATAAACACTTCCTATTTTGGTGGTACAAAGTACCTCTGAGCCAGGAATGTGGAACATAGAATAGTACGGCCCAGGAACAGGACCTTTGGCCCACCAGCTCTGATGAAGAGTCATCTGCACTCGAAACATTGGCTTGGCCTATCTCCACAAATGCCTGACCCGCTGTGATTTCCAGCATTTTTTGTTTTTAGTTCTTTGCCCACCATATCCGTGCCATCCATGATGCCTTTCCAAACAAATCCCATCTACCTGTATATGGTCTGCATCCCTGTATTCCCTGCCTGTTCATGAGTCTGTCTGAGTGCATCACCTTATACTTGTCTCATTTTAAACTCCATCTGCTATTTCTCCACCCAACCTTTCAAATGACTTATATCCTATTTCTCACCATCGACAACTCTGTCAACTTTTGTGACATCTGCAAACTTGGGTTCAAGCCCCACCTACTCCAAAGGTGTCAAATTGATTTGAAAATATCTCCGACAGCCAGCCACTTGCTGAGTATTTCTGGCATTTTCTGTTTCTTAATTCAACCTTTCGACTCTGTGGCTTCTTGTGTACAAACTGGCTGCTGTATTTGTCCATGTAACAATGGCTGTATTTCATGCAGTATCTATGGATGTCCTGGGATTTTGATCAGAAGTTAAACCAACCACAGAAGTACGAGAGCATGAGGTTGCTAGCGCCTTAGAGAGAGAGAGAGAGATAGAGAGGGAGGGAGTCAGATGTTGATGGTTTAACCTGAGTGTCATCATACCTCAGGGTGGGGTGGGGTAGAGATTGTGAAGGACAGTCCTTCATGGTAACATCAGCTGGTGTGGGAATTAAAACCATGCCGTTGGCATTGGCTCTGCCAGCCACCTAAACTAAACGACCCCTACGAAACATAATCTGGATTTAGCATCTGGCGCCAAGGCTACTTTCTTAAATGAATGAATGCTGCCCTCTTGTGGTGATTATGTAAAAGAATTCCTCTTGAGTGGAATCTCTGAGTTAGATGCACACCAGCTCATGTGGTTTCCGCTATGCCTTTTTGAAGCTAACAAAGCTGATTCTTTTCTGACAGGAATCTCTCCAGTCCTCCAAAAATTACAATTTACATATTTACTCAAAGTGACAGTCAGCAATCACAACATTGTAGAGGTCAGTAAGGAGCTGGTTATTGGGAAATAAGTGAAAGGGATTTCAGTCAGATTAGACAGCTTTAGGGAATGATACAAGCGCTGAGAAAGCTTTTAAAACTGGGAAACATTTGGATTCAATTTGTTTTCAGTGACGAACACAATTGCCCCCAGTGCCAATATTTATCATGCCTGGTGTCTGTATGATTAATGCCACTGCGATGAATTTTTCTCTGTGCCTGGTACTGGGTGGTCTCAAGGCTTTGATGCCAAGACAGAGTGTTGCTAGTCCTTCAGGATTATCCTGGAGACTGCAGGAATTAACGATTAATCCCCTGGACATTGATCTGAGCCAGCCAGCTAAAAAAAAACTTCAGTTTGGGAAAAAATTGTGGGTTTTGCATTTTCTTTGACCATTTTTGGTTTATGAGGAGAAAGAAAATCAGACAAGAATCATGCTGTTGGGGGGCTAAAAGAGGGATGTTGCTACTAGGAGGCAAGCTAGTCACCGTGACGATGGATATCTCAAGTGACCAATGGCTGAATGCCGGGCACAATCCCATTGCGGGGGGGGGGGGGGGGGGGGGGGGTGGCGGGGGGGAGAGGTCATATGACCAATCCTCCAGGAATACAACGAGGCAGTGTTGATAGCCCAAGTTCAGGTTGCAACAGATTTTAAGGAGAAAGATTGCAATTACAGCAAGTCCAGAACAATTGCTCAGAATGCGTTCATGGATTAGGAGTCAGTGAAGAGGCTGAAGGAAGATTAAACATGTTTGAACAGACCTGGGAAAGGAAGAAAAAGGAAAATCCTTTTACAATTATGGCTGAAATTATAATGGGAGGGATGAGTCACAGGTGAAAGCACACATACATCAAGTCCCATGCAATGTTCGATTGTTCCAGTGCATAGGCCTATATCTATTTTTCACAGCAGTTGCTGTAAGTCTATCTCTGCGAATGAGTGTCTATTGGAGTCTACAGAGCTCTTATAGTGCGGTGGGTAATGTCCCTGCCTCTAAACCAGAATCTCCAAGTTCAAGTCCTATTCCAGGACTCGATGAGCAAGGACGGGCACTCACAGTTACCTCCAAACAGGTTTCAAATGGTTTACCTGGCGAAAGTACACCAACAGTGAATGGTAAAAACAGAAGAGATCCCTGATCAGCCAGGCACTGGTAAACAATTGGAATCTTCTCCATGATTATTGTGGCTCTAGACTACAAATTAGCTATAAAAGTCACCATGGTGCCATGGTGGGTTGGCAACATGACTGACATGGACCGGTTGGGTGCCAACAAGAGGATCCAATCCTTATTCAGGATGGGGTAGATTCACTGGAATTGGACCTGCCTCCTTGACCTAGGTGAGAGGTCATGGGAGATGAGTCAGACCAACGTTTGGGCAGAGAACTGGAAAACTATTGATGTTTAATGTGATGAGTAGACATCCACCTACAGTTACAGATGGCAATATAACAATGAGGCATTAATACCTCCAAAGGTGACTTATGAACAGAATGAGGAAGGATACAAGACAACACTCACAATGCAGGTACAGTCATTCATTCCTCACTGTCCATTTCTGGATCTCTGGACCAGTAGAGTTTGGGCCCAATTCACTGGACATACCTGCTTGGCAAACGGTAGACAGTTTAAAACTGGTCTAACAGCTGTGTAATAAAACTTAGCAACATAATGGACCAGTCCAATCGCAGTATACCCTGACAATCAACTATCCCCTACACCCAACATGGCTGTGTCACCAACACCTGATCACCTGCCTCGCTTGCATCCCTCCCACCTTTTCACTTGTATGCACCAACTACTGTCTGCTCAGCTGGGCCCACGGCTACACACTGACTAACACCCCTTCAACACCCAGTCTGTCTCCCTACCCCCTGAACACATTGTCCCCTCCTTACCCACCTCACAACGAGCACTGCTCCTTTCTGACCTGAACAACTGCCCAAACCCATTCAAACACACATCACCTTCACTCACTCACTCACCCCCACTCACACATACACTCACTCACCCATTCACTCATTCACTTACTCGCTCACTCACTCATTCACACCCATTCACTGAGAGAGTTCTGAACCTTTGATTAATTGACCTGAGTATCACAGCTAGAGTCACAAAACCTGAGTCTTTTCCATTCCTTGACCCTATGACAATCCACTGGCCTTGAATGGGGACCATTGTGCTGCTCATTTCTCTGACAGTTGGGAACTGAAGACCCCACAAGAAACTGGCCGTGATGTCAAGTTGATAAAATCCTTAGCGGCAGTGCCAATTTGGCCAGCATTACAAGAGCGTAGGAGATGGAGACCATGAGTGTGAATAATAATGTGAATTATTCTTTATACAATGCCTTTCAACATAGTAGAATTCCCAAGAAACCTTATAGTCAGCCAATTCTTCACAAACAAGCTAAATTAGGAGGCAAGCAAGTTTGACGTTCCGCTGCTACCCTGGGGCTGGGAGGGGGAATGAGGAAGGGTGCATGGTGAGGAGTGATGGAACGCTGGCCCTCTGGATAAGGATTTGTGTGGCAATGCCTCGAGGGGATGTCGACCCAAGCCTTAAGCTGCTGGATTGTAAATTAATATAGATCAGTGAGACAAAGATGAAGCGTGACCAATCTTGTTCGTAACATGGACAACAGCAAAACTATAAACTCATGTGACAGCTGGCCATCAAACCTTCTCAGTAACTTCATAAAGTATACTCAGAATTCCTGCTGGAAACAGACAAGGATTTGGGGTGTGGGAGTGTGCAGGGTTGCGAACTAGCCTCATTTATTTCACAGAATTCTTGGAATAAATTACACTGCGCAGAAATGCTGAGGGGGGCCGGGGTAAATAATGAGAGTGCCTGAGACACATGCCACGATATAAATCTGTTAGGAATCAGATATTGAGACAGAGCAATAAAGTGTGGAACACAAACAGCAGCCATTTTGTTATTAACACACCATCAATCTGTAATGGCCTGTGTGTGAACCAGTGAAGGGACAGCTCTGCATCGCTTCAGATATAAAGCCATTTGTCAGCTCTTTATAAATGGAGTGCTCAGGGCAGAGATCCTGTTAACTTCAAATTGAGCATCATTGAGTTGAATGCCAGTGTTCTGGACTTGACTTTGCAACGTGGGTCCTTTACACTATGAGACGGAGAAAGGACAGAAGAGGACAAAACAAGAACAACCAGGAATGGAAGAAAAGAGTGAACGTGTGGACACAACTCACGAACAAGCATCACCGTAATTACTTTTCTGGTGGAGGAAGAACTGATGACATTCGTACAAAAAACAGCAATTCATTACTGCAGAGGACAGGACCATTCATCTGCACAAACTGAGTCCAGCCAGTGAGAGACTGCAGCTTGATCCCTTTTATCCTAGTATCAGGCATCCTGCTAGGTTCTTAAATTGCTCTTTATCTCTCCCCACTGAGTCAGTATCACTGGTGGCCCTTCCCCCATCCTGCCACTTTGAGAGTGAAGAGATTCCGATTGCTTTGTTTGTTTCTGCATGGATTTGCTCTGAGGTTCCACTAGAGATGTGATTGAGATCGTGAAAGAGAAAAGATAGTGTCCTGCCTCAAGTCAGGTCTATCATCAGATCCCTATGAGAATCTGGCCTCCTACTGAAACATCTTCAGGTGAGTCAGAGATTTCACAGGCACGGTGTTGTAACTCCACTGCCAGGCTACAAGCTGTGCTCAGGGATGGAGAAGAATCAAAACATAGAACATACAACATAGAATAGTATAGCACAGTACAGACCCTTCAGCCCATGATGTTGTGCTGACCTATTAACCTACAAAGATCGATCTACATCCAGATCAATCTACCCTACATTTTACTGTCCTCCATGTGCCTATCCAAGAGTCACTTAAAGTCTTCACCAGTTAAACCTATGCCCTCTAGTCTTGGGGATCCCACCCCAGGGAAATGTCCCTGTCTATTCACCCTATCCATGCCCCTCATGATTTTATAAGCCTTTGTAATATCACCCCTCTGATGGTCCAAGGAAATTATCTCCGGCCTATTGAGCCTTTCCCTATAGCTCAACCCCTCCAACCTTTGCAACATCCTTGTAAAACTACCTCCCATGTGCTGCAGTTAGACCCAAAATACCTTCAGGGAAGGAGTCAGGGAAGCCTGAGGAGAGCCCATTTATTTCTCCTTATCAGTCATTGTAAGCTGTGGCTTTTAACTAATAAGTTAGAGACTTTATAAATGTGAGCCAGTCACTCTGTGCCTCCTGCAAATAAGGGAATGTATCTGGAGAAGAAACATTAAGGAACAGCAAATCCTGACCATCCAAAACGGATTGTCTTAGTGAAGCTTATGGTCAGGAATCTGCTTTCTAATCTTTCCCTCCATTTGAAACACAATTTTTATTGTGTGTGTGTGTGTGTGTGTGTGTGTGTGTGTGTGTGTGTGTGTGTGTGTGTGTGTGTGTGTGTGTGTGTGTGTGTGTGTGTGTGTGTGTCTCTGTATATGTGGCTTTGACGATTTTTTAAATCAATAGCGCAGAATATGAAGTTAAGCCAAGATTGGCCACAATTTTGTTGCATGGTGGAACAGACTCAAGGGGCTACCTCTATTCCTGTGTTCGTATCCTATCCCAGGCTTGAGTTTGAGTTTAATTGAACTTTATTAATTTACCTGTAATTAGTTATTATTTGTAATAAATAGTGGTTCTTGGTAAGTTGAGAAATCTGGTCCATGTTTTCTGTCAATCTGGGTTAAAAGACAGATAGAATGGAGAATTTTGCATGCTTTTATCAGATCGTTTGTGAAGACTCTGGGAGTGGTGAGCTTTGAATTCCAGTGCATTAGCCCATTGACAGTGTTGGATCTATATTGACCGACACAGACGTGAAGATCTTTGCGGCCTCACTCTGTGGTGTAGATGAGGGTGGCTCAGTGGTTAGCACTGCAGCCTCATGGCACCAGGGGTCTGGGTTCTATTCCATCTCATGTGGCTGTTTGTGTGGAGTTTGCACTTTCCTCCCCTGCTTGTGTGCATTTCCTCTGGGTGCTCCAGTTTCCTCCTAGAGATGTGCATGCTAGGTAGATTGGCCATACTAAATTACCCGTAGTGTTTAGGGATGTGAAGATTAGGTGGGTCTGGGTGGGATGCACTGAGGGTTGGTGTGGGCTTGTTGGGCCAAAAGGCTGGTTTCCACACTTTGTGGATTCTATGAGGGCATCTATGAGTTCAACTCCCTCAATAGTCTTGTCCAACTTGATCACAATCGGCTCAGTAGATTTCTCCAGCTCAGAATCCCACCCACATTTTCTGGACTTCAGGCTCTTGTACAAACCACACATTCAGAATTTACCAATAGTATTTATGGAATAAACAGGAACAGGAAGAATGAAAGGCAGTCTGTCAAACCTTTTCCAGTATTCACTGGCTGATCTGTGGCCTAGCTCCCATATATCTATATATTTGGCCCCATCCCTTAAAATCTTTGTTTAACAAAAAAATTATCAATCTCTGGTTTAAAATTAACAACTGACACAGCCATTAGTGGAAGAGAGTTCCAAACACCTACCGTCCTTTGTGTGTAGATGAGCTTCCTAACATCTCTCCTGAATAGTTTGATCCTAATTCTCAGACTATGCCCCTAGTTCTAGAGACCCAAGTCAATGGAAACTGTTTACCTTTATGGACCTTCTCTTTTCATGTTAATATCTTAAAGACGTCAATCAGATTATCCTTTAACCTTCTAAATGCTCTTGAAATCAGGCCTAATTTGCGTAATCTCTCCATGTAGCTACACTCTTGGAGTCTGGGTATCATTCTTGTAAACCTATTTGAGACCATCTGAGCATTCTTCCCACTTTCAGTATTTGTGCTATTGACTTCTGGCTGCAATGCTCAAGAAAGAAATCCGTATTTTCATTATCTTAAAAGTTATAGTAGGATTTTTCATAAGGCTGCACAATTTTCAGCAGAAGTTGCCATAACTCTGCATCCAAAATCTTTCCAAGTTAGTTCCCAGTCAACTCATTGAAAATCAAACAAAATATCAAAAGCAACAACTTTAATAATGAGGCAGCTGACAATGCAACACCTTGCCTTAGAGATAATGGGAACTGCAGATGCTGGAGAATTCCAAGATAATAAAATGTGAGGCTGGATGAACACAGCAGGCCAAGCAGCATCTCAGGAGCACAAAAGCTGACGTTTCGGGCCTAGACCCTTCATCAGAGAGGGGGATGGGGTGAGGGAACTGGAATAAATAGGGAGAGAGGGGGAGGCGGACCGAAGATGGAGAGAAAAGAAGATAGGTGGAGAGAGTATAGGTGGGGAGGTAGGGAGGGGATAGGTCAGTCCAGGGAAGACGGACAGGTCAAGGAGGTGGGATGAGGTTAGTAGGTAGATGGGGGTGCGGCTTGGGGTGGGAGGAAGGGATGGGTGAGAGGAAGAACCGGTTAGGGAGGCAGAGACAGGTTGGACTGATTTTGGGATGCAGTGGGTGGGGGGAAGAGCTGGGCTGGTTGTGTGGTGCAGTGGGGCAAGGGGAGATTTTGAAACTGGTGAAGTCCACATTGATAGCATTAGGCTGCAGGGTTCCCAGGCGGAATATGAGTTGCTGTTCCTGCAACCTTCGGGTGGCATCATTGTGGCACTGCAGGAGGCCCATGACGGACATGTCATCTAGAGAATGGGAGGGGGAGTGGAAATAGTTTGCGACTGGGAGGTGCAGTTGTTTGTTGCGAACTGAGTGGAGGTGTTCTGCAAGGCGGTCTCCAAGCCTCCGCTTGGTTTCCCCAATGTAGAGGAAGCGACGCCGGGCACAGTGGATGCAGTATACCACATTGGCAGATGTGCAGGTGAACCTCTGCTTAATGTGGAATGTCATCTTGGGGCCTGGGATAGTGTTGAGGGAGGAGGTGTGGGGGCAAGTGTAGCATTTCCTGCGGTTGCAGGGGAAGGTGCCAGGTGTGGTGGGGTTGGAGGGCAGTGTGGAGCGAACAAGGGAGTCACGGAGAGAGTGGTCTCTCCGGAAAGCAGACAGGGGTGGGGATGGAAAAATGTCTTGGGTGGTGGGGTCGGATTGTAAATGGCGGAAGTGTCGGAGGATGATGCGTTGTATCCGGAGGTTGGTAGGGTGGTGTGTGAGAATGAGGGGGATCCTCTTTGGGCGGTTGTGGGGGTGGCGGGGTGTGAGGGATGTGTTGCGGGAAATACAGGAGACACGGTCAAGGGCGTTCTCGATCACTGTGGGGGGAAAGTTGCGGTCCTTGAAGAACTTGGACATCTGGGATGTGCGGGAGTGGAATGTCTTATCGTGGCAGCAGATGCGGCGGAGGCGGAGGAATTGGGAATAGGGGATGGAATTTTTGCAGGAGGGTGGGTGGGAGGAGGTGTATTCTAGGTAGCTGTGGGAGTCGGTGGGCTTGAAATGGACATCAGTTACAAGCTGGTTGCCTGAGATGGAGACTGAGAGGTCCAGGAAGGTGAGGGATGTGCTGGAGATGGCCCAGGTGAACTGAAGGTTGGGGTGGAAGGTGTTGGTGAAGTGGATGAACTGTTCGAGCTCCTCTGGGGAGCAAGAGGCGGCGCCGATACAGTCATCAATGTACCGGAGGAAGAGGTGGGGTTTGGGGCCTGTGTAGTTGCGGAAGAGGGACTGTTACGGGCAACGCATCATCCTCCGACACTTCCGCCATTTACAATCCGACCCCACCACCCAAGACATTTTTCCATCCCCACCCCTGTCTGCTTTCCGGAGAGACCACTCTCTCCATGACTCCCTTGTTCGCTCCACACTGCCCTCCAACCCCACCACACCCGGCACCTTCCCCTGCAACCGCAGGAAATGCTACACTTGCCCCCACACCTCCTCCCTCACCCCTATCCCAGGCCCCAAGATGACATTCCACATTAAACAGAAGTTCACCTGCACATCTGCCAATGTGGTATACTGCATCCACTGTACCCGGCGTGGCTTCCTCTACATTGGGGAAACCAAGCGGAGGCTTGGAGACCGCTTTGCAGAACACCTCCGCTCAGTTTGCAACAAACAACTGCACCTCCCAGTCGCAAACCATTTCCACTCCCCCTCCCATTCTCTAGATGACATGTCCGTCATGGGCCTCCTGCAGTGCCACAATGATGCCACCCGAAGGTTGCAGGAACAGCAACTCATATTCCGCCTGGGAACCCTGCAGCCTAATGCTATCAATGTGGACTTCACCAGTTTCAAAATCTCCCCTTCCCCCACTGCCAGCCCAGCTCTTCCCCCCCACCCACTGCATCCCAAAATCAGTCCAACCTGTCTCTGCCTCCCTAACCGGTTCTTCCTCTCACCCATCCCTTCCTCCCACCCCAAGCCGCACTCCCATCTACCTACTAACCTCATCCCACCTCCTTGACCTGTCCGTTCTCCCTGGACTGACCTATCCCCTCCCTACCTCCCCACCTATACTCTCTCCACCTATCTTCTTTTCTCTCCATCTTCGGTCCGCCTCCCCCTCTCTCCCTATTTATTCCAGTTCCCTCTCCCCATCCCCCTCTCTGATGAAGTGTCTAGGCCCGAAACGTCAGCTTTTGTGCTCCTGAGATGCTGCTTGGCCTGCTGTGTTCATCCAGCCTCACATTTTATTATCAACACCTTGCCTTACATGGGTAGGAAACACCAGAGATAGCCTGAGACAAAAGCGAAAAGTGCTGGAGAAACTCAGCAGGTCAGGCAGCATCTGTGGAGACAGTAAGAGAGTTGATTTTCAGGTCGACTTATTTTTCTGAAGGATTTCTGGATCTGACACCTAACTCTGTTTCTCTCTCCATGGGTGCTGCCAGGCCTGCTGAATTTCTCCAGCAATTTCTGTTTTTGTTTCAGATTTGCAACTTCTACAGTTTTTGGATTGATACCAGCAATAGCATCTCTGCCTTCAATGACTTCTTCATTGGTTTACAGATGCTGTAACATTATGCTCACCATGACTTCCAGCTGGAGGCAGGCCCCTGACCTTGGAGTCCCTTTGGCCTGGGTCACTTTAGTGGGTGTCTCCTGGTGATCTGATGCGAGGCGCGTCCTGGACTAATACGATGATCGGTACCACATGGCATCCAGAGATGATGACATCACTGACTGTTGGATGAAGGGGCATCTGTCACTTCCAGGAATAAGATTTGAGATTCTGGTCCCACTGGAAATAACATTTCAACATTCACCTGTCAAACCACCTCAGAATTGTGTATGTTCCAATAAGATCACCCCTCCTTCTTCGAAACTCTAATGAATGAAGGCCTAAACTACTTAGCTGATGTTGATAGGTCGATGATTCAATTTATCTCTGGATACTGCAGCCAGCAGCATTGGGTGAGGGAGTGTGGTGAGGGAGATGTTAGGAGGGGTGGACTGGAGGAGAAAGTGGGGAGGAGTAGGAAAGATGTTGGGGATATGGAGTGGGGAAAGATGATGGTGGGGAGGGGGGAGATGATAGGCATGTTGAGTGGGGGAAGATGATGGGGGGAGGAGGGAAATGATGGGTGACTGGGGAAATCCTGGGGGAGTTGGGAGATGATTGAGGTGGGGGAACAATGGAAGGATAGGAATGATGATGGGTGGAAGGGGGGATGATACTTGGGGGACGTGGGGGTGATGATGGAGGAGAGTGGGGAGATGATGGGGAAAAGTGGGGGAATGATGGGGGAAAGTGGGGGAATGGTCAGTTGGAGGAGGTGGAAGATGCTGAGATGAAATCTACAGGAATGTGGCCAAGTAAAGTTGGCAGCCTTATAATAGAGGAAAATAGCAACACTGGAAATAGAAAACAGAAATGATAAGATAAGAATAAATGGTTAGCGGCCAATTAACAGGTGAGTAACTTTATGAAGCTCTTAGAATTTTGGATCTCTGAAGTGTAAAGTGAGTATTGATGGACAGTGAAGAATTGGTTTGTAAAATGTGAGGCTGGATGAACACAGCAGGCCCAGCAGCATCTCAGAAGCACAAAAGCTGACGTTTCGGGCCTAGACCCTTCATCAGAGAAGGGGATGGGGAGAGGATATGGGAATAAATAGGGAGAGAGGGGGAGGCGGACCGAAGATCACCAGCTTCAAAATCTCCCCTTCTCCCACCGCATCCCAAAACCAGCCCAGTTCTTCCCCTCCCCCCACTGCACCACACAACCAGCCCAGCTCTTCCCCTCCACCCACTGCATCCCAAAACCAGTCCAACCTGTCTCTGCCTCCCTAACCTGTTCTTCCTGTCACCCATCCCTTCCTCCCACCCCAAGCTGCACCTCCATCTCCTACCTACTAACCTCATCCCACCTCCTTGACCTGTCCGTCTTCCCTGGACTGACCTATCCCCTCCCTACCTCCCCACCTATACTCTCCTCTCCACCTATCTTCTTTTCTCTCCATCTTCGGTCTGCCTCCCCCTCTCTCCCTATTTATTCCAGAACCCTCTCCCCATCCCCCTCTCTGATAAAGGGTCTAGGCCCGAAACGTCAGCTTTTGTGCTCCTGAGATGCCTCTTGGCCTGCTGTGTTCATCCAGCTCCACACTTTGTTATCTCGGATTCTCCAGCATCTGCAGTTCCCATTATCACAAGAATTGGTTTGTGTTGGGATTGTTGAGTGGACTGGCAGTGATCACGAACTACCTGGTTATAGACGCGGAGAAGTTTAACATTACGCAAAGCACTTATTGCGAAAGGTGCAGTTTTGTGCTTTATGGGAACTGGGTGTTAAAATTACCGATACTCTACGCATTTAAATATCTCTGTTGTTTTAGAATAGATCTATTTGAAGTTCTTCTGAAGAAGTTTGATTATCAGTTCTGGTCTTATTTTTACAAAATTAATTCCTTTGTGTCTATGATCATTCTAGATTAGATTAGATTCCCTCCAGTGTGGAAACAGGCCCTTTGGCCCAACAAGTCCACACCTCCCCTTGAAGCATCCCAACCAGACCCGTACGCCTATAATCCATACACCCCTGAACACTACGGGCAATTTAGCATGGCCGATCCACCTAGCCTGCACATCTTTGGACTGTGGGAGGAAACCGGAGGAAACCCACGCAGACACGGGGAGAATGTGCAAATTCCACACAGACAGTCGCCCGAGGCTGGAATTGAACCCGGGTCCCTGGCGCTGTGAGGCTGCAGTGCTAATCACTGAGCCACCGTGCCACCCTAACAATGAATCATATTTGTGATGACTTGCTGCAGCTGGCCCTTTAGCAGCAGGCAAAGTCAGGCCGAGAGCTGTAGTAAACCAAGTGGACCTCAGCTTCCTTTTCTCTTCAGCTGATGCATGAGATCTTGGAGCAGGGCCATTCAGACCCTTGACCCTGCTATATGCTTTTAAAGATATTTGCACAAACTCTTAGTGTCTACTTTTACATTTCTTGCTAGCCTTCTCTTGAACTCTATTTTTCTTCCTTGTTACCTTTTTAGCCATCCTTCACTGATATTTACATTCTGTTCAATCTTCTGGCCTGCGACTAGTCTTCATAGAATTGTATACCTTTCCTTGGAGCTTGTTTCTACCTTTGATGTTTTTAGTTAGTCACAGTTGGTGTGGTTTGTCCTTCCCTGAAAGCCTTTCTTTCTCTGAATGCATCTTCTCTGAATGTTATGACCTATCTTCTAATATCTTTGCCACAGTTTCTCTACTGGCCTAACCCTAAATCTACCCTAAAGCAGCCAGCTCTCAGCAATTGCATTTATAGGTTTCAAGGAGCAATGAAGATTGCATAGAGTGAGCAGGAGAAATGAGCTACTGTCTACATCACTGATATAGAAATTGACATTTTCCATTTTTTTAGAACATGGTGGAGCAAGATACTCTACATTAGTGAATTATAAATTCTACAAATGCCCCAGAGTTAATTCCAGTCTTGAATATGCCAGTCTAACTTTGGACCCTAAGAACATTAAGAGCAAGTTGAGGTTATTTAGTCTCCCATGTTTTCCCCCTTCTTTGACTGGCTCCTGGTTGATCTGCACATTAATCCCCTCTCTTCCACCCAGCATGCTCCATACTCATTGTCACCCTCATCTTACAAAAATCCACCTATCGCAGTTCTGTAAGCTCAACTGATCCCTGGCAGAAAGTTAAAAATTGTTGTAGCCAATTTCTGTGAAGCAAGTGTCTTGCAATTTTGCCATAAAAAAAACAGAAGTTGCTGGAAAAGCTCAGCACGTCTGGCAGCAGCTGTGGAGAGTTAATGTTTTGGGCCCAGTGACCCTTCCTCAGAACTGGTGGGAGCTCGGAAAATGTTGGTTTCTATGTAGAAGATAGGGTGGGGGCCGGGGTCAGGAGTAAACAATAGGTGGGAATAGAGCCCAAAGAGAGAGAAGAACAGCTGGATGACAAAGGGATTGATAATCTGATTGGGAGGGTGAATAGCTGTTAATGGAGACTGTTAATGGCTAACAATGTGCAATGGCAGACTATGTGATAACAAAGCCT
This sequence comes from Stegostoma tigrinum, assembly GCF_030684315.1. Taxonomy (NCBI): domain Eukaryota; kingdom Metazoa; phylum Chordata; class Chondrichthyes; order Orectolobiformes; family Stegostomatidae; genus Stegostoma; species Stegostoma tigrinum. The sequence continues at coordinate 29,761,944 of NC_081384.1, read as the reverse complement.
GGTGTGTGGGGTTGGGTGCTAGGACGTGGGAGATTTCAGGCCCTAAAATTACTGAACTCGGATACTGAGTCCAGAGAGCTGCAGGGTCCCCAAGTGGAAAATGAGGTGTTGTCCTTCCAGATTGCACTGAGCTTTGCTGGAACATTGGATCAAGCCTGAGACAGAGATGTTGGATAGGGAACGGGGTGGCCTGTTAGAGTGGCAGGCAACAGATAGCTCAGGGTCTTTTTTGCAGGCAAAACATAGATGTTCTGCAAAGTGGGAACCCAGCCCACGCTTCATTTCCCCATCGTAGAAGAGACCACATTGCGAGCAGCGAATGCAGTAGACTAGATTGTGGGAAGTACAGGTAAAGTGTTGCTTCACCTGGAAGGTATGTTCGGGTCCTTGGATACTGGGGAGGGAGGAGGTAAATGGGCAAGTGTTACACCTTTGCTGGTTGCAGGGGAAGGTGCCGTGGGGCTGTGGGGGTGTGTTTAGAGTTTAGGGTGTCCTGGAGGGAATAGTCACTATGGAAGGCAGACAGGAGAGGGGAGGGGAATATGTGCCTGGTGGTGGCATTGCGCTGGAGGTGGCGGAAATGGGATGTGATGATCTTCTAGATGGGGATGCTGGTGAGATGGTAGGTAAGGACAAGGGAAACCTTATCGCTGTGTGGGAGGGAAGAGAAGGGGTGAGGGTGGTAGAGCAGGAGGTGGGTTGGACCCGGTTGAAGTCCCTGTTGACAATGATGCTGGAATAAGGCGGGCATTTCAGAGGCTTCCTTGTTGAATTTAGCGTCATCTGAACGTATGCGATGGAGATAGAAGAACTGAAAATGGGAGGGAGTCCTTACAGGAAGCACGGTGTGAGGATGTATAGTCTAGGTAGCTGCGGGAGTCAGTGGGTTATAGTGGATACTGGGGGCCAACCTGTGCCCAGAAATGGAAACAGGGATGTCGAGGAAGGGAAGGGAGGAGTCGTAGATAGACCAGGTGAAAGTGAGGACAGGGTGGAAATGGGAAGCGAAATTGATGAACTTTTCCAATTCCGGAAGAAGAGGGAAACAGCACCAATGATATCATCGATGCATTGGAGAAAGAGTTGGGGGTGTGGGGCCACAAATAGGGCTGGAACAGGGAGTGTTCCCCGTAGCCCACGAAGAGACAGTTGCAGCTGGGGCCCATGTGGTCACCCATGACCACCCCTTGACCTGAAGAAAATGAGAGGAGTTTAAACAGATGTTTTTGAGGGTGAGGATGAGCTTGGCCATGTGGAGAAGGGTGGTGCTGGGTGGGGAAGGTTCAGAACTTTGCTTCAGGAAGAAATGGAAAGTCCTAAGACCCTCCTGGTGGGGAATGGATGTGTAAAGGGACTGCACGCCAATGGTAAAGAAGAGGCAGCTGGAAACTGCAAACTGGAAATTCCAAAACTGGCATGAAGTGTCAGAGGAACCATGGTTGTATATTGTCAGGGACTGGACTAGGCAAGAGAAGACTGAATCAAGGTAGGAAGAGATGAGTTCTGCGGGGAAGGAGCAGGCTGAAACAATGGGTCTACAATGGTCTACTCTCTGATGAAGGGTCTAGGCCCGAAATGTCAGCTTTTGTGCTCCTGAGATGCTGCTTGGCCTGCTGTGTTCATCCAGCCTCACACTTTGTTATCTTGGATTCTCCAGCATCTGCAGTTCCCATTATCTCCAGCCTACCTGGGCAGTCCTGTTTGTGGGTTTTTGGAAGGAAATAGAAGTGAGCTGTGCAGGCTTGCGGGACCATCAGTTTAGAGCAGTGGGGGTGAAATCACCAGATGATCCTGCAGTTTTGCTTCTGAAAGGCCTAGCTCTACCCTAAAAGTGACGCCCCTCCATACCTGATCCTTAGAGGCCATTGTTTCTTCCAGTTACCCAAGCATCCAATCAACACTTGGATCAGGTCGACACCACCATAACTAAGGGATTACAAACTAGATTTATGCATTGTTTCTCCACAACATACCGTCTAAATCTTAGTGTCAACAATGTGAGTCTTCACTGATCCTTCCAACGCCAATCATAGATGCTTCCAAAAGTACAATGCTCAGTCTCCAGATGGATCCTGACCCATGCCCTGTGCAACTGAAATATTACTTAGTCTGCTTTGTAATCCAAACAATTTAGAGACAGGCCAGGATTAGTATTTTGCCTGTTATAGCAAGCTTTGTTATGCCAGGTTTAGTAAATGAACATGATTGACTAGATCTCACACGGAGGATGACAACATAGTGACGGCAGCTGGGAAATATATTTTTGGAGACAGTAAGTAAGCATATATTTGAACTCAATGGTCTCAGTTGTTAAAAACATTCTTGTGACACTCTCAGTCCAGTCTCACTGAAGGGTCTAGGCTCGAAACATTAACCTTCCTGCTCCTCTGATGTTGCTTGGCCTGCTGTGTTCATCCAGCTCTACACCTTGTTATCTCAGCTTCTCCAGCATCTGCAGTTCCTACTATCTCCACATGTAAAAGTAGCTGGGGATGGAAGGGGTTATTGATACTGGGGTGAATGAAAAATCTGTGCTATGGTGAGTCAGGACTAGAAAGAGAAGAGGCGATTAATATTGGGCCAAAACACATCAACAGTGCAAATGTTAAAGACAGACATTCCCTTTCCTGGGATCTCAAATCATTTATTTGAAAAGAACTTCATTTGCTGGAGCGCTAAGGTGGGCCTGGAATGCAGAATATGACACAATGTGAAACCCAGCCAAGATTCCAAGAGGAGCTTATTGAGCAGGGTCACTGGAATGTAAACATGTCATTTCTCATATGGGATGACACTGATGATGCTATGGACCATTTGGCAAAGGAGCCCAAATGCATATTTAAGCTGTTCTGCCGTGAATCATTCTGGCAACATCTCTCCTGATGCAAATCAAAACAACATGAGGCGAAAGGTGTTGTGGCTGGGACTTTGGGTCAGAGGGTGGAAATTGAAAACCTGAGTGTTTGGAAATAGTGGCTTGATAATAGATCAAGCTGCTACAGCATCTGAGGCTACAGGATGGCTCGAGATCAGAGGATACAGATGAGGTTGTGAGATTAGATGCCGGAGAAGGGGGCAAGGAGACTCGCGTGATCACAAGCCTCATTAGGAGATGGTAAGGGTCAGGAGGAGGATATTGAACATGGGAGTCTTGATGAGACAGCCACACAGAAGACTGTAGGCAAATGAAACAATGCCTCGCTCCTCGATAAAGCTGGGATCCCCTTTCTGAAATTGTTGGGTGCTCCCACCTTTGAAAAACCTTGCCTTCCGGAATTAAATATAATATCGTAAGTCAGTATTCATTCCAAGATTCTTATTGTTAGTCCAGCTCCTGAGAGGACGTTGGTTCGGGGCTCGCTCCATTTGCCTTCATTAAATCTATCTGCCTCCAGCCTGCTGTATTCACTGCTCACAGTGTGGAGTCCACTATAATAGCGAGATCAAATGCAGCCTGGGTGACTGCTTTACTGAACACCGCTGCTCTGTCTGTGAGAATGACCCTGACCTTCCTATTGCTTGCCACTTCAATGCACCATCTTGCCTTCATGCTAACATTTCTGCCTTAGATCTGCTGCAGTGCTCTAGCAAAACTCGAAGGAAGCTGGAAGAATAGCTCCTTATTTTCCACTATGTGCTTTATAACTTTCAGGGCTCAACAACAAATTCAACAGCGTTAGATCAGCACTGTCCCTCCATTTCAATTATTTCCCCATAACTCTACCATCAACACTACCTCCTCCCATCACACATGCAGACACACACACAACACCTTGTTTATCTGGATTTGTTCTCAGAAAAACTGACCCATTTGTAACTACTCACACCATTCATTAACACCTATTTTGCCTCACTATCGCTCCTCTAGCACTATTAGAGCTCCTTCTGTCTTTTACTCTGGGTAACCTTGCAATTAGTTCCCTTTGTAGCTCACCCCCTTTGTCAATAGCAGAAAAAAACATCATTTTTGGCCATCTTCAGCTGCAAAGAGGTCATATTGGATTCAAAATGTTAACTCTATTTCTGTCTCCTCAAGAAGTGACCATACTTGCTGAGCTTCTCTAGCACATTCCAGAAATGTGCAGGTAAGAATTGGATTGGGATCAGGAATCAAAGTTTTAACCACCTTCCACCCAACAGAAACCTGCTAATTCTTGGGGATTAGAAATTCCCCAAATGTTTTTGACATGATGTGAGGGCAGCTTCTCTCTTTTTTGTGGGGAGACACAATTTTGAGTGTTCTATCCACCCTCAGGCAATTACTGGGCTCTTGGTTGTGTCTCAGAAGCATCTGACTTCTTCGTCTCTCCTCTTACCTTCTGCACATTGCTTTCTCTTTCAGCTCTGCGCTGCTCACTGCAGCGTTTCATTAGATGTTGACTTCAATGAACAACTGTGACTCCCACAATGATTCAGCAGAATGACAGAATGAAGAAAACAAAAGAAAAAAATGAAAAATCTTGCTGTGGAGGTTAAACGGTAAGTTAGAAGATTGTTGCTTGAGAAAATTAAAAGCATTTTCCTTTTGCTTTATAAGGTAACAATAAGGAACAGTGACAATTTACTGAGACTGACAACGTGAAGGGGTTAACATCAGCAGATGAGTCAGTAATTTAAGACTGTTTTAATGTATATTCAAACAATTTCTTCACACTGTGTGCCTGAATAACTGTCCTAAATTGATATTTTTAAACAAAATGATTCAACCAATTGAAGGAACATAAGGACATTCATAATTGTTAAGCAGCTTGCTTGTCAAAATGCCCCCATGCTCCCAAACTGCAGAGCAGGGCTATTCTACCTGTGCCTCACTAATACTGGAGGCTGTGGTAGTTTGGTTTGTAAATGTCTTGAGTGTGTCCTGAGGCTCAACGTTCAATCCATGAACTGAGACACAAAGAATCTTCACACCATGCTGTCTCCTGTGGCTTGTGAATTTAAACATTACAGTCCCTGGCTGGTCTCTTAAATGTCTATAAAAGAACGAATACAATGCCACAAGAAAATAACATTTTGTACAGTTTGAATATGAATGCAGGCTTACGAGCTTTATCTGTGTGACATGTGAGTCAAATTTTATTCATATAGTTTATGTTTTTTAAGAGTCCCTTTCTAATTCAAGTTTACAAATGGAGACCCTCTAGACTCGGAGGTAACTCTGCCAAAGCCAGGAATAGAGATGAAAGTGCCCTTTGGTGCTGCTGTCCAGAAAAGTGGTATCTCACCAGCACCCCACTCCCACGCAGTTTGACAATTGGGGTATGTGCTCCACAGGGCTAAACGCCTCTGTGTCATCATCACGGGTAATTAAAGGTCCCTTAAGGACTGCACAAGGCAGTAATTAATAGAACATAGAAAAGTACAGCACAGTACAGGCCCTTTGGCCCACGATGTTGTGCCGTGGAATAATCCTAATCCAAAAATAAAATAACCTAACATACATTCCCCTCAATTCACTGCTGTCCATGTGCACGTCCAGCAGTCGCTTAAATGTCACTAATGATTCCGCTTCCACGACTACCACTGGTAAACTATTCGTGTGCTCACAACTCTCTGGGTGAAGAATCTCCCTCTGATGTCTCCTCCATACCTTCCTCCTAACACCTTAAAACTATGACCCCTCGTGGCATCAATCCTGCCCTGGGGAAAAGTCTCTGGCTATCGACTCTATCCATGCCTCTCATTACCTTGGGCACCTAATTGCAAAGAAGCATCACATTTGACTTGAAGCATTAACTCTCTTTCTCTCTTTCTCTCTCTCTCGCTCTCTCTCCAGATGCTGCCAGAACTGTGAATGTTTCTCCAGCACTTTCTGTTTACATTTCAGATCTCCAGTATTTGCAGTGTGTGCTTTTATTTCAATAACGACTTGAAGCGAAACTCCAAGTGACAGAACAAGTGGCTGCTCTGTCGAAGTGCTCCTTCCCTCGTTTCCCACTCCCCCCTACTTAACCTTCACGGATGGTCTGGCTGTAATAAACATTTTTAAAGTTAGCAATTTGGAGAACGTGTGTCCTGTCTCTTACTCAGCATCCACTACAGCATTCGGTCTATTGTCCTGGATGGTGTCAAACTTCTGGAGTGTCGTTAGAGCTACACTCATCCAGGCAAGTGGGAGGTATTCCATTACATTCCTGACTGGTACCTTTTGGATAGTGGACATGCTTTGGGGAACCAGGAGGTGAGTTGCTTGTTGTAGGTTTCCCAGCCTTTGTTCATGTAGCCACAGCAGTGGTTAGTCCAGTTGAGCTTCATATAACCCTAAGAATGTATATTGTGGGGGGATTCAGCAGTGGCAATGCCCATGACTGTGAAGGGATGATGGATAGATTGTCTTTTGATGGAAATGGACATTGCCTAGCATTGGTGCGAATGCTACTTACCACATGGATCTTGGATCATGTCCAAGACTTGGTGCATTTGGACACAGACTGTTTCAGTATCTGAGAAGTTGTGATAGGGGCTGTACATAGGTCAAATAGTTCATCAACACTTCTCATCTTATAATGGAGGGAATGTCAACGATGAAGCAGCTAATGACAATTGGGCCTAGGGCACTGCTCTGTGGAACACCTGCAGAGATGTCCTGTGGCCTACCAACCTCCAACAACCAAAACCACCTTCCTCTGTGCCAGGCATGACTCCAACCAGCAGAGAGTCCTCCCCTGATATCAACCAACCTGAGTTTTGCTAGGGCTCCTTGAAGCCGCACTCAGTCGAAAGCAACCTTAATGTCTAGAGCTGTCACTTTCACCTCACCTGTGGAATTCAGCTCTTTTGTCCTGTTTTGAACAAAGACTGTAATGAGGTCAGGAGCTCAGTGATGCTGATGGAACTCAAACTGCATGTGAGTAGATTATTGCTAAGCAGTAAGGAATATGAGAGACTTTAGAAGAATTTCCTGAGAGCTAGGAAGATAGAAACCCATCATTTCCTTCTCTAATCAATTAGATCATGGCAGATCAATATCATAACAGCGTTAACCTCCTCTTTGGTACACCTGTAGAATTAAAGTTAAACAATTTCAATTTTAATATTGTCAATTGACTCCCAGCCCCATTAACCTTTTCGCAGGAAATTTCCAGATTCCTTTTTATTTGTGGGATGGAATGCTGAATGATCTATTTTTAATTTTAAAGTTCGACTGCAGGTTTTGCATTTTTCCATTATATTTTGAATAAATACTGTTGTGCCCTCTGGTAATTTTAAATGAATCAATAATATTACCCTTTAATTTTATTTTTCAATGGAATACAAGCCTAGTTTTTGCAGATTATTGTCATGATTAAATCAAGTTAGCTGGTGTCATTCTGTATTGCAGCCTACCATCAGTATCCCACTTTTGGGACATGACCTTCATTCACCTGAATCGCCCCCTCATGCCATCCATGCCAAACCATGCCACAATGGCTTTTCATGTCAGGTCCCCATGATCATCATGGTCCCTTGATATCCGAGCATCCTCTGAACACCTGCCTGATAATTCCCGAGCATCTCCCAAACACACGATCCGACACTGTTATCACTCGGTTTAATCCTCTCCTGATACCTCAGTAATCATCAATACTGATGCATCCCATCAGCATCTGATACCCAATAACCCCTGACACCCAGTCCCTTGACACCACCTCCCAACACTCAACAGCTCCCTGCTTCCTGCCTGACACTTAAGATCCCCCAATACCTGACTGCATCCACCCCCTTATCACAAGGCCCAACTTTTAAATACAGGCCTAAAATGCAAAAGAGATTGGGCAGGTTATGTAAAAAGGGTCGGAGTGGCTACATCAACTCTCTGGCCCATTGTATTGATACATTCTGCAATTTTAAGCCAACCCAAGACATCTTTGTCAAGCACTTTCCTCAGAATGTTGATGCCCTGGAAAACTGTTTAAAAGTTTGAACAAGTAAAGAATCAAGTCTATCTTCCAGAATCTTAAAATGCTTGCAACAGCATTCAGACATAGACCCCAGGCCTACTCTCAAATGTTGCCGTATTTGTTTCTGTCTCTCTCTTCTCTTGTAGCACTTTTCACTTTGAGCTGCCAACACCTGCCCTCTGGGCTTCGGACTGTATAAAAGAGCTACTCAAACCATGCCTGCAGTGCTGAACACATAAAACTATTGCTGTAAACTGATTCGGCAGATCTGTCATTAGCTACACAACTGAAGCTGCCCTGGTCATGAGGGTGGGGAACATGAGCAGCTTCTTTGACCCGTCCAGAAATAACAAGCTGTCCTTTGATGGCTGACTGGGAAAATGCATTGCCTGGTGACCATTGAGTCACAAACACCACAAAGCAGTTATTGCATTTGGGTCCTTACTCTGTGCCAAGGTTCTCCATGACTTTTGTCAATGACATGGGCTGAAGGGCAAAAGAATTTCTCCAGGGCTTCTGATAGGGCATAAACAATGGTGCATCCCAGAGTCAGATTATAAGTCATAGAATCATACAGCTCTTAAACAGACCCTTTGGCCCAACTCGTCCACACTGATCAGACATCCCAATCTGACCTAGCCCCATTTGCCAGCATTTGGCCCATATCCCTCTAAACATTTCCTATTCATGTACCCATTCAGATGCTTTTTAATTGTTGTAATTGTACCGACTTACACCACTTCCGCTGGCCCCTCATTCCATACATCCACCGTGCTCTGTGTGAAAAATTTACTCCTCAGGTCCTCTTTAAATCTTTCCCCTCTCACTTTGAACCTATGCCCTCTAGTTCTGGACACACCAACCCTGGGAGGAAAAGACCTTGGCTATTCATCCTATCCACACCCCTCATGATTTTATAAGTATCTGTAAGGTCAACATAAACCTCTATAAGGTCACATCTCAGCCTCCCATGCTCGATGGAGAATAGCCCCAGCCAACTCAGCCTCTCCCAGTAACTCAAACCTTCCAGTCCAGCAACATCCTTGTAATTTTTTTAAGCACCCGCCCAAGTTTAACAACAACCTTCCTGTAGAAGGGTGCCTAGAATTGTAGCAGTATTCGAGAATTGATCTCACCAATGTCCTGTACGGCCACAACATGCCATCCAAATTCCTACACTCACTGTTCTTACTTTTTTTTATAAGGTTGTGGTTCTGGAAGAGTTAATACTGAACACCGTATTAATCTCTGCCCAATCTGATGTCTTCTTTTTATTCATTCACAGGATGTGGGCATTGCTTACCAAAGCAGCATTTAGTACCCATTCCTAATTGCCCAGGGAGCATTTCAGAATCAATCACATTGTTGTAGATCTGGAGTCACATGTAGGCTAGACCAGTTAAGGACAATAAATTTCTTTTTTAAAGGACATCGGTGACGCAGATGGGTTTTTCCTGACAATGGTTTCATGATCGCCATAGACTCTTAATTGTAGATTTTTTTTGGTTTTAAATTCCACCATCTGCCATGGTGGGATTTAAATCCAGGCCCCCAGAACTTTACCTCGGTCTCTTGCTTAATAGTCTAGCAAAAATACCTCTAGGCTACCCCTCTCCTAAAAGACTCGGGTGGAAAAGCACACCAGTTCTGGATCATGAGGAAGATAGTCAACTATCTAGGTCTTACCATGGATTTAGTGACAATGTCTACCTTGTTAATATAGCTTGCAGCTAATTGCTATCATGCAATAAGCCACATCTCATTAGAACAAGAGCCTTATCTTGTTAGACAAATGGAGTGATTTTCCTCAACAGCTTTAAATCAAATAAATCCTGTCACAAATGGCAGTGGTGGAATCTATCTACCCAACCACATATTATATCTGAATGCATGCAATACAAGAAATAAAGTAAATGAGCTTGTGGCACAGATTGAAATTGGCAAGTATGACATGGTAGGCATCATGGAGATATAGCTGCAAGGGGATCAGGATTGGGAACTGAATATCCAAGGATATACATCCTATCGAAAAGATAGACAATAGAGCCAAGTGGGTGAAGTTGCCTTATTAGTGGGAAATTAAATTAAATTAATAAGAAGAAACAAAGTAGGGTCAGATGATGTAGAGCCAATGTGGGTAGAATTGAGGAACTGCACAGTTGGGGTTGCGTACAGGCCTCCAAACAGTAGTCAGGAGCTGGGGCGCAAGATACACCTGGAGATAGAAAAGGTGTGTAAGAACGGCAAAGTCACAGTGACCATGGGGGATTTCAATATGCAGGTGGACTGGGAAATTCATGCTGGTAGTGAATTGCAAGTAAAGGAGTTTGTGGAATGTCGACGAGATGGCTTTTTGGAGCTGCTTGTGGTTGAGCCCACAACGGAACAGGCAATAGAGATAATAGGAACTGCTGATGCTAGAGAATCTGAGACAACAAGGTGTGGAGCTGGATGAACACAGCAGGCCAAGCAGCATCTTAGGAGCAGGAAAACTGCTGTTTTGGGCCTAGGCCCCTCATCAGAAATGAATGAAGTTTCTTTAGATATATAAAGGGCAAAAGAAGGGCAAAAGTAGACATTGGATCACTGGAAAGTGACAGTGGAGAGATAGTAGTGTGGAACAAGGAAATGGCTGAGGAACTGAATAATTACTTTGTGTCAGACATGAGTAATCTCCCAAAAATTTAAGAGAGTCAGGGGGCAGAACTGAGTATGGTGGTCATCATCAAGGAAAAGGTGCTAGTAAAACTGATTGGCCTGAAGATGGATAAATCACCTGGACCAGATGAACTACATCCTAGAGTTCTAAAGGAGATAGATAAAGAGATATTGGAAGCGTTAGTAGTGATCTTTCAGGAATCACTAGAGTCAGGGAGGGTCACAGACGACTGGAAAACAGCTAATGTGACACCTCTGTTTAAAAAGGAATGAGTCAAAAAATGAAAAATTATAGGCTGATTAGCCTAACCTCGGTCATGGGTAAGATTTTGGGGTTCATTGTAAAGGGCAAGATTTTTGAATATTTGAATGTGTATGGTAAAATAGGACAAAGTCAGCATGGCTTCATCAAGGGGAGGTCATGCCTGACAAATCTACTAGAAATCTTTGAGAATGTAACAAGCAGTGTAGACCAAGGAGAGCCAATGAATGTTATCTACTTGGACTTCAAGAAGGCCTTTGATAAGGTAACACACAAGAGGCTGCTGAGTAATATAAGGGCCCATGGTGTTAGAGGTAAGGTTCTAGCGTGGATAGAAGATTGGCTGTCTAGTAGAAAGCAGAGAGTGGGGATAAAAGGGTCTTTCTCAGGATGGCAGCCAGTGACAAGTGGTGTTCCACAAGGGTCAGCGTTGGGACCGCAACTTTTCACTTTGTACATTGAATGATCTAGATGGAGGAACTGTGGGCATTCTGGCTGAGTTTGCAGATAATACAAAGATAGATGGAGGTTGTATTGAGGAGGTGGTGAGGCTGCAGAAGGACTTGGATAGGTTAGGAGAGAGGGCAAAGAAGTGCCAGATGGAGTACAACATGGGAAAGTGTGATGTCATGCACTTTGGTGAGAAAGATAAAAGCATGGACTATTTTCTAAATGGGGAGAAAATTCAGAAGTCTGAAGTGCAAAGAGACTTGAAAGTTCTAGTCCAGGATTCTCTTACGGTAAACTTGTAGGTTGAGTCAATAGTGAGGAAAGCAAACGCAATGTTGGCATTTATTTTGAAAGGATTTGAATATAAAAGCAGGGATGTACTACTGGGGCTTTGTAAGGCCCTGATCAGGCCGCATTTGGAGTATTGTGTGCAGCTTTGGGCCCCATATCTCAGGAAGGACAAACTGGCCCTGGAACAGGTTCAGACGAGTTTCATGAGAATGGTCTCAGGAACAAAAAGCTCAACATATGAGGAACATTTGAGGACTCTTGGACTATACTCATTGGTGTTTAGAAGAATGAGGGGGGTAGCTAATTGCAACTTACAGAATACTGAATGGCCTGGACAGAGTGAATGTTGGGAAGATGTTTCCATTGTTAGGAGAGACTAGGACTCGAGGACACAGCCTTAGTGTAAAGGGAAGAACTTTTAGAATGGAGATAAGGAGAAACTTCTTCAGCCAGAGAGTGGTGAATCTATGGAATTCACTGCCACAGAAGGCTGTGGAGGCCAGGTCATTGAGTACATTTAAGACTGAGATACAAGGGTTTTTGATTATCAAGGGGATCAGGGGGCACTGAGAGAAAGCAGGAGAATGGAGTTGAGGAACTTATCAGCCATGATTGATTGGTGGACCAGACTAAATGGGCCAAATGGCCTAATTTCTGCTCCTAAGTCTTATGGTCTTATATTGACAATGGTTAGCATCTTGTGATCATAGCACATCACTGAGTGAGTTCATATTGAAATGGATATGTCCACTCAGACAAAATGCTAGGTAACTCTCAGGGAACACCCTCCATTGGGAGTCAGCACCTTCAGGAGACAAAGGGAATGAGGGTTTTTATTTCATTTGTGGATTGTGGATGTCTTTGGTTAGGCCAGCATTTATTGGCAGTTAACAACATTGCTGTGGGCCTGGAGTCACTTGAAGGCTAGATCAGGTATAGATGGTAGATTTTCTTTCCTAAGTAACATGAATGAAACACATGTATTTTTATGACAATAAACAATGGTTTCATGGTCATCATTAGACTATCTTTTTATTGCGACTTTTTTAGTTTTATTCAATTCAATTTTCACCATCTGCCTTTATGGGATTCAAACCAAAGCCTTCGGAACATTAGCCTGGCAGTGACATTACACTATGTCACCTCCCCAACTGATGGTGTTAGTGATGGTGGAGACAGTGAGAAGGGTTGAATAAGTAATCAGGTTGTTTAAAGATCGTATACGGATAAGTACAATATGCACTATCAGCTCATTATAAATGACCAGACCAGATTAGATTGTCAACCCATATAATCCTTTTGGCTTCTCACACAAGATGACTCTCATACATTGGCAGTTGCTTGAAGAAAAGTGACAAGGAAGAAACTGCAAGTCAGGCATAAAAGAGAGACAGACAGCTTTTAACCTTGTCTGCTGCAGATACTAATGTTACTAGTTAAAACAAACTTCTCTTTTGTCTCTTGTCATCTTTTATCCTACCTGAACATTAATTCAACATCTCATCTGAAAGATAACGTCTCCTACAGTACAATTTGCATTCAGTATGATGCTGAAATGTTCGGCCAAGCCTCTGGAATAGGATTGATTCTGAACTTTCCGACTCTGACCTGAGAACACAACGTGCACTGAGCCATTGCTCAGACAACTTCTGAACATTGTAACAGCCCAACTTCTAAAGGGCTGCAAACAGAAGAAAGCATCTTTATATTTGCTACCTGATATTTAGGACTATTATCGATTCTCGAGCTTCATTTGTGCTTCTCAGAAAGTTCAAATTAAAGAAGTTAACACTTGAGGGCAACATTGAGCTATCTAGCAGATGAAACAGGCACCTTTGAAGGTTTAATCATTGCAGATCTGGCGTCAGCCCAATATAAATAGGTGGCAGATAGACCAGCCGTCTCTCAGTATGTGGGAATGGTATTTACAGTATTTATACTTGTGGATTTAAATAGAAATATGTAATGAACATCTACTCTTTGTCATGGATTGCGGCAAAAAATGTTTCTGCTGTACACATTATCTTCTTTGCCAGTTGTCAATGCTGATTGAAGCTCGGTTTGTTTATTACTTTTGCCTAATTTTGAAAAGATTTGTTTATTTTTCAAGCCAGCCACACACAGGCAATTGTTGTGGGTAGTCAGATCTGCTTCCACACCTCCAGCTTACTGTGGGATGTGGGATCTGAAAGCCACATTGCACTTCCTGGAAATGTGTTTTCTCTCACTGTCGTCTCTCTGTTTGAAATGCCTGAGATTGAGTGAAGGATACCAGGGTCCTTGTCCTGCCACTGGAGACATCAGGTACCAATAGATGGTGCTACTCTGTCACCTTCATGGGTCATGTGCAAGTTGAGGTGTTTGCCATTCAGTGATGGTTTCTCAGAACCTTGCAAACTGCTGTGTTATGACCCACTTGGTAAGTGCGCTGATTCCCAACACTTTCTAAAATCACCAGGAAAATTAACAATTGAATCAAAGCATGCAACATTTTTGGTTTACCAATCTGATGGAATCAGGTGAACAGAAAGCACTGATCAGGTTCCTGTGCTTAACAAGAATGACTACTTTTTACAAATAAATAAAATCTAATCACAACCAAACAGTTTTGAGCTGTCACATATGACTCTACTGCATTAAATTCCAATGTCTTTTTCAAACTTCTACACACACATAGAGACAAACAAATAAAACATTGGTGCTCTGGGCGAAGGGAGAAGGAAATCTGGGAACCAACGTTTGATAGCACTATTTCTTCACTGAGATGGTTATTTTGATTTCTCAAGAATTTCTGTTCTTTAGTCTCTTTTCTCCAGGATTCTTCACTTCTTCCATGGAGGTGCAGGCCAACTGGTACAATAACTGCAAAGTCTCTTAGTTACTAGTTAAGAGCAACCACTTACAACACCAGTTGGGAGAAAAAAGCTGCCTTTTTTCAGACTTCAGGTATTTTTCCTGCAGAGACAAGGACAATGAGAGACACGCGGAACCTGTCTTTTCAGAAGGCTTCTCACTATATCATAAATGCCAGAAGCTGCTCAACTACCCAGGAACCAATCAGAGTGCTGTTGTCAGGCTGATGACCTCTGTCACCCATGATTGGTCACAACTGCACAAACCAGTGAACTACTCGTTGCTGGCCAGATCTCCCTCCTTACTCCGCCTGGCACTGGCCCATCGACAGACAGCTTCCCCCAGAGCTTGATTAAAAAATAAACAGCAATGTAAACAGCAGAAGCAATCGATTTCAGTAACTTCTTTCTAAGGCCTGTAGCAATTCCCTCCACAATCCATGGCTTTAAAACAATCCGTTTTCCATTTCAGTGTACAAATAAATATGTAGAACCTAAAATGATACAGTCATTACAGCAGCAATGACAATATTCCCACCTCCACTTGGCCTGACTCACAGAACTATTTTTTAAATTGGTGTAAGTGCGAGAATTTATTATTCTGAGAACTAGGTACATCTCCCTTTACACCCATAAGGTTGCTGTAGCTGTAGGGATAGGCTACCACAGAGACACCAAGTTCTGAGGTACTGTTTTTAGCCATAGTTTTGACGGGCCATAGAACTATAGGTCATATCTGGAGACTGCATTCGGGAAAACTGAATTGGCTATCTGCGTGAGGAAGATGGATTGAGTCATACTCTGAAGGACACATCACCAACCTGGATGACTAGGGATAAACTGGAGTCTCCATTGAAAGTGAAGGAACAAAACACTCGCATTCTCAGTGCTATGAAAAACCAGTGTCCTCTTTATATTAAAGTGACTTGACTTTCCTAGATAATAAAATGTGAGGCTGGATGAACACAGCAGGCCAAGCAGCATCTCAGGAGCACAAAAGCTGACGTTTCGGGCCTAGACCCTTCATCAGAGAGGCCCGAAACGTCAGCTTTTGTGCTCCTGAGATGCTGCTTGGCCTGCTGTGTTCATCCAGCCTCACATTTTATTATCTTGGAATCTCCAGCATCTGCAGTTCCCATTATCTCTTGACTTTCCTAGAAATGCTTTAAAGAAGGCGTAAGAAAACATAGGAATGAGAAGCAGGAGTGGCCCATTTACACTGGTCTGGTCTGCCGCGCTATTCAAGAAGATCATGGCTGATGTAACTGTGGCCTCAACGCCATATTTCCATCTAACCTCCCAATAATATTTTACTCCTGTTTTATTTAAGAATCTATTTAGCTCTACCTTAAATATATTCAATGACCCAGCCTCCACCACTGTCCAGGAAAGTAAATTCCTCAGACACATGACCTGCTGCATGTAAAAACTCCCAATCTCCGTTTTGTGTGAGCAACCCTTTCATTTTTAACTGTGTCCCTTAACTCTCATCTCTCTCACAAGGCAAAACATTTTTTAATCATCCACCCTGTCAATTAAAAGCCCAAGGAAGATTCATATTGGATTGAAAGGCTAACTATTTTCCCCTGTCCTCAGATGCTATCAGGCCTGTTGGGTTTCTTAGGGCCTTCTGCTTTTATTTTTAAAGCACCCTGTCAAATTGCCTTAAGATCATATCTGTTTCAAAAAGGTTAACTTCCATTCCTCTCAACTCCAGTAGATACGGATGCAAACAGTCTAATCTTTGTTGAGAAGGTCATTCAAAACCCCAAGTGTCAATAAGTTCATCAATCAAATGAATCTTCTCTGAACTGCTTTTGATGCTTTTACATTCTTCCATAAATAAGGAACCAAAACTGTACACAACATTCCAGATGCGGCCTCACCAATGTTTATACAACAGTAATGGTTCTGAAGACGACTGACTGGACCTGAAATGTTAACTCTGTTTGCCTCTCCACGAATGCTGTCAGATCAGCTGAGTTGCTCCAGCAATTTCTAGTAATTTACCAGCATTTACTAACTTTTAGAAACAGAACATTCACATGCTTATAATGCAGTTCCCTGGCAACAAAAGGCAATGTTCCTTTTGCCTTTCTAATCACTTGCTGTATCTGTATGCAAATAGAACATAGAACATAGAACAGTACAGCACAGAACAGGCCCTTCAGCCCACAATGTTGTGCCGACCATTGATCCTCATGTATGCACCCTCAAATTTCTGTGACCATATGCATGTCCAGCAGTCTCTTAAATGACCCCAATGACCTTGCTTCCACAACTGCTGCTGGCAACGCATTCCATGCTCTCACAACTCTCTGCGTAAAGAACCTGCCTCTGACATCCCCTCTATACTTTCCACCAACCAGCTTAAAACTATGACCCCTCGTGCTAGCCATTTCTGCCCTGGGAAATAGTCTCTGGCTATCAACTCTATCCATGCCTCTCATTATCTTGTATACCTCAATTAGGTCACCTCTCCTCCTCCTTTTCTCCAATGAAAAGAGACCGAGCTCAGTCAACCTCTCTTCATAAGATAAGCCCTCCAGTCCAGGCAGCATCCTGGTAAACCTCCTCTGAACCCTCTCCAAAGCATCCACATCTTTCCTATAATAGGGTGCCCAGAACTGGACGCAGTATTCCAAGTGCGGTCTAACCAAAGTTTTATAGAGCTGCAACAAGATCTCACGACTCTTAAACTCAATCCCCCTGTTAATGAAAGCCAAAACACCATATGCTTTCTTAACAACCCTGTCCACTTGGGTGGCCATTTTAAGGGATCTATGTATCTGCACACCAAGATCCCTCTGTTCCTCCACGCTGCCAAGAATCCTATCCTTAATCCTGTACTCAGCTTTCAAATTCGACCTTCCAAAATGCATCACCTCGCATTTATCCAGGTTGAACTCCATCTGCCACCTCTCAGCCCATCTCTGCATCCTGTCAATGTCCCGCTGCAGCCTACAACAGCCCTCTACACTGTCAACGACACCTCCGACCTTTGTGTCGTCTGCAAACTTGCTGACCCATCCTTCAATTCCCTCGTCCAAGTCATGAATAAAAATTACAAACAGTAGAGGCCCAAGGACAGAGCCCTGTGGAACCCCACTCACCACTGACTTCCAGGCAGAATATTTTCCTTCTACTACCACTCGCTGTCTTCTGTTGGCCAGCCAATTCTGTATCCAAGCAGCTAAGTTCCCCTGTATCCCATTCCTCCTGACCTTCTGAATGAGCCTTCCATGGGGAACCTTATCAAATGCCTTACTGAAGTCCATATACACCACATCCACAGCTCGACCCTCTTCAACCTTTCTAGTCACATCCTCAAAAAACTCGATAAGGTTTGTAAGGCATGACCTACCCCTCACAAAGCCGTGTTGACTGTATTTGATCAAGCCATGCTCTTCCAGATGGTCATAAATCTTATCCCTCAGAATCCTTTCTAACACCTTGCAGACGACAGACGTGAGACTTACCGGTCTATAATTGCCGGGGATTTCCCTATTTCCTTTCTTGAAGAGAGGAATTACATTTGCCTCTCTCCAGTCCTCAGGTACGACTCCAGTGGAGAGCGAGGATGCAAAGATCTTCGCAAGTGGCGAAGCAATTGCATTTCTCGCTTCCCAAAGCAGCCGAGGACAAATCTGATCCGGGCCTGGCGACTTGTCAATCTTAATGTTTGACAAAATTTTCAGCACATCAGCTTCCTCTATCTCTATCCATTCCAGCATGCACACCTGCTCTTCAAAGGTTTCATTCACTACAAAGTTGGTTTCTTTCGTAAAGACAGAAGCAAAAAACTCATTTAGGGCTTCCCCTACCTCCTCAGGCTCCACACACAAGTTCCCTATGCTATCCCTGATCGGCCCTACTCTTTCTTTGACCATTCTCTTATTCCTCACGTAAGTGTAAAATGCCTTTGTGTTTTCCCGGATTCCTTCTGCCAAGCCTTTCTCGTGCCCCCTCCTGGCTCTCCTCAGACCATTTTTGAGCTCCTTCCTTGCCTGCATGTAATCCTCTCTAGCTGAACTTAACCCTAGCTTCCTCCACCTTATGTAAGCTACCTTCTTCCTTTTCACTAGAAGCTCCACCGCTCTCGTCATCCAAGGTTCCTTAATCTTACCCCTTCTTGCCTGTCTCAGAGGGACATATTTACTCATCACTCCCAACAACTGTTCCTTAAACCATCTCCACATGTCTATAGTAAATGTTTTATGATTCACGTAACTCATTTACCTCAAAGTTCTCCAAACATCCTTCAGTTAAATAATAAGCTGCTTTTCCATTCTCCCTGCCGAAGTGGACAAGTTTGTGCTTCCAACATTTTATTACATCTGCTAAATTTTTGCCCGTTCACTTAACCTTTATTTATCCCTTTGCAGATTTCTTACGCCCTCTCCACAACTTATCTTCCTATACATCGAATTATTACTAGCTAATTTAACAACCATATATTTGAGCTGTCCATTCAAGTCGTTTGTATAGATTTTTCCCACACTGATCCCTGTGGCATACCATTCGTCACAACCTGCCACTCTGAAAATGACAGATTTATGTTCACCCTCTGCTTCCTGTTAGCCAAAAATCCATCAGCCCTCGCTAATGTAAGGTTCTAAACCATGAGAAATTATGTTTCATTGTGAAGTTTGATATGGCATCTTGTCTAATGTCTTCAAGAAATCTAAGTGCAATACATCAACTCATTCCCTTTTATCTACAATGCCTGTTACTTCCCCAAAGAATTCTAATAAATTAGTCAAACAACATTTCCATTTCATAAAACCCTTGACTCAGCCTGATTTACACTGAAATTTTCTAAGTGTCCTGTTATAAATTTCTTCATAATAGATTCTAGTTAGGATCCCTTTACAAATGGAAGCCTTTGCTAAGTTCCTCGACAGGCCAAGTAACATGGCCATTTACTTTTTTCAAATTTATTCATGGAAAGGATTTTACCTAACTATTCTAAGAGCGACAATGTTATTAAACCTGTCAACAACGGAATACTCAGCTACCTGGAAGCCAGGAAAACTTGACATCTCTGAGATAATGAATATGGAACCTAAAACCAACTAACCCAAACCTAAGAACCCAAACCCCTTGTATCAGGCCTTGTCATCACGCAGGATGCCAACACAACCAGCTCTTTGTTAGCTATTAATGGCCCTCATTACTAGCTATGGATTCCCCCAGGCTGAACTTTACCCATTCTCTTGTCTGCTCATCTGTTGTTCTGTCTTTCTTGGCTCCACCTCCACCTATCGTTTACACCTCCTCCCTTCCCAACTCCATCTTTGACATAAAGACCAGTTGTTTCCTAGTTACAATCAATTCTGAAGCACTGGACCTGAAATGTGCTTTTCTCTCCACGAATGCTGTCAGGCCTGATAAGTTTTTCCAGCAATTTCTATTTTCGTTTGTGATTTCCAGCATCTGCATTTTTTTATTGCTTATTTAGTATTTTTAAGTAAATGTCTTATTTTCGTGTAGAAACTTGTTTTAATATAAAGCTTCTGGTGGTAAAATATCCTGATTGCTTTGAGTCAGCTTTAATACTGTAAATGCTTTCCTTGCGTATTCTAATTCTGCTTCTGTGAAGGTTAAAATACCCCAGTTGTGAACACAAATAGAAAGTATAGATACTGCGTGACTGACTGAACAAGTGAGTTAGTGAGAATGAAAAAGTAGCCATTGAAAAACGTAACGACATTTTGACATCTGCAAGATGCTGGAAACTTGAAATAAAAGCAGAACATGCTGGAACTACTCAAGCATATGAAGAGTGTGAAACAATTAACATCACAGATCAAACACGATTCTCCTTCAGAAACGAAAGAAGATAGAAATGTGGTGGCTTATATTGCATTGGCAGAGCTAGGGTAGTCCCAACACATCAGTCTCACATCTGACTAAATGCCCTGTCACCAAACTCACTATGAGGAAGTCCATTGGATTCTGCCCAGACAATGTGATTCCCTTATGGGGAAGAAGGAAGTCAGAGGCTATCAATATAAGTTGGTCAGCAAGAAATCAAATAGAATTTCAAGGAAACTTTTTACTTACAGAGGAGTGAGAAAGTGGAACTCACTCCCACAGGGAATCATATTGAAGAAATGTCGGGCAAAATAGTTAATTGTCTGAGGGAAAGACATCAGAGAGCTATCCTTATAGGTTAAGGAGCACAGGAAGAAGCTCAAATGAGGTGTAACTGATAGCATGGGTTAGTTGGACAGAATGAATTGCTTCTTTACTTTATATTTGATCGAATTTCACCCTAATTGCACATTTAGAAATGTTAACATTAGCAACGTACGAGCAACGAATCACAAGCATCAAACACAGCTACAGAGGGCGTCAGATTTCTGTTATAACTGACACAATAATGCTGCAATGTCTGGAATTGAGTGAAAATATCACAATGGTCTTTGCAGGAAGGGTATATTAGTGTCGAGGGTCATTCACCCACATAGAAGGATATAAGAACCTTGTTCACTTTCAGACTGTGATAGGCTGTCACTTCACTTCTCCATGATATATTTACCTCCCACTGTAATTGCTTCCTGCATGCTGTAATTGATTGTGTACACAGACAAAATTTCTGATAGCACCATACCCTTTTCTGCTCATGTGCAGCCCCAAGCATCAGGTCTGTAAAGCAAGACAGAGTCCTGGCGCTGCCTGACACGTCGGGTTAGCACTCTGATCTTACCCTGTCAAATTGGGTTTGAATCTGGTCAGGCTGATTGAATCAAAGTTCCCCTGCTTTTCACTGTAAGTGTGACATTTGAAGTGAGCACAGACAGTGGCCACAATGCATTTCTGAGTGAATGTAAATTCAGAAGAAAATCAGTTTCCAATCTGACATCAACTGTTGTGTTCCTTAGAGACTCCAGAAAGGTAGTGAGAGTTGATGTGCAATTCCAAGTATTTCTTCTGCTCTTTTGAGGTTAAAGTAGGACACGGGACTGGAAGCTTCACTCTGCAACCATTCCATGATGTCTTGATACCTGAACTACCTTTGGATGAAAATAAAAGTGAAAACTATCTAATTACCCTGCAATGGCCTGCCTTGTTCTTCATCACCTTAAACAGAAAATGCACCTCAGACAGACAGCTGGAACATTTTGGAAGTGGCTGAGAATACATCCCTTCTCTTTACTTCCAGTACTGATAAAATCTGTTATCACCACTTCGTGAAACACAATTAATTCTTTGTTCAGTTTTGAAACCATGAAATACCATGAACACTGGGGATAATTGTGAGGGAGGGTAGTTGAATAAAACATGAGTATTAAACTTATTTTTTAAAGAATTCCTGTCAGCAGTCAGTATTAGTTGGCCAATTATTCGTTCATAATAATAGCCCAGTACCCTTAACACTAGGGTCAACCTTGAGAACATTTAGTTAAGTGCACAGCTACATTACTGCGATTGTTCCTTTAATTTCCCAGAAGGCATATTAACAGCTGCAGCAGCAAGTGATATTATAGAGCTTAACCTTTCTCAAGATACACGATGTCGTCATTGAAAGATTATGTGCTCCAAACGTTGACTTAGGCCTTCAGAGAAATCAGTGCTCTCAATACATTCAACTCTTTTCTCCTTGAAACCTTCCTTTCATAATATACTTTGCAAACCAATTTGACCCTCCTGAACACATTTATCGTCGTTTATGGTGGGCATGTGGCATTTTGCCAGACCTCTGCAGTTCACTGTTTAGCTGACCATTAAGAGCTATTTTAGACCAACAAGGAATGATTCATTCTCCTCACTTTCTACCAAAAGGAACCACTCAAGCTGGATGAAGAAATAAACAGTGTCTGTTTCCTGGGAAATTTTCAGAGGCAATAATCCTGGACGAAATTCATTTGCATTTGGAAATGTATGGGGCTCATAAGTGGAAGTCTGCATCAATTTGTTAAAAGGCATTTTGTGTTTGATTGATCTATTTGAGGTCTTTGATGAAGTGACAGTGAGGACTGTTACAGGGAATGTGGCTGATATTGTCAATGCAGACTGTCAAAAGCTGCTGTACAATCGACCATATCATAAACCTGGTAGTGAAAAAAAAGACCATGGAATAACAGGAATGATAATACAACATTAGGTAAGGGAGATGGATAGTGAGCAGTAGTTTTCAGACTGGTTGTAAGTTGTCAGTTTCTGAGGTGTCAGTGTTAGGATCATTGTTCTTTTCAATGAATAGCTATTTGGTAGAACGGAGCTTCAGTATTGCTGAAAATAAACACATTCTATTAAAGCTTTTCATCTTACATTCATCAGGATACCTCACAAGAATAACATTAAGAGGAAAAACCAACATTTATATTGCATGAGAGGATGGTGCTGACTGGTTAGCATGTGGACTCTGACTGGCAGAGGTGTTGCTTTGGATGATGTAACGGTTATTAGTGATAGACTCTTGAATGGAGGCTTTCTTTAGATTTTAAAGTAGACACGTTGACCAGACCATTGCCCTGAGAAACAAGCCAATGAAATCTGCAACTTACTTTGTCAAGTTGAAACAGGCACAGTGTGTGTATACATTCCTTCTGTTAGCAAATAACAGATTCCTATGCATTAATATATATAGCTTTTAAGTTCTTGCAAGTGTACCACACTGCAAACACAACTGTCATCCCTACATTAGTTGTTGATGTAACTCCTTTCACACTTAAAATTATCAAACAAATGCTGTCCAATTTCACAATCACATCTGATGTTGGACATTGTCATGAGTTTTGCCAGAGTGTGCTAGTTGCATAGAGTCAGTACCTTGTTATGCTGTTTGATATGTTTTGTTAGTTTTTGGGATGCATGCCTTTTTCGGCTAAATTTAATGAATGGGCATAAATACATGGAGAAAAATTTTAAAATTTGCAGATGATATAAAGTTGATAGAGTGGTAACCTTCAGGAGTATATAGATTGGTGAAATGGGGAGATACAACAAGTATGAAGTGATACATTTCAATAGGAGAATGACGGAAGACAACATGAAATAAATGGTAGAATTTTAAAGGATGGACAGGAGTGAGATTCCTGGGAGTATACGGACTTAAACCTTTGGACAAATTGTAGAGGCTGTTAAAAAAAAATATGAGATTCTTTACTTTATTGATAGAATCATGGATTAGAAAATTAACGAGGTTATGTAAAACACAGGTTAAGACTCATTGGGACTAATTGTGGCCTATTCTGGATACCACACTTCAAACAGAATGTTAAGACCTGGGAAAGGGTACTGCTGAAATTTACTAGAATGGTGTCAAGGATGGGGACTTCATCTGTACAGGGAAACTGAGAAGTTGTGTTGTCTCTTTTACTAAAGCAGAGAAGGTTTAAAGGAGATTTGACATTGGTGTGAAAAATCATAAATGTGTTTTACAGAGAAAATAGGCAAAATTTGGTTCCAGTCATCAAAATTTGGTTCCTTGGGAATACAGGTTCATGGCATTTGGCAATAGAAGTAGGCATGACACTAGGAAACATCTTTCGATGCAATTTGTTGTGATTTGGAATATTGTTCCTGAGAGGGTGGTGATAGGAAATTCAATGGTAATATTCAAAAGGAAATTCAACAAATTCATTGTTCAAAACATTAAGTATAGAAGTTGGGACATCATGTTATGGCTGTACAGGTTTGGGGTGGTATGGTGGCTCAGTGGTTAGCACTGCGGCCTCACAGCACCAAGAGCCCAGGTTCAATTCTAGCTTCAGGCAACTGTCAGTTTGCACATACCCACTGTGTCTGCATGGTTTTCCTCTAGGTGCTCCAGTTTCTTCCCACCGTCCAAAGATGTACAGGCTAGGTGGAATGGTTATGTACAATTGCCTGTAGTGTTCAGGCATGTGTAGCTTGGGTGGGTTAAAGGGGCGATGGGTCGGGGCGGGATACTCTAAGGGTCAGTGTGGACTTGTTAGGCCACAGGGCCTGTTTCCACACTGTAGCAATTCTATGATCTATGACATTGGTGAAGCCACTTTTAATATATTGCATACAATTCTGGTCACCCTTCTATAGGAAGGATGTTGTTAAACTTGAGAGGGTGCAGATAAGATTTACAAGGATGTTGCCGAGACTGTAGGGTTTGAGCTATAGGGAGAGGCTCAATAAGCGGGAGCTTTTTACCCTGGAGCATCAGAGGCTGAGGGGTGACCTTATAGAGTTTTAAAAAATCACGGCTGCATGGATAGGGTGAATATCCAAGGTCTTTTTCCTAGCGTCGGGTAGTCCAAAACCAGAGGGCATAGGTTTAAGGTGAGAGAGGAAAGATTTAAGAGGACCTGAGGGATAATTAATTTTCTCACACAGAGGGTTGTGCATGTTTGGAATCAGCTGCCAAAGGAAGTGGCAGAGATGGGTACAATTATAACAATTAAAAGGAATCCCGATGGATATATGCATAGGAAGGGCATTGGAGGGATATGGGCCAAATGCAGGCAAATGGAACTAGGCCAGATTGGGAAGTCTGGTTGGTGCAGAACAGTTGGATCGAAGTGTCTATTTCCATGCTATATGACTCTATGAATCTATGGATCTATAAGAAGAAAAGTACAGGACCCAGGGGAAAACAAAGGAACAGATCTAATTAGGTTGCTCCATCAAAGATCCAGTGGTACAAAGAACTGAATGGCCTTCTGCACTGGATCAATCCATGATTCCAAGATTTCCAGAAGTCATAACATTGTGGGTTCAAGACACATGCCAGAGATCTGGTCTGGTTGAAGAGTGTTGTACTGAAAGAATGCTGCATTGTCAGAGATATCATTTTTTCTGATTAAAATGAACTAACGTCATGTGTGTTCTTTCAAGGGGAGGTGAAAAATCCTGTGAAATTTCTTTAAAGAACAGCAGGAAAATTATCTGTGTTGTCTTTGCCAATACTTATCACTCAATCAACAGCAGAAAAACAGATTTGCTGACCATTATTACATTGATACTTAGAGTACTTTGCTGTCTACAAATTGGCTGCCCCATTGCCTACATTACAATGGTGGTTGCACTTAAAACATAATTTAATGAGTATAAAATGCTTTGGGGTGTATTGAAGCCATGAAACAAACTTTATAAATGTAAATTCTTTCTTCCAATGCTTCTCTATTGGGAAATAATGATACGACTAAGACCGATAACATGATGAATCATGTACAACGGAAGACAGCGCTTAGAGGCTCAGTACGATAGAATCCTGTAAATCACACCAGCCCAATAAAAGAGTTGTTAATTGCATTAATGTAGTGCCTTTCACATCCTCAGAACATCAGACAGCATGACACAAACAGTCTGCTTTTTGTAATCTGAGGCCTCATAAATGATGGTGAGATAACTGCAAAGTTAATATCTCTTGGTGATCTGCAATAATCAAAAAATTATCTATGTTATAGGATGAATAATCCAAACTTCTGGACATCTCGATGCTGTGATTTAAATATAGTCGTGTTATAGTTAAGTCATGGATCAGATCAGGGTTAGAAATAGAGATAGTCCATGGTCAGAAAACTTGTTCCTTTCCTGGTCCTGGCACCACATTGTGCCCAAATCAGTGTTACAGCGCCATTTAGAGTTATAGCGCCGTACAGCATGGAAACAGGCTCTTCGGTCCAACCAGCCCATGCCGAACATAATCCCAAACTAAACTAGTCCCATCTGCCTGCTCCGGGCCCATATCGCTCCAAACATTTCCTATTCATGTACATTTCCCAATGCCTTTTAAATATTGGAACTGTGTCCTCATCCATCACTTCCTCAGGAAGTTCATTCCACATGTGAAGCACCCTTTGTGTTAAAAAAGATTGCCCCTCAAGTCTTTTCTAAATCTCTCTCCTCTCACCTTAAAAATGTGCCCCCTTGTCTTGAAAGCTCCCATCCTACAAAAAAACGCCTACCATTAACACTATCCATACCCCTCATGATTCTATAAACTTCTAATAGATAATCTCTCAACCTCCTATGCTCCAGTGAAAAAACGTCCCAGCCTATGCAGACATAGTTGGAACTGCAGGTGCTGGATTTTCCAAGATAACAAGGTGTAGAGCTGGATGAACATAGCAGGCCAAGCAGCATCAGGGGAGCAGGAAGGCTCCTATGATGCTGCTTGGCCTGTAGTGTTCATCCAGCTCTACACCTTGTTATCCCAGCCTATCCAGCCTTTCTTTATAATTTAAACCTTTCATACCTGGCAACACCCTGGTAAATCTTTCCTGAGCCCCTTCCAGCTTAATAATATCCTTCTTATACGTGGGCGAACCAGAACTGGACACAGTACTCGAGAAAAGACCTCACCAATGACCTGTACAACCTCAACATGACTTCCCAACTCCTATACTCAAAGTACTAATTAATGAAGGCAAGACTGCTTAAACACCTTTTTAACCACCTTGTCTATATGTGACACAAACTTCAATGGATTATGTACCTGAATCCCTAGGTCCATCTGTTCTATAACACTACCCAAAGCCCTATCGTTAACTGTACGAGCCCTACCCTTGTTTGTAGTATCAAAATGCAAAACCTCGCATTTATCCAGATTGAACTCCATCTGCTATTTCTCAGCCATAGACTTATTTGATCAATATTCCTATGTGATCTTAGAAAACCTTCTTCACTGCACACCATGCCACCAATTTAGGTGTCATCTACAAACTTACTAGCCATGCCTTCTATATTTCCATCCAAATCATTTATATAAATAATAAACAAAGAGGACCCAGAACTGATCTCTGTGGAACACTACTGGTAACGGGCCTCGAGTCTGAAAAGTAACCCTCCACGATCACTCTCTGTCACCTGCTGTTAAGTTAATTATGTTTCCAATTGGCAAACTCAACCTGAATCCAATGTGGGATGTCACCTTAATAATTAGTGTACCAGGTGGAACCTTGTCAAAATCTTTACTAAAATCTAAATAAATTACACGTACAACACTGCCTTCATCAATCTTTTTGGGTAACTTCCTCAAACAACTCAATCAAGTTTGTGAGACACCATTTTCTTCGCACAAAGCCATGCTGGCTACCCTTAACCAATTTTTGTATTTCTAAATGTCCATAAATCCTACCTTTTATAATTACCTCCAACAATTTACCCACAACTGAAGTCAGGTTCACACATCAATAGTTTCTCCTCACTACTGTTCTTGAAACAAAGGTACAACATTAGCCATCCTCCAGTCATCAGGTGCCTCACCTGTAGTTACAGAATTTGCAAATATTTCTGCCTGGTGTCTTGTATTTCCTCCCTTGCCTCCCACAATGTTCTAGATGCATTAGATCAGGTCCCGGAGATTTATCCATTTTTGTATTTTCGAACACATCCACAACGTCCTCTTCCATAATGTGAACATCAAAGTTTATTTCTCTGCATTCTCTAGCCTCCATTTCTTCCTCTACATTGAAAACTGACACAAAATATTCATTTAGTATCTCTCCCATCTCCTGGGGTTCAACACAAAGGTGTCCTCCTGAACCTTTAAGAGGCCCTATCCTCTCTCTAGGTCTGGTGGGTAAAGTGCTGAATTTCAGCATCTAGACAGCAACACTAGGAGCAGGATATGAGATATAGCCAATGAGGCCAGTTGTGGAATTAGGGCAGAGTGTAGCAACCCAGATTTCAATGGCCTCTTAGCCATTCCAGATCCTGCATCATCACGTCATTCTCAGAGGTCTGGTGATGCAATAGGTAGAGCCTGACTCAATACAGAGTAGAGCTGGAGGAATGCATCAGATCAGGCAGCATGAGAGGAGCAGGAAAGTAAAAGCTTCAGGTTTACAGTCTTCATCAGGGCTGGGGAGGAGGAAGGAAGCTCAGAAATAAATATTAGGGGGGCATGGGGCTGGAGGAATGTAGTTGGGATGGTGATTGGTTGCTGCAGGTAGTGGGTGGTGGAGAATGGTCGGTGGGAAGGGTAGGATGGATAGAACCGAAAGAAGATGGACAAATGTTTAAAGTTTTGGCCAAGACCTGTAGCGAGGGTTGTGGGTGAGATTGTTGACTTGCTCGCCGAGCTGGCTTGCCTTTGTTCAGATGTTTCGTCGACATTCTAGGTGACATCAACAGTAGATCCACCAATGAAGCGATATTGTTCTACTCCACTTGAAACTTATGTTGTTCAGTCTGTCATAGTGAGTACTGTCATTTCTGGTTTTGATCTGTGTGGGTTTGTACATGGAGTCCAATTCTATATGTTCGTTGATTGAATTACGGGTGGAGAACTATGCCTATAGGAATTATGTGTGTCTGTGTTTGGCTTGGGCTACTATGGTTACCTTGTCTCCTATGGTTACCTTGCTATGGTTAAACTGATGGCCTGAGTGTACAGATATTAAGGAGATTATGTCATGCTGTTTTGCTGCTAGCTAATGTTTATGTGTTCTGGTGGCTAGTTTCCTTCCTGTCTGTCCATTGTAATGTTTGTGGTGGTCATTGCATGGTATTTTGTAAACCATGTTCATTCTGCATGTTGTGGGAGTGGGGTCTTTAATCCTTGTAAACATTTATCGTAGAGTGGCTGTGAGCTTGTGCACTACCATGATTCCTCATGGTCTTAGGAGTCTCACTGTCAGTTCCGATATGTTCTGGATGTAGGGCAGTATGGCCAGTGTGTTAGGGCTTACTGTGACAGGTTGTGTCAGGGCATACTGTGCCCTCCTGTTGTCTGTTTTGAAGGCATCTGTTTGTGGGAAATCCATTTAAAGCAAAATCTTGTATAAGTGTTCTTCCTTTACCTGGCATAGTTCTAGAGTGTTACGGTGTGTCCTGGCCTGTTTAAATAGTATCCTTCGTACAGGGTATCAATTAAACAGTGTCCACAGATGCCTACATCAAGAACATATCAGAACTAACATCAAGGTTCTTAAGACCACGAGGAGTCATGAGGCCCACAAGCCCACAGTGACTCTACGACAAACACTAATAAGGAATAAAGACCTCATTCCTACAACATGCAGAACCAATGTGGTTTCCAAAATACCATGCAATGACTGCCACAAACATTACATTGGACAGGCAGGAAGGAAACGAGCCTTCAGAATACATGAACATCAGCTAGCAGCAAAATGGCACAATAAACTTTCCCTAATTTCTGTGCATTCAGACAATGAAAGCCATCAGTTTAACTGGGACAAGGTAACCATAGTACCCCAAGCCAAACATAGGTACGCACGGGAATTCCTAGAGACATGGTTCTCCACCATAATGCAATCAACAAACATATAGAACTGGACCCCATATACAAACCCATACAGATCAAAACTGGAGATGACACTACTCACCATAATGGATCAGACAGTATAAATTCCAAGTGGAGTAGAACAACATCGCTTCATCGGAGGCTGCAACAAAGATGTCACCTAGCATTGTGACAAAACGTCTGAACAAAAACAAACCAGCTCAGCAAGCAAGTCAACAACCACAGAAGAGGGACAGGTTGTGTCAGGTCAAGGAAGAAGGGGCCCCAGTTTCAAATCCCACCTCAGAACTGAATGGTCATGGAAGTGTATCATCATGCGGCTGAAAATGTTGGTTATTACTCTGCAAATTATTCTGATATGACCATAGCAGGCAGTAAGAGTAAAAAAGGTTTTTGGTCAGGAGTACAACACCTTCTCATGTGGCGCACACACACACACACACACACACACACACACACACACACACACACACACACATCACTGTTCCACACCTTCGTCTTGTGCAGGTTGGGCCTAAATCTAGCTTTGAACAGGCTGTAGGACATAAGCAGCACTTCACCAGTGAGGGGGAGATGGAGGCTGAATCAGCTGTGGCAGGTCTTCCTTGGAGATTGGACGTCTGACACAACAGGCTCCATTGGACGTCAGGGGTCACTTACGAGAAAGGCTTTTCTGGAGCTTCAGCATCCCCGCGTGTCACCTGTTCCCTGATGTAGTATGAGTTCATTGACAAACAAGAGGGGAAACCATGTAGCCTTTCTGGTCTTGGGATTTGACCAAATGATATCCTGTACTGTGAGTGTGACCATTGTGATGGGGAGCCACAGGCAGCCACACTCTGAGTGGGCACAGAAATAACACACTCTCATAGACAAAGTGAGCAGGACTCTCCACCACAAAGACTGGTCAAGTATCACTGATGTCTCACACATGCTTGACATGGATACCAGCTCCATCCCTGCCAATTACCTTATGTACCTGCAAGGGCTCCATTAGAGGGCATAGGCAGCTGGAGAGGATGATGAGGGGATTACCATCACAATGGTGTGATCCCCTCACTCTTCTCCCCCCTCAGACAAGCCTGTCATGCTACTCGGTCAATGACAGGCGTCATTCCAACATGGACCCTCTGAAGGACCCAGTTCAGGGACACCTCCATGATGACAACAGAGAGGCATGAACAGAGATGAAAGCACAAACTACCCTTACTTCACCTTCAGACACACAGGAAGCAGCAGGTAAAACAGGGGGGTGAGAATTTTATTCACCGGTGGAATATGCTTATTGCTGGCTGGCCAACATTTGTCACTCTTCTCTATTTGCCCTTGAGAAGGTGGTGATGAGGTGCCTTCTCCAGAAAGCATGGTGCCCATCTGTTGTGACTTTATCATTCTCTGGTAGAAGGTTAGTGACAAAGTTATCTTCTCTAAGGCCTGTCAGCTGTGTACAGGTGTATCAGCATTGCTCTTTGCATGATCCTCTGACTCAGCATTGGCATTTGTGATCATGGTAAGGCCTGGGATTGCCTTTGTCACCTGCCTACAACACCTGGGCACAAGGAAACCTTGGAACGTCCCTTCAGCATCTTCTTCACACTCCTTGCTGACCCGCTCCAAAGGGAATAAGTGCATTTTAGGTTCTCCAATTCCTCCTGACATCTCTGGACACAGTATGCACTGACAATCACAATTTGAGACTCTCTGATTGACTTGCACAGCACAGCATCACCAGACTTGATAATCTACCTGATGCACATCTTCGAGGTCGCACATAGTCTGTTTGATGAAAGGTTTCGTTTTGGTTGATGGCTTTGGCTACAGTGCCCTTTTCCATCTGTGCCCAAGTACTGGGGGGCATGTTTTTTGAGGGTTCTCTTATCGTCTAACAGCCATGTGCCTGGCGGTCTGGTGAATGGTTAAGAACCTTGGATGGCGGAAAAAGAGATGGGCTCAGTCTCAGCTGGAGTACAGCATCCAGTTCTGGGTCACACTTATGGAAAGTTGTGAAGGTACAGGAAACAGTAAAGGTTCATGAAAATGATTCCAGGGATGAGTAATTTTATCTATGAAGGTAGACTGTGGAAGGTAGAACTATTTTCCTTTGGATGAAAAGGCTGAGAGGAAGTTTGACAGAGATATTCAAAGTGACATGCAAAGACCATGTTTTTCTATTTTTGTGCTTTTAAAAATTGTGGACTAAATGAGAAGGAACTATTTCTAAACAACCAATATTTTAAAGGATTGCTGCATAGTTTGAAAAACAAGTAACCTGACACTCACAGCAAACATTGCTTAAGCAGCCATTTGGATAAGCAGTAATTAAAGTTTGATTTGTAGATAAAATGAAACTGAGCAGTAGATTTGATTTAATTTGCTTTATAGTGGTCACACATATCGGGATACAGTGCAAAGTGTTACTTTGCATATTCTAATGATGCAGCCAGTGACAATAAAAATTTGGTCTATGACCAGTTATTGATGCCAAATCGTTTTTGTCTTCCAGTGACTGTGTGATTGGTTTTTTGGTAACTGAACGGCTTAGGGCTGGAAACAAGGTGGAGAGAGAGGTGTTTTGATCTTGACTGACACAGGAGCTGTCTTTCTGTTCTCTGCAATCAAAATTCATTTAAACTTGAACAAAAGTAGTTTATCCAGCAGTTGTTGTAAGCTGTCACATTTAACTGATAAGTTAGCTATCTTTTATAATTGAATCAGCCACATTGTGACTCTTGTAGACCAATAGAGTGATACAAAGAAAGACAACTGAAAAGCAATGTTCTGACTAGCATAATGTAAAGAAAGCATCATCCCAGCAACCAATTAATAGGAACCATAGAACTGTGTCCCAGTTTTCCTCTGTTCATAACCTTTTAATCCCTGCATTTGTGTCATATATTTATAATATTTTTAAACTCATAGCTAGAAGACCTCTGCATAGATGTCTGAGGCTTGATGCCTGAATAGGGGCATTTGCACTGGTGCTCTGTCTTTTGAAGATCGCTGACTTGAGCAGTGCACCCAATATTTTGAATAAAATCTTCTTCCTCTTAGAGACGCCCAATGTGCCCTCCTGGTCTGTTCTGCACCAAGAGGATGCTTCTGTTGAATTCTCACCTCACAACTCTGCCCAATGTCAGAGCAGCCTACGCCCTCATCTCCTTCAACTGGTGCACGTTAGTTTATCAAGCCTTGGCCTACCAATGAGCAAAGGCCACTGGACCAAAAACATTAACTCTGATTTCTCTCCACAGATATTGCCCAGACCTGCTGAGGTTTACAAATAATTTGTTTTTTTGTTTTTCTTCCTCTATTGCTCTCTGATGCCCATGTGATGCCCGCTTCATTTTTCTCTCTCAAGAGTCATACAAACTCATTGCTCTCGATATCAGCAGTGCAGTGATACTGGTTGAGTAGCTGAGTTTTAATGTCCATTTCTTAAATGTGTAGACCAACACAGCCCTTAGCACTGATTTTACCCCACTTTACTCCGGTCAGTTGCATCAAAATCAGGGCAACTGGGGATAGGTAATAAACGTCAACTTTGTCAGTGGTGGCTGTACGATGGAATGAGTACAGTGTTCATGAAAAATGAGTATTTTTACAAGATACTGGAGAGACACCTCTACCAACAACATGCTGTATCTACTAGGTATAAAGGGAATAAGTAAAACCTATTTCTGTACCGGTCTGGGACAGCAGTCACTGCGTTGCAAGGTTACACATTATTTAAACTCTGCAAATGGACAACAGACAAGTGAATGAAAAGGCCTGTGGTGATGCAAGTGCCCTGCCTAAAACCAGCTGTGAATCAACACAAGCTCTGGTCAATCAATACAGAGACACTGGTTATCCAAGTCAGAGGTAGACAGCAACGTTCAGTGCAAACAAAATCTTAGGCTTTTCATTCCAGACATTTTCACATCAGAAAACACCAACCCTATTCCTTCCCATTTCCTGTTTTCTGTTGCTGCATCAGTGGCCAACACACCAGTACTTCAGTTGCACATACCAATAATTTGTTTCTTATGTACTAATTTCTAGACAGGTGCTGAAGCCGCAAAGCAGACTAACGCTCAAAGTACATTTCAGAATATCTTGCCATTAGGCACATGTTCGACTGTGCCATAATTTGAATGAATCATAGACTAAAGCTAAGGGGAGGCTGCAGAGGTCTTAGTTTTAACGTGATTTTGGACATTCTGCTGGAAGGGGTTTTGAGCTGTTGAGGATAACATTCTACACTGCTTTAAGATAGCTAATGTTTATGAAACATACATTTAAAAACAAAATGCAGTATCAGTTCATTCATACAAGCAAAGTACAGAGCCTGAGAATAGTTACAGCACAGAAGTTGGCCCTTTGGCCCATCGTGACCATACCAACAGTAATTCAGTTTGATCTGCTCCACTGCCTTTCAGTGGAACCCGGCATTTTCTTTTCTCTTCAGATGTTGATCCAGGTCCCCTTTTAAACCGAAGATTGAATCAACCTCCGCTACACTCTCAGGCCGTACATTGTAGCCATTCAAGTTCAAAAGAAATCAGAACTGCAGAAAATTGACCAATTTGCAAAATTAGGGACCTTGAAGCTAACTGTTCACCTACGAATGTCAACACTAACAGTCACCTTCACTATAATGGATACAGGGTTATCCACTCTTCATGAACAATTCTGAGACTGAGCTGTACAACCTCTCTGGTACCCCTCTTATTTCTAACCTGTGTGTACATGTGTTGCATTACTTACTCTTCTTGTGTTCATTTAGTAGCAAGTTCACTCTTTTTATTAATACAAGAGAGTCTGGTTAATTTGACTCCTCTTAAAACATGAGTTTATTTGGGTCTGGGAGAATGGGAACCACAAGGAAGGGGCCCTTTTAAAATCAACCGTGTTATGACCAACAAAGGCAGTGGGTGAATAAAGAAGGGGAGCTGGTACATCCTTCCTTACCAGAGGTCTTAGCAGTTTCGGGTACCCTGCCTGGGGCTGCAGCGAATTGGGCAACGTCATCTTAGGACTGGTTGATATAACATTGGGATGTTTCCGGTCATGTTGTGATGTGTTCCTAGGGGGTTTGGAAGTGACTGTCTGATTCATTGTCAAAGGGAGGACAGAAGAGTGGACTGAGAAGACCAGAAAGCCTGAACGTCTTTGATGCCTGCCCCATGATAGAGATACATCTCCTCTACAGTGCTCAGAAAACGCACATGTCCTCATCATTCCACACTACCTCTTCCTACTGGAGCAGCATCTTGTCCTGCAAATGAGAGCTGGAATATTGATGATTGTGTAACAATGTGGATGATGCACCTGCCTTAGCTGAATAGTTGGATGCAGTGGCATGTGGATGCAGTGAGGCGTGAGTGTCAGAAAGGCAGCATTGTTATGTGTTTGAGTTCAGTCTCAGTCCAAAAGTCAACAGAGATTATTGTGTCTTTTAAATCACTTTCCTGTTTGCTGAGGGCAAGGAATGGGAGAGGTTTGTATATGTGCTGGTCAATGAGATTTATTGATGCGTCTTTGTCACTAGGCTCACTGCCAATATGTGAAAAGGGTGTATTTTGAATGGAGAAGGGTTTGGAGAGGGACTGTATTGGTGGAGGGAAAGGTCAGGATTTGGGGGGGTGGGGGCGGTGGTAAAGAGATTGGCGTGGAGGGCAAAGTGGCCAGGGTGGGAGGGTTGCAGACGATTGGGTGGGTGAAAGATTGGGGATGGTGTCAAAGAGATTGGGTGGGACAGAGATCACGGTGAGTGGAGGACAAAGAGATTGGGAAGGGGGCAAAGAGATCAGACAGAGGGCAAAGAGATTAGGTAAAGGGAGATGGTTTGGGGTAGGGCGGGGAGAGATTGAGCTGGGGGGAGATTGGGGTAGAGGGAAAGATTGGGTAGGCCTAGGATGAAGGGTGAGAAGAGAGTTGGTTGGGAAAGGGAGGGGAAGAAAAGATGGATAAGACCCTTTTACCTCCCCTCCCCCCAGCACACCCAATCAATCCCCTAGCACCATCCATTCTCTGTTTCCCTCAACCCTGATTTCTGTTTCAAACCTACACCTATTGTGTGCATCTACCCAGCGCAGGATTTGTTCGGGTTAGGGTTAGGGTTAGGGTTAGACAAACCTTAAACTCACCGTATTGCATTGGTGCTGTTGCCCTCAACATCCAGTGTCCTTAAACACTGCTTTCTTCAGAACTACAACCTCTAGTCTGTTCAGTGTAAGTAGCAATAACAAAGCTCTTTAAAAGCAACATATCAGATTGTCAATGTTGGCATGGACCTACATGCAAAGTGATGGTTAATTGATGTTCCTACTCACTGCCAGAAGTTACAACAGAGAACGGGAGGGGCATTAATGGAAAAGGAATTCTGACAAAACAGAACTCTGTGCCCATTTTTCCCATCTGGGTTGGCTGTTTGAAAGCAAGTTTCCTCAAAGTCCAAAATCCAGTTTCAGGTACAGAGGAGACACATGTGGTAAAACATCCAGAGTTTCCATGGAACTGTCCCAAGCATGTTGCATAAATAAAACCAATAATAACTGTATGACGCTCTGGTTAGACCACACTCGGAATATTGTATTCCGTTCTGGACGCTTCATTATAGGAAAGATGTGGCAGCTTTAGAGAGGGTGCAGAGGAGATTTACCAAGATGCTGCCTGGACTGGAGGGCAGGTCTTATGAGGAAAAGTTGAGGGAGTTCGAGCATTTTTCATTGGAGCAAAGAAGAATGAGAGGTGATTTGATAGAGGTGCACAGGATGATGAGAGGCATAGATAGAATGGATAGACTTTTTCTCAGGGCAGAAATGATGATTATGAGGGATCATAATTCTATGGTGATTGGAGGAAGGAAGGTCACACAGAGAGCGGTGGGCGTGTGGAATACGCTGCTGGCAATGGTTGTGGCATCAGACACTTTAGAGACTTTTAAGCAACACTTGGATTGGTACATGGAAGATAGTAAAATCTATAGTATGCAGGGTAGGTTGATCTTAGTAGGATGATAGGTGGGCACAATATCGTG
Source organism: Stegostoma tigrinum (assembly GCF_030684315.1). Taxonomy (NCBI): domain Eukaryota; kingdom Metazoa; phylum Chordata; class Chondrichthyes; order Orectolobiformes; family Stegostomatidae; genus Stegostoma; species Stegostoma tigrinum. The sequence continues at coordinate 29,725,337 of NC_081384.1, read as the reverse complement.
GACCGAAGAGCTTGTACTGTGTTGCACTGTTCTATGTTCTCTGTTCTATTAATACTAATTGCATCAAATTATGTTAACAAAGATGTAACAAGGTGACAGTAGGAATTAGCACAATAATATTCGTCTGTCACAATCTTTGATGTTATATTATTATGCGAATGGTCGTTAAAAGTTCATTCTGATGGCAATGCACCCTTTATTCAAAAAAAATTGCCAAGTTTAAAAAAGCCTTTGGACTTTGTAAATTAAGTTTTCTGTGGAATAACTGCGAGTCTGCCTGCGCTCAGAAACAAATTAATATCTTTTTCAACGGGCCAGAGTTGAAGCAAAATTAATGGGTCACCACTTACTTTTCGCAGTGTGGCTTACTGTGGGGACAAAAATTTAACATTCGGTAATGTGTAAGGTACAATTCTGCTGTGAAGGTGCAATTCTGGTCCAATTAAAACCGCAAATCTCATCAGGGCTGGTTAAACAAAGCCAATTATAAATTACATTGTGAGCTAGAGAATTAGAAAACATTGTAAAGTCTTGGTGGGAGTCAGCTGCCAGTGGGAATTGACAATCAGATGGAAAGCTCACTGAGAGCCAGCATTCAGCAGGAGCCAATGTGCAGTGAGACCCAATACTAACAGGATCTGAATCTTTGACTAACCATTCAAGGGGTTAGAGCAGCATTCGCTGACACTAACAGCAACCAGTCATCAGCAAGGGGGAGTCGTCTGCCTGGAAGCTAAGTGATAGGGAGCAGCTGTGGAAGGTGGCGGTTGGAGGGGTAGGTGTACAGGATGCGTGTGTAATAAAATCAATAGGGTTGTATTTTTCTTGTGTGGGAGGAGCAGCCAAGAAAAATATTGTTGGCTGTACCATGATCTGGCATCTGGGGAGATCCCACTATTATTACATTTTTCTGATGGTTGTTATTCTATACTGCATGTTTTTCATGGAGATGTGACTGAGGTTCTGGGTCCATGTTCAGCTGGCTGAGGCAGGAGCCGTGTGTGACATTATCTGCGGTAATTAACTGCCTCTTGGTGACTGTAGCCTTTTAGATTTTTAAATTACTGGAACCTTCTCTCTGGAAATATTTTCCATCCTCTACAATTATCCGCCACTTGCCCTGAGACCGAGCCACCAGCTTCTATGTCTTTGTTGACACTTCGTCTCATTTGGCCAACTTGTTGCATTAGAGGGACAAGCCCTCCCTCTCTGTAAGGGGATCTTACAGCTCTCAGCCCTGATCACACAATCTCCACAATGACACGCTGAACAGCCTAGAGACTCATACAGCCTCTGAAGTGCCATATTTTTACGGTTCATTTGTTAGTTTTGTACGGTTTGTGGGCCCCATAAGTTCAATTCAAGTGAAAGCGGATCTCAAAAAGCAGATCTCGGGTCTGAAGCATATCTATCATTTCAAAACACTATATGCCAATTACATTTACTTTCTCCACATTCATTTATTCCAATTGCACCAACAGGGCACTTCAGAATTTACATTATAGTCTGTGGAAGTTCTTTTGAACCAAACAAGTTCAAGTCAAATGACAAATTTCTTTTATTCTTTCAAGCACTGTGAGAATCATTGGTTCGTTCAGCATTTATTGGGCACATTGCCTGCCTTCCAGTGGTGATGAACTGCTTTTGTCAGTGTGGTATACACATGCTCGGTGCTTTGAGGTAGAGAGTTGCAGAATTTTGTCCTCACATCTGCGAATGAACTGTGATATAGTTTTGAGTTGGCCTGTTGTGTAGCTTAGAGTGGTACCTGCTGGTTCTTGAGCTTGTCCCCATGCATCTGCTGCAATTGCCCTGCTAGGAGGTTGAGACCATGGCTTTGGAAGGATCAGTCATAGAGTCATAGAGTCTCACGGCACAGAAGCAAACCCTTCAGTTCAACCAGTCCATGCTGAACGTATTCCCAAACTAAGCTAGTCCCACCTGCCTGCTCCTGGCCTATATCCCTCCAAATCTTTTCTATTCATGTACTTAGCCAAACGTCTTTTAAATGTTGTAATTGTACCCATATCTGCCATTTCCTTAGAGAGCTAATTCCACATGCGAACCACTCACTGTGTAAAATATTAGCCCCTCGTGTCTTGATTAAATCTCTCTCCTCTCACCTTATAATGTATCTTGTGGTCTTGAAAGCCCCCATACTAGGGAAAAAGACACCTACCATTAACTGTATCAATACCCCTCATTATTTTGTCAACTTCTATAAGGTCACATCTCAACATCCTACGCTTCAGGAGCATTGATGGGTTAATGCCATTCTATTCAGAGACTAGGGCATATGCTGGCCTTTTAACCTTGATCTTTTTAGAATTATCTCTTATTTCTAATCCGTGTACATATGTTGTGTCACAATTTCTTATATGTAGAAAGTAACAGATGCGCTGTTTTTTCACTAATTCGGGAGAGCCTGATTAAATCAGCTTCTCTGTAAAGATAAGTTTATTCAGGTCTGGGGGAATGGCTATTGCAGGTTCCAGGGTTTAGATGTTTCAGTAAGATCAGGGAAAGTGGTAAAAGAGGGGGAGGTGTGGCATTGTTAGTCAAGGACAGTATTATGGTGGCAGAAGGACGTTTGATGAGGACTCGTCTACTGAGGTAGTATGGGCTGAGGTTTGAAACAGGAAAGGAGAGTTTGGGAGTTTTCTATAGGCCTCCAAAAAGTTCCAGAGATGTAGTGGAAAGGATTGCAAAGACGATTCTGGATAGGAGCGAAAATAACCAGGTATTTGTTATGGGGGATTGTAACTTTCCAAATATTGACTGGAGATGGTATAGTTCAAGTACTTTAGATGGGTCAGTTTTAGTCCAATATGTGCAGGACGGTTTCCTGACACAGGATGGAGATAGGCCAACAAGAGGCGAGGCAACATTGGATTTGGTACAGGGTAATGAACCAAGCCAGGTGTTAGATTTGGAGGTAGGTGAGCACTTTGGTGATAGTGACCACAATTTGGTTACGTTTGCTTTAGCGATGGAAAGAGATAGGTGTAAACCACAGGGCAAGAGTTATAGCTGGGGGAAAGGCGATGAAGCGATTAGGCAAGATTTAGGATGCATAAGGTGGGGAAGAAAACTGCAGAGGCTGGGCACAATTGAAATGTGGAGCTATTCAAGGAACATCTACTGCGTGTCCTTGATAAGTAAGTACCTGTCAGGCAGGGAGGAAGTGGTCGAGCAAAGGAACCGTGGTTTACTAAAGAAGTTGAATCTCTTGTCAAGAGGAAGAAGGAGGCTTATGAAAAGATGAGGCATGAAGGGTCAGTTAGGGCATTTGAGAGTTACAAGTTAACCAGGAAGGACCTAAAGAGAGAGTTAAGAAGAGCCAAGAGGGGACATGAGAAATCTTCGGCATGTAGAATCAAGGAAAACCCTAAAGCTTTCTGTAGGTATGTCAGGAATAAAAGAATGAGTAGAGTAAGATTAGGGCCAGTCAATGACAGTAGTGGAAAGTTGTGCACGGAGTCCGAAGAGATAGGAGAGGCGTTAAATGAATATTTTTCATCAGTATTCAAACAGGAAAAAGACAATGTTGTCGAGGAGAATACAGAGATACAGGCGATTAGACTAGACGGGACTGAGGTTCATAATGAGGATATTTTAACAATTCTGGAAAGTGTGGAAATAGTTAAGTCCCCTGGGCAGGATGAGATATATCTTAGGATTCTCTGGGAAGCTCAGGAGGAGATTGCAGAGCCTTTGGCTTTGATTTTTATGTCATTATTGCCTAGAGGAATAGTGCCAGAAGACTGGAGGATAGCAAATGTTGTCCCATTGTTGAAGATGGGGAGCAGAGACAACCCTGGTAATTATAGACCAGTGAGCCTTACTTCAGTTGTGGGTAAAATGTTGGACAGCTTTATAAGAGATAGGATTTATAATCACCTAGAAAGGAATAATTTGATTAGGGACAGTCAACACAGTTTTGTGAAGGGTAGGTCATGCCTCACAAACCTTATTGAGTTCTTTGAGAAGGTGACCAAACAGGTGGATGAGGGTAAAGTGGTTGATGTAGTGTATATGGATTTCAGTAAAGTGCTTGATAAGGTTCCCCATGCTAGGCTATTGTATGGGATTGAGGGTGATTTAGCGGTTTGGATCAGAAATTGGCTTACTGTAAGAAGACAGAGGGTGGTGTTTGAAGGGAAATGTTCATCCTGGAGTCCAGTTGCTAGTGGTGTACCGCAAGGATCTGTTTTGGGGCCACTGCTGTTTGTCATTTTTATAAATGACCTGGATGAGGGCGTAGAAGGATGAGTTAGTAAATTTGCAGATGACACTAAAGTCAGTGGAGTTGTGGATAGTGCGGAAGGATGTTGCAGGTTACAGAGGGACGTAGATAAGCTGCAGAGCTGGGCTGAGAGGTGGCAAATGGAATTTAATGTGGAAAAGTGTGAGATCATTCACTATGGAAGGAGTAACAGGAGTACAGAGTACTGGGCTAATGGTAGGATTCTTGGTAGTGTGGATGAACAGAGAGATCTCAGTTTCTATGTGCATAGATCCCTGAAAGTTGCCACCCAGGTTGATAGGGTTGTTAAGAAGGCGTACGGTGTGTTAGGTTTTACTGGTAGAGGGATTGAGTTTCAGAGCCATGAGGTCATGTTGCAGCTGTACAAAACTCTGCTGCGGCCGCACTTGGAATATTGCATACAGTTCTGGTCGCCGCATTATGGGAAGGACATGGAAGCATTGGAAAAGGTGCAGAAGAGTTTTACCAGGATGTTGCCTGGTATGGAGGAAGGTTTTATGAGGAAAGGCTGAGGGGCTTGAGGCTTTTTTCATTAGAGAAAAGAAGGTTAAGAGACGATTTAATAGAGACATACAATATGATCAGAGGGTTAGATAGGGTGGACAGCGAAAGTCTTTTTCCTTGGATGGTGATGGTTAGCTTAAGGGGAAATAGCTTTACATTGAGGGGTGATAGATTTAGGACAGATTTCAGAGTTAGGTTCTTTACTCAGAGAGTAGTAAGGGTGTGGAATGCCCAAGTGACCAACACTAAGGACATTTAAATGGTCATTGGATAAACATATGAATGATAATGGAATAGTGTAGGTTAGATGGGCTTCAGATTGGTTTCACAGGTCCCTGCAACATCAAGGACCCATCAAGGTGCTGCACTGTAATGTTCTATGTTCTATGTTCTATGAATGGTATCTACAAAGAAAGAGATCCTTTTAAAATTGACCTTGTTGCTACCTGTCAAGAAGGTAGATGAACAAGAGAGGGAAGCCACTTCGTGGTTCCTTATCTCCAAGCTTAACAGTTTGGGGATAACCCACTTGGAATCATGATATAAATAGGGGTCTGGCCATTACACAGTAAAATGGGGGGAGTTTGACAGAAGGGAGGTTAATCTTAACATGGTCAAGAATAAAGAAAGGAGGTGGCAGGTGATGGGGGAGCATCGAAGGTGACGGATCTTCTTCTGAAAATGATGAGCAACTTTTCATCATTCTCAACCTCAAAACACAGTGAATACGGATAGATGCTCTTTGTAGTGAGGAGGTGTTACTGTCATGCTCTGTGGACTGACTGAAAGGAAATACGCAATAATGAAACAAAAACAGAAATTGGTAGATAAACTCAGCAGGCCTGGCAGCATGAGTGGAGACAAAGCAGAGTTAATGTTTCAAAACCAGGAATCCTTCTTCAGAAAATTTCAAGGCTATGGCACCAGAACTCCTCACACCTATTAGTTAAGGTGCTACGATGATTATTGAACCATGAGGTCATTTTCTGTAGGGTCTACAACATCTCTGGTTGCGAGGTTTGGGATTGGAACAACACAAGCTGAACTCATGCTCCTAGCTTGCACTGAGGGATTGCCGATCACACGGCCAGGATCTTTGACCCTGAGAGTAGGTTAGATTCCCTACAGTGTGGAAACAGGCCGTTTGGCCCAACAAGTCCACACTACCCCTTGGAGCATCCCACCCAAACCCATCCCCCTATAACCCACACACCCCTGAACACTACGGACGATTTAGCATGGCAGATCCACCTAGTCTGCACATCTTTGGACTGTGGGAGGAAACCGGAGCACTTGGAGGAAACCCACGCAGACACAGGGAGGACGTGCAAACTCCACACAGACAGTTACCCGAGGCTGGAATTGAACCCGGGTCCCTGGCACTGTGAGGCTGCAGTGCCGCCCCCATAGTAATGATGCAAGTGAGAAGATGTTACCTATTCTGTATGTTACACCACTCTACTTCTGCATGCATACGTAAGTGCTGAGGAGCACATAATTTTGTGAGACAACCAGACCTTCCCCGAAACAGAAATCAGTCCCACTTTTAATCTGATGCCACAATAAGACCCGAAAATGGGAGATTCATGAATGAAGAGCAGAAAGTGTTGTTGCTACATTTGATGATAACAGAAAGACAGGTTGGAAAATAAGTTGTGAACAAGATAAAAAGATTCTACAAAATGATATTCGTTGATCAAATGATTAGGCAAGGTGGGGGAAAATATGACATTGTCCAATTTAGCAGAAAGAGTATGTAAGGAGCATATTATCTAAATGGCGAGAGATTACAGAGCTCTGAGATGGAGAAAGATTTGGTGTCCTCATGCACAAATCATAAAAGGTTAGCATGCAGGTACAACAAGTTTGGCCATCTGATGCAAGACGAATTGAAAGCAAAGCTCGGGATGTTATGCTTTAGTTGTACAGGGCCCTAGTGAGGACACATCTGGAGCGCTGTGTATAGCCACACCATTCAGGGACGGATTTAAATATGCTGAAACCAGATCAGGGAAGGTTTCTGGGATTAATACCTAAAATGGGCAGGCCAGAGGAAATGTCAGACAGGCCAGACTTGTATCCATTAGTGTTTAGATGTCAAAGAGGTGACTTGATGGAAACATGTAAGATGCTGAAAGGGTTTGACAGAGTAGCTGTAGAGAGGGTGTTTCACGTTACGGTAGAATCAAAAACTCAGATACATACTTTAAAAACCAAGGCTGTCCATTTAGAAAAAAGATAAGGCATTTTTTTTCTCTCAGAAGGGTGAGACTTTTGTGATTCTCTTCCTGGGAAGGAAGTGAAAGTAGAGTCCTTAAAATTTTTTAGGCTGGTGTAGATAGATTTTTCTTAAACAAGGTAGTGGAATGTGATCTTAGTCAGCAGGAATGTGAGTTTGAGGTATTAACCAGATCCGCATTGTCTAATTGAATGGGAAAGCAGACTTGAGGTGCTGAATGGTACTTTCCTGCACTTAATTCATATGTTCGTGTGCTGCTTGATGAATAACAGTTGTCTTCCTGCTCTTCATAATAAATCAGTCTTCGAAACAATTCAGATAATACAGATTGACAGGCTACACATATCACAGTTCAGCCACGCTCTTCCTCCCTTAAGTTTCACATCTCCCATCACAAATTAATGACTTGGAGTAGGAACCCTGGCTCATTTCTCTCAAATCTTTCCACCCTAGGGCATTGCTACCAATTGCAGATTCTAAGTATTGCCACAAATAAAGTTAACAATTGGACTTCAAAGCTGTGATCTCCTGGTGTACACGACACAATAAGGTGCCAAGCAGGATCTTAACCCATCTCATAATTCTCGTGCTGAGTGTTGGAGGGTTAACAAATTTCTAAATTTGCCCAAAATAATGCTTGATGTTGGATCATAGTTAGGCTAGCCTGCATATTGTGTATGATTAAATGCTTTCATATCAATCAACAACTTAGCCCATTCCCAAAATCTAGGAAGTTGTTTATCTCTCTTATGGTAATGAATGACGTGCTTGGTCTGCAGGATTTCAGTAACCATTTCTTTTTAATTTTGCCCTTTCTGGTATTATTCCCCATTGTATCTGTGTCAGATTATATGCAATAGGCTTTCAGACTAAGCTTAATTTTATAAACGTAAGAATTGGACATGTTGACATCTGCAATATTGAGGTGTCCTTTTCTTCATCTTTCAACACAGGATATTTTAAATCTCTTTCACCTTAAGAAACCCTGGGGGGAAATTAACTCTGTCCAATAGGTGCATGATTAAGTTTTAGTCTAAATTTCATAAGTGGTGAACATCTGACATTAATAATCTTTGGGCGAACCTCATTCTACAAATATTTCCCAATGTACTGGTCAAAGGAACATTAGCACCACAAGAGACAGGATGATTTTAGCTACTGTCCATGTATCTGCAACTGTGAAACTCGATAACCATTCCCCTCTCTCGTGGCTATTTGTCTGGAGTTGAATAGAGTGTAACAGATGCCTATGCTCTGGAGATACTTTTGCTGTGATCCAGCTTTTATTCTCATCAGTGAAGAATAGCTTTCCCCATTTGCGGTGTATCCTGCTACCCACAAGAATATTTTTGTAAGTCTGTCTCCTTGTATTTATACAAATTCCACATCTGTTTCAGGTATCCTCCCTGGAAGACCTGTAGTTTCTGTGAGCTGGGAAGTGTAGTATTTTCCCAGGTGACCACTCCTGATACTTGCAGTTTGCCACCTTTACCAGATAATCGTTAAGGATGTATGACCTGGCTCACTGCCACCAATCTTGCTTTTGGTTTTGCCTTCATAATAATTAGTGATAGAGAATTTGCCACTGTAGACCATCCACAAAAGAGAGACTGTTCATAGATATCAAAAAGATATATTACATGATATCAGTAAGGAGAACTGCATTTGGTCAGGCTTAATCACTAGAACCTATTGGAACTGGTGCCGATACATCTTCTCCCTCTGAAAGCTAGAGCTGAGCTCCTTATCTCTACCCCCAGTCTATGTGTGACATTAATAGAATGGCTGGACCCAAATAACATGAGCATTAACCTCCTTCAGAACAATTACCTTACCTCACAGTAAGTACAGGGATATTCTTCCACGAATCAAACTGAATTGCTCAGTATTTAAATCAAACATGCACGAGTACAGGGAAAGGGTGGGGGATGAATCTGGGTGGGGATGCTCTTCGGAGGGTAGGTGTGGACTTGTTGGGCTAAATGGCCTGTTTCTACACTGTAGAGATTCTATGATTCGACAGAATTGTGAAAATAAGAAATATAAAGTACATCTAAAGTGTGTACCTGAAATGACATCACGAGGATATTAAACTAGAAAGATACATTTGACAAACAGCAAAGGTAAATTAAAACTATTTTAATTTTGATTCTTAAAATTTCAGCAACGATTTTTTTTCACTGAGGGAAAGAGATGCCATGATTGTAACATTATGTTTTCTGGGCCATAGAGTTTGTTTACCAGAAACTAATGCATATTACTCTGTTGAAACTTACCTAACTCCTACATGGGCCAGCCCTACCTTTTTCAGGTGCTTTTAGTGTCAAACAGGTATCTTTATGCCATTATTGTGATATCAATGTCAGGACTATCAGTGAGGACAGCATCTGGGCACATGGAAAAGCATGATAACTCTAAGAGCAGCTTCTGGATTTCCATGGTTGCGTACACATGTGCGAATGCCAGACATTGTTGTCAAATTTCTATCCTGAGAAAATGCTCAGTATTGACTGTGAAGTCAAGACCTGTATTCTGACATCAACTGAATCATTTTGTCAAAGTTGACTTTGTCTCCTTTGGCAATTATTGATATCTTTAAAACAATATTCCAAGTACTGTAACTTAAAACTGTCTTCTCCTTGCTCGACTGGAGAACCTTTATTGCCATCACCATGCAGATTTCACTAAAGTTCCCCGGATTGCAATTGCTCTTTGTCTGATGTATACAGAGAAGTTGACGAGACCACATCCAGCATTTCAACTGCAGCGTCCTTAATTTATAAGCATTGATTTCATTGGCATTAATTTAGTTTTGTGATTTTGTGGAAGTGAGGTAACTCAAGGCCCACCGGTGTTCTTCAGCTTGGTCCTCTGTGATCTGGGAGCTGCTCTGTCATTTAAAAAATTTGTTATTCCGGGAAGTAATGGAAGGATCAAATCAAAGAGCGAAGCATCTTTCTGCCTTCGCCAACTTAATCTGTCAGTTAAACAGACAACAATTTGCTATCTGGCCTTACACACGTATCTACAATCTAATGGGCTGTCACCATTATAAAATGAATTTCTCAAGGATAAATACAAATCAAGAATTAAAGGGGAGATTAGTTTTCAACTTTGTGGAGTCAACTTTCCACAGATGTATCACTGATCCAAATCCAAAGTAATTTTCTTTTAGAATGAAATCAGTTTTGAAGTGCATATCGCAGCAATTCTCCCAATCAAAAAATATGGGAATAAACTCTTTTGGTGCTCACTGATCCATTAAGCTGAAAGGACGTTCAAGGGATTGAAGTTCTCAATTTACGGGTCTTTGGTCAATGTAACACATTCCCTTTAACACTAAGTCTATGCAAGAAATTCTATGAAAGGATTTTCAAAAAGTAGGCTCAATGTGCAATGTAGTAAATAACAAGGGTTAGTGCATTTAGGAGAACAAAGAAAAAGGAGAAATGTGGTAAAAGTGATAACACAACACAGGAAAGATGTTGATAACGCAGCGTGGAGCTGGAGAAGCACAGCAGGCTAGATCGCATCAGAGGAACTGAAAAGCTGACATTTCGGGTCGGGACAATTCGTTTCTGAAGAAGACTCCTGGCCCGAAACGCCAGCTTTCCTGCTCCTCTGATGCTGCCTGGCCTGCTGTGTTCCTCCAGCTCCACACTGTGTTACCTCTGACTCTGACTTCAGCAGTTTTTGCTATCACAGGAAAGACATTGCCGGGAAATGTGATGGAGGTAGGTTAAATTGAGGCATTCAAGAGGGAATTGGATAGTTATTTGGAGAGAAATGGTGTGCAAGGATATGGAGAAAAGGCAGGACATTTGCACTGAGTAATCAAACGACAATAGATAAAGAACTGGGGCAGTCACAATGAGCCAAATGGCCTCCTTTTGCACCATAAAAATTCGATGATTTTGTGACAGGTCTTTAAAAGGGGCACTTTTAAAAAAAATCAAAACTCTGAAAAAGATTTCAATTCTATGTCTACAGAACAAACTTCACCGACTCAAGTCAGCCACATTTTTGACTTGCCTACATCAGAGATGGCCATAGGTTGTGATCTTTCTTTGCAGATCTCCATCAAAATTGACATATTCAAATTCAGATTCGGCAGACTGAGTGTAAAAAGTGGCAAAAGCTGGAAGATGAGAAAAAACTATAAGAAAATCCCTGGTAGCTTTGAAAACATCCACCCCTCCCAATGCCCTGGTCAGTAAGAAATGCCTCAACCAAATCCGCAGGAAAGTAAATTAGCTGGATATTTAGGTAATTGTTGGCTGTCAGTCTTACTTTGAGGAAATGGTTGCCATACTTCCCTGCACTTAAAAAGTTCCTCCACTTCAAAGGCACTGCTTTTACTGTGAAGCATTTGGGACATTTTGTGGCTATGAAAGGCATCAGCTAATTCTAAGGCTTTTCTGTCTTTAAAATCTTTAAAATAGTAAAATCTTGGATTGATTAACTAAAATTCAAAATTATTTTTAGACTACTGCTGCACCTCAAATGTTTTGCAGTACAAGATAAGAATTTGAGAGCTCAAATGTGTTAACCTTCCTGCTTAATACAAACGGGGGTGGGGGGAGGGGCTGAATTTTACCAGAAATTGGCTGAGTGTCACATTCGGAGAGTTTAATAGAGGGCTTCTCTCCAGGAGCTCTAGTGGGTTTTCTTGAGCTATTCTCTGTAGCTCACCTCATTAGCTATGCCTATGTATCTATGGTATCCTCCTGGCATTATCTGCTGCTTAGCAATAGCAGAAACTCTCAGCACTGCTAGGACCTCACAGAATCCTTGGCACCAATGCCATTATGAAGCCAAGCCATGCAGCATGACAAATGCTTCCAGGGAGTAGCTAGCCCATGTTCTTAGTGTGAGGGGAACCAGAGACACACCTAAGGGCATCTGGGTGGCTTGGGTGACAGTTCTGTCCAAATACAAATTCACATTTGTAAATGTATTGCTATGCTACATTCTCACTTGTCTAATCCACTGTCAGTATAAGCTGCACAGTTCCCCACCCTTAGAGCCTTGCCATCCTAGAACATTGTCTAAGGAGTGCTAAGCCTTCTCGAACACCCAGAATAACAGGACACCTTTTGATTGTTCAATGTGGGAGAATCACCTCCTGGAAAGCTTTCAAACCATTGAACATTATTTAACAACTGCAAAAGTGAAGATAAAAGCCAGCAAAAGGAAAAGATATCACAGCAGGCCAGGCAGCATCAGAGGAGCAGGAAGGCTGATGTTTTGGGTCGAGACCCTTCTTCAGAAGGCTCATTTCTGAAGAAGGAGCTCAACGTGAACTGCCAGCTTTCCTGCTCCTCTGATGCTGCCTGGCCTGCTGTGTTCTTCTGGCTCCACACTGTGTTATCTTTGACTCCCTCCTCGGCAGTTCTTACGATCTCTCAGAAAAAGAAAAAGCTGCCTTTTACTTCTGGGAATAGATAGCCTTTCAAGCGACAACAAATCAATAATTAGTGAACAACATTGCAATGATGACCCTTGCTGTTGTTGGATCCATTGGCCACGGTTCCAATGACTTTGTGCTGGGAATATCTGAAACAGAACAGGTCCTTAGTAATATAAGCAGTCAGTATTTGATCATTCACAAATGATGGTTTAACAAGGTCCTCCATACAGCAGGACATGGAGGGCTATGGAATGCCTATGTGGACCTTTGATGTAGGGATGTTATTCCTATGATTGCTGCATAAACCATGCCTTGCAAATGTCAGAGATTGTAAGTGCTGCGTGATTACTGATCCACAGCGCACCGCACCTTATCCAAGAGATGCAGCAGTGCTAATAAAGCTCACTGATAAATGCTTCTAACTCAAGATTAGAGAAAATCAACTTCATGCCTCTGAACAGTCTATCAGATATCGGATGGACGTTGTGAATCGTGGCCTGTATGTGACACTTTTAAAGTCACCTGTGATTACTTTTGCTTCAGAAAGTTGACTGGTCAATCTGTAATGACCAGTGACATTGTGAAGATTGTTTGTGAGCAGGATTTGTTGGACACTGCATGCATTTCACTCACTATGATTACTGATGTCTTTAATCTGTACTATGTAAGTTCTTGATTGAGGCAATTGTCTCTTGAAAGGCCACACATCACTCACACCTAGACAGAAAAATCCTCAGGAAAACCATTTCCTGTGCCTAGGTTGGGTGTGATTGCAGGCATTTTCCACTTCCATTGAGAATTTGAGGATTTTCTTGAGAATGAAAAGCAATACAGGGTGCAATTGGCACAGCCCCCCCTTCCATGTTCCTTCTTCCTGGCACTGCCTGTTGGGTTCAACAGCGCAGAGCCACATAGCATGCTGCACTGCCCCCTTGTTGAATTGACAGAAATATAGTCCAAAAAAGGAGCACTTGTGATAAATGAATATATAATCAGGACAAAACAAGATACAAATTGTTTGCCATAAGTTAATGGTGGTCCTCTTGGCTCTGTCCCAGAAGGATTTGGATACATGGCCCAGAGATTCGAGCGTGTGATTCAGGCTGGGAGCTCTTGCAGCACTGAGGGAGTGCTACGCAGTCCAAGGTGCAGTCTTTTGGGTGCGAGATTGTGCCAAAGCCCCTTCCTTTCAGAAAAGATTCCTAGGTACAATTCACAGTAGAGAAAGACAGTTCACCCTAAAGTCCGAACCATCTCTTCTTTCCTCTCTACCTGGAAGTGCACTCAAGTAAAAATGAATGACTTTCCGACCACCAAAATCATTTTTTGTAAATCACCACCAGAGCCCAACTACCATTTATTCCTCAACCAACATTTAGAACAAGTGACATGTTCATTTATTCCAATGATGCTTGTGGAATCTTGCTTTGTGTAACCTAACTGCTATGTTTCATATATTACAACCATAACTATATTGCAAAAGTAGTTCACAGTCTATAAAGCTCTGTTCATGACAAACGACAATACCTTCTAGTCGCAAATCATTTCAACTCCCACTCCCACTCCCTGGGCGACATGTCCATCCTGGGCCTCTTCCAGTGTCACAACAACACCACCCAGAAACTGGAGGAGCAGCACCTCAATTTCCATCTTGGGAGACTATAGCCCAATGGTCTCAAAGTGGACTTTACCAGTTTCAAAATCTCCCCACCTCAGCCTCATACCATGACCAACTCTCCCTCTAATCCTCACCTCCTTGACCTGTCCATCTTCTCTCCTACCTATCCCCTCCTCCCACTTCACTGACCAATCCCCACCACTGCCTACCTGCACTCACCTATCGCCATCGAACCTACCTTCCTCATCCCCACCCCTCTTCTCACTATTTATTTCAGAGCTCCCTTCCCCTCCCCCAATTCTGAAGTAGGGTCCCCACCCGAAACATCAGCTTTCCTGCTCCTCTGATGCTGTCTGGCCTGCTGCGTTCCTCCACTTCCAAACCGTGTTATCTTTGACTCCAGTAGTGGCAGTTCTTACTATCTCTCATAGGCTATAAAGTATTTTTGAACATCTTGAGTTGAGCTATGTTTTATAGGAATGTATGTCATGCCTTCTTTAAACAATGTCTGAAAATTGCTCATTTATATCATAGGGTGGTGCAGTGGTTCAGTGGTTAGCACTGCTGTCTTATGGTGCCATGGACCTGGGTTCAATTCCAGCCTCAGGTGGCTATCTATGAGGAATTTACATATTCTCCCCATGTCTGCATGGATTTCCTCCTGGTACTCCCATCTCTTCCCACAGTACAAAGATGTGCAAGTCAGGTGGATTGGCCTTAGGAAATTGCCTATAGTGTCTAGGGATGTGTCGGCTTGATAGATTAGCTGTTCAGGGTATGAGGATTCAGTGCGGGAGTCTTAATGGGCTGAATGGCCTCTTTACACACTATAGGGATTTTATGATTCTTACTTTCAGTACATACAAATGAACTTACATGTTAGTAACAGGAGTAGGCCTGTTTTGCAATTTGGTAAGGTCCTGGTTGATCTGATTAGAGCCTCAACTCCACTCAATAAAGTGGAGAATCTTGAACCCTTAGCATGCTTTCCTCAGTCACCCAGAAGCTAATTGTCATGACACAAAAGTATCAAAAAATACCAAGAGGGTCATACTATCTTGGAATTGAATAATTTGTATAAGATGGAATATTTTCAGCAGGTACGCCAATGAGTAGCCTGCTACTTTCTCTTTCCTAATTTAGAGTGAAAATAATTGAAATCAACGGTGAACCATGAATAAGTTTAACTAAATAATCCAGTCATTGAAGAAGTATTTGCACATTATTGTGAATAAGCTGATATACTCTGGCAGGAAGTCAATGTGAGCATGACAGGCTGAGTGCCCTCTCCTGTTTTATAAGCAATGCCACTATAGTCTTACTGGACCACAGTGCTGCTCTCTCACTAGAGAGAGATGACTGTTGGTGCCTTAACCAGAAGGTCAGTACACCTCAGGCAAGGCCAGTAGTTGAGAAGGAGACTCCTTCATAGTATCCTCAGCTGGTGTGGGAATTAAACCCATGACGTTGGCATCAGTATATGGTGTAAACCAGCCGTCCAGCTCTATTTCATTCTACGCGAGTTTTTAATCAACATGATGTAACACACGTTCAGGGGTAGCAGGGCTTAAACCTGAATTTTCTGGTCCACAAGTAAAGTCTCTGCCACTGCATCACAAGATCCTTCACTGATCCTAAAGATTAATTAGCAAATTGTAGCAAATAAAGAATATATTGGAGCAAGAGCCAGTTTAACTAAATCAATGTGAAGACACTGAAGTGTAAATTACTAATTGTGTAGCTAGTTGTTCGGGACAGGCTGCTTAGAATCATAGGATCTCAATAATGTGGAAGCAGGCTATTGGGTCTGTACCAATCCTCCAAAGAGCGTCGGACCCAGACTGATCCTGCTATCCTATCCCTATAACCCTCCATTTCCCATGGCTAATCCACCTCGCCTGCACATCTCTGGACACTATGGACAACTTAGCACAGCCAATCTACCTAATCTGCACATCTTTGGACTGTAGGAGGAAACCTATAAAACACAGGAAGAATGAGCAAACTCTACACAGAGGGTAGAATCAAACTGGTGCTGTGATGTAGCTGTTATTATCACTGAGCACCGTGCAAGAAATCTTTGTTTAAACATTTTGTTCTGTCTGATGATGATGATGTTCTTTAGGGTTTTGTTAATTTTAACTCGAGTTTGCAATTTATCTTCTGATGGTTTCTATTAAGTAAAGCCTTGACATGAAATGACCTAATGAGGAATAAATCTGAAGTGAACCATTTGGAATGGACACAAAACTTGATCCAAGTATAATATTTGTTGAATACCTTAAGCTTTAATCAGGATTCATTGTCTCTTCTGCATGATAAATAATCAGCCACTTTTCCAGTTAAGCTCCCTTGTGAAAATGAAGAGTTAAGTTGTTCATGTCTTGTGGTTCATGCACGTATTTGTTTCCTATCGTGTTCAAATCATTTCCTTAGCACAAATTTTTTTTTAATTGCATTTAAATGTGGGCAGCAGCTGGAAGCTCTTCCCATTTCAATTAGCTTTGAAGGTGAATTTATAGACTGCTGGTCTGCCTAAACCTGGCTATTAGTCACTGAGCTTATTCCCAGCACATAATCCCAGTTGAAGGTAGCTTCACTCTGAAGACAACCCTTAAATTAAGCCTGATCTGTGTAGGGAAGAGAGAGCATTGAGGGAGAAGAAGAAAATAGGTTCACAGCTTCAGTGTTCTAGAACAAAACAGATTATTTCAGGAGTAGGTTGCTAGATAATATGCAGTCTATCTGCAGATGTCTTTCAGGTTTTTGTAGGGCTGCTGTAGTACAATTTGTACACGATCAGCACTAATAAGGCAAGCAAGTTCTATAATGCTTCTACATGAGAGCTATTTCATAGTAGTGACCCCTCAGTAACAGTGACATGCTTAATTGTACAATGGACATGTTCCAATAAGTGGGGCTGAACTCAGTAAGTGGATGTTTTAATGTACAACTGAGCTAAGCAGAAAGCTTTGATCTCTGATGAGTGAACATGAGTCTCGGCCTGGCTCTCACCGAGGGAGTTGCATGTCAATACAAATGCTGTCCCCTGCCAACCGGTGTGGAACAGGTTGTTGACCCAATGGGTGTTGAAAGGAGTGTGCAGTTCTTAAAGGCAACTTGCCCTCTTTAAAGGGAACCTGCACTGATTTTACAGGAGATGTTGTCTGTGAATGGCTTGGAATAAAACAAAAGCACAGAAAATAAAGCAACAGGCCAGAGAGGGAGGGCCCGAAGTTACTGATGTGATGCTGGAGATATCATTTCAGATTTTCCCCCCACAGTTATTATTCCAGAAACAAAAAACAAAGTTGCTGGAAAAGCTCAGCAGGTCTGGCAGCATCTGTGAAGGAAAAAACTGAGGTAACGTTTCAGATCTGGTGACATTTCCGTTCTGAGGAAGGGTCACCGGACCTGAAATGTTAACTCTGTTTACTTTTTTAGAAATTCTGCCAGACCTGCTGAGATTTTCCAGCAACTTTGCTTTTGCTCCTGATTTACAGCATCTGCAGTTCTTTCAGTTTTTATTTAGTATTTGTTCCAGCATAGATGCGGAATGGGCATGGATCCTGTGGTCTTCCTTTTGGAACAGATTCTGAAAGACTTGCCTGGGCAATTCCTCTACACCAGGAACTTTCTGAAAGATTCCATTAAAATCAGAGACTTTTGATGAAACTAAGTAAAATAGTTACTCAAGAAATGCCAGAGTATTAAATATTCGTCTAAATCCTGAGTAACTGTTAAAGAGACAGCATACTTACTTCCTACAGCCCTAACTATACATCCTCCAGAGTACTGGCACCCTCTTGACTATGGATCCCACACGTCCACTGAATATGACATGATCCACCCATCTAGCAGAACTCTGCCTTCCCTTTGTGACCATGACCAAGCCACCACACCCTTCCAGCACCCCTCATCCCCACACATACACACACAGCCCAACTGGACCTGACCTGACCTAAATTAACTCTTCCTAGACTCAACCTGATCCTCATCTGAACCCGAACTAAGCCAACCCGACCCCTACCCCCACCCCCAAGCCCGAATCACTCTAAGGTTCCTCACAACAACAAAAAATGTTAGTAGAATGTTGGGTGTGACAGCCAAGTTCCACATTGTTACACCGTAATGTGTAGTTAGTTTAGCCTGAAGTCTCACAAAAATTCTGCCTCACATCGTTCACCTCATATCTAATGTGACTAGCTATTAAGTATTATGTAATAAACCTGTTTTGCTTTACAAGCTTAACATTGTGTGGACCTCTTTTGCCACTTGGTATGAACAACTTAGATTAACATCAACTAGAAGGATTGGTGGCAATGAATCTAACCAAAGGATCTCCGTTCTGCTGGATATGACCATGACAGATACTATTGACCACCTTAATTGTCACAATGTCAAGCCCATTAAGCTGCTGGCCTTCTCATTGAAACAGCAGCTCTGCAAGGTGGGCTGCCATACTTACTGGGCAGGGTCAGGCAAAGGAGAGTCAGAGAATATGATATGTTTAGATTTCCGGAAGCCCTTAACGAGGTGCTGCACAGGACCCTACAAAACAGTCCACAGTGTAAGGGGCATGATACTGGCAATGGATAGGGGATTGGCTGACTGGCAGAAAGCAGAGCCTGGGGGCATAAAGAGGTGTTTTTCAGGATGGCAGCTAAAGACTAGTGGAGATCCACAGTAGTCAATGTTAGGACCACAACGAACAATCTGGACAAAGGAACTAAAGGCATTATTGCTAAGTTTAAAGATGTACAAAGATAGGTGTAGGTATAGGTGGTGTTGAGGAAGTGGGGAGGCTACAGAAGGGCTTGGACATCCTAGAAAAGTGGACAAGGAAAGGGCAAATTGAATATAAAATATCAGGTTAAGTTAGAGAATAAGAGACATAGATGATTTTCTAAACGGTGAAAGGCTTTGGAAATCTGAAGCACAAAGGGCCTTAGGCATCTTGGTTAAGGATTCTCTTAAAGTTAAATTGGACATTCATTTTGCTGTTAGGAAGGCCAATACAATGCCAACATTCATTTCAAGAAGACTAGATACAAGAGCAGCGATATACTGCTAAGGCTGTATTAGGCTGTTGTCAGATTTCATTTGGAATACTGTGAGCAGTTTCAGGTCCTTTATCTAAGGAAGGACGTGCTGGCCTTGGAGGGGATCCAGAGGAGATTTACAAGAATGATCCCAGGGATGAAGGACGCATCAAATGAGAAGCAGTGGAGGACTTCAGGTATGTACGCATTGTCAATTAGAAGTATTAGGGTGGATTTAATTGAAATTTACAGAATACTGAGAGGTCTGGATAGAGTTTTGTTCAGATAACATGGTGTAGACATGGACGAACACAGCAGGTCAAGCAGCATCAGAGGAGCAGGAAAGCTGACGTTTCGGGCCTAGGCCCTTGGGGAAGGGGTTTCTGAAATAAATAGGGAGGGGGGGAGGTGGATAGGAGATGGATAGAGGAGGAGATAGGTGGAGAGTAGTCAGACAGGTCAACGAGGCAGGGATGGAGCCAGTAGAAGTGAGTGTAGGTAGGGAGGGGATAGGTTAAGGAGGCAGGATGAGGTTAGTATGTAGGAGATGGGCGTGTGGCTTGAGGTGGGGGGAGGGGACAGATATGAGGAAGGACCGGTTAGGGAGGCGGGGACGAGCTGGGCTGGTTTAGGGATGCGGTGGGAGGAGGGGAGATTTTGGAGCTTGTGAAGTCCACATTGATACCATTGGGCTGCAGGGTTCCCAAGTGGAGTTGCTGTTCCTGCAACCTTCAGGTGGCATTGTTGTGGCACTGCAGGAGGCCCATGATGGACATGTCATCTGAGGAATGGGAGGGGGAGTTGAAATGGTTCTCGACTGGGAGGTGCAGTTGTTTAGTGTGAACCGAGCGTAGGTGTTCTGCAAAGCAGTTCCTAAGCCTCCCCCTTTCCCTCCCCCATTTCTGAAGAAGGGCCTAGGCCCAAAACATCAGCCTACCTGCTCCTCTGATGCTGCTTGGCCTGCTGTGTTCATCCAGCTCTTCACCCTGTTATCTCAGATTCTCCAGCATCTGAAGTTCCTACTATCTCTTGAAAGAGTTTTGTTTTAGTTCATAGGATGAGGGTGTCAATGGCTGGGCCAGCATTTATTGCCCATACCTATTCGATCAGCGGGCAGTTGATATTCAACCACATTGCTGTGGTTTTGGATTCACATGTAGACCAAACCAGATAAGGATAACAGTTTTCTTCCCTAAAGGGCATTAGTGAACCAGATGGGTTTTTCCGACAATTGACAGTTAGGCTCTCAATTCTAGATTTTATTGAATTAAAATTCCACCAACTGCTGTAGTGGGATTCGATCACAGTTCCCTAACACATTGTCTGGGTTGCTGGATTAACTCTGGATTTATATGGTCTGGCCTGTCATGGTGGGCAGCCTTGTTTCCAGTTTTTTACCACAGTGGTATGTAGATGGGAGAGAAGTGAGATGCTGAGGATTGTGTACATGAAGGCCACAGTGGGAACCCAGTGACTCCAGCTCACACTTCAGAGCTTTAATTGTCTGGAGGACCCAGACACACTGAACGTCCTGAGCTTGACACCTCCACACTTGCCCCACACGCACAGAGTAAAGGATGGCACACAAGGTGCATTGGGAAAGTCCTGCCAACATGAAAGGATGGTAGTATGTGGTTCCACCTCTGGCTGGGAGTCCACAAACACTGTCCTGTCTCCTTGTGAGAAAGTAACATGTGGATTGAAGTCAAGGGTACCCCCCCATTCCCCCCAATCATACTCACCTCCACCCCTAGTTGCTTTGCCATTGGTGCTTCAACTGAGAGATGGCTGGGCCCAGCTCTCTTTGCAACTTCATAGAGGGAGCCTGGTGCTCACTTGCCTGGGACAGGAGGGTCCCACTAACACTACAGCATTTCTGCAGCCTTTATGTCAAGTTGTCCAGTACCTCGGACAAACCTACCTGCTGGTTGTCTGTTTGTGTTCATTTGTATGAAGACCTATTTGCCAACACCGTGGGATCCCCTCCTGCCTGGGACCGAGGAGGTGCTTGGTCTCCAACACTCCTCTGAGTGCCAACAGCCTGTGGCATTTCTCCATCAACCAGCTGTGGAAGTAGGGCAGTGAAGTGCACATTAACATGTGTCTCGACTCTAATGTAGAGACAATCCCCCGACTAACCTTCTCCCATGGGGTCAGTATTGAGCTGGGGAGGGTAAGGAGGCAATCTTACTGGTGCATCCTCTGAGGGATAAGTGTTCCCTTCCTCAGATGTGCATGAGGGGGTGTCTTGTGGAGCTGCGTCATGACCTCAGAGACTGTAGACCTCCCAATTATGCCAGTAGGAGGCAAGAGAGAGAAACTGTCATGACCAAGGGGTAGAGGCCATGGTAATGACGACAATATGTTGACTGTGGGGGTAATTGGAGAGTAGCTCAGCAATGGACAATGCTTTTCAATTGGTTGTCAAGATATAGAGGTTTTAGAATCTTTACAGAAGTGAGTCCAGAGAGTCAGTATCCTCTCCTCACAGGGGTTGAGGAGACAAACATCTGGCACTGCATACCCCAAACCCCACCCATCCTGGCATTCACCACCCTGTTGGTCGCTGTTTTCTCCTGAGTGAGAGGAAGGGAGGTATTGAGTGAGACAAAAGTGGATGGCACACCAATTAGCCCAATAGGTTGCTGCTGGGGAAAAAATGGTGAGGGTATATCAAGTGAATGAGTAGATGACAGAGATGGCCTGTTGGGTTAGTCATGTGCAGGGGTTGGTGAGAGTCGGAGAATGATGTAAGAACAAATGAGAGAAGCTCATGCAGTAGAGAGTGAGAATGGTAGGCTATGAGTCTTGCTGGGTGGTGGGTGCAGTGGCTGTTTAATAAAGAGAATGTGAGGTGGCAGAGTGAAGATGGTGACACTTCATCTGGCAGTATAGAGAAGGTCATTGCCCCTCTTTTGACATGGTTGGGTTTTCCACTGACCATGGTGGCAATCTTGGAACACACTGGTCTCAGCCCCTCTGCCAGTCCTGGGGAGTAAGGGCAACCCCATTCACCAGGACCTCTGGGGGTCTGCTCACAAAGTTAGGGTGTTAATTACTCCTTGTCTGCCATGTCCAAAGCATTTATCTCCAATTGTATTAGGCAACTCTGGCTGCCTGCACTTGACCGGGTGCTCAGTGGTCTTTTAAACTTTGGGATAGCACAAGGCTCTGGGATATTCAACAGCAGTGAGTACTTTCAGCTACATTGAGTGGGAGAATCAGGCCAGCATCAGACAAGAATGGTGCTTAGAGACGTGGGGCATTGTTTGCAAGGCAAATTTGCGATGATAGCTGCGAGGCTGCCACAGCCTCATAGAGAAAAATCTTCCATGAAACTCAATGAAAATGATATTTAGTCCATTTCTGGTGAGGATCTGCCCTAAGAGTCAGTATCAAGGTTATCGAAGGACAAAGCATCACAAGGGCATGCAAAGCCCAGCTGTGTCAAAAGAAGGCTACATCTATAAAATAATAGTTCACTTCTGGAAGATGTGTAGATATAGGGTAGTTTTGGAACAGCTAAAGCCAAGGGTTACGAACAAGAAGCTCAACATGGGGGAACAATTCCCAATCGGAAAGATACCTGAGACGTTCTTATGGAATTTGATGATTCAACTGACTTGATCTTGATTGAACTTGTTTATGCCAACAGAGAACTTCGTTATTTGAATCATGATACAGGGGCAAGTGTTACTTTCCTATCAGATCAAATTCCAAGTTTGAAGGAACAAACATTGCAGCTTAAAAATATGACCCTGCAGGGTTCATGACTCTTGATATTAAAGTTATACTGCAAATAACACGCAAAGTAAAGGATATCAAAAAAATTGAGAATGCATATGTAATTCTTAGTCTACCTCAGATTTGAATATAAAGTTGTATATTTGCTCTTATCCTTTTCCAAACTGTTGATGAACTGGAATTTGCACACAGGAAGTTTTGATTGATTGATTGACTGTTGTCACATGTACAGTGTAAAGTGCTGTTTTGCATGCTGTATGGGCAGATCAAACCAGACACAGGGTTAGCAGAATAAAGTGTAGAATAGAGTGTTACAGCCACAGAGAATGAGCAGAGAGAAAGATCAGAATTAATATTTGGGAGGTCGATTCAAAATACTGATAACAGCAGGGAAAAGCTGTTTTTGAAATGTTTCTTGTGTATTCAAACTTTTATATCTGGTACCTGACGGAAGAGGTGGAGGAGGGTATAATTAGTGTGGGAAGGGTCTTTGTTGCTGTTGGTTGCTTCCTTGAGGCAGTGGGAAGTGTAGATAGAGTTCATGGATGGAAGGATGGTTTGGGTGATGGAATGGGCTATGCTTGCACCTCTCTGTAGTTTCTTGTGGTCTTGGAAAAAGTCTTTGCCATACCACACAGTGATGCACCTGGGTAGGATGCTTTCTATGGTGCATCTTTAAAAATTGATAAGAGTGCTTGTGGACATGTTGAATTTCCTTAGTCTTCTGGGGAAATAGAGGTGTTGTTGTGTTTCCTTGACCGTTACATCAATGTGGATGGACCGGGACAGATTGTTGATGATCATCACTCCCAGGAACTTGGTGCTCTCAACCATTTTGACCTCAGCTCCACTGATGCTGACTGGTGCAGGCCCTCCACTCCGCTTCCTGAAGTCAATGACTAGCTCCTTTATTTGGTTGACGTTGATAGAGAGATTGTCGTCATTATACCATGCCACTAAACAAACAATCTCTTTCTTGTATTCTGTCTCGTTGCTGTTTGAGATCGGACCTACAATGAAGGTGTCCTCAGCAAACCTGTAAATGGAGTTGGGACAGAATTTGGCCACACCATTGTGAGTGTGTAAGGAGTATATAGGGAGATGAGTACACAGCCTTGTGGAGCAATGGTGTTGACAGCTATTCTTACTGGTTGTGATCTGTGAGTCAGGAAGTTGAGGATCTAGTTATGGGGTGGTTGGGGAGCAGAGATCTTGGTCTAGGAGTTTGGAGATGAGTTTGTTTGGAATATGCTTTTGAAGGCGGAAGTGCAGTCGATAAGTAAGAGCCTGACATAGTATCCTTGATGTCCAGATATTCCAGGGATGAGTGTAGGGCCAGGGAGATGGTGTCTGCTGTGGATCTGTTGTGACAGTGAGCTATATGTACAGCTTGTCAGGGGACTAGCCCTCACTAACTCTAAACATAAATGATTAGATATTCTGCTTCAGTGATTTTGGTTGTGACGTAAACATTGACCTGGACACTAGGGAGTGTTTACTTTGTCTTCTTCAAAGTCGCATTGTGAGATCTTATATATCTACTTGAGAAAAACAGGGCCTTGATACAACATATACTTTAGAAAATAGAACCTTTAACACTTGTTAGAACGGGGGGATGAATTAGGTCTTTTTTTTAATCCTTTTGGTGGGTTACAACAACAATTTTTAATAATTTCTACCATGCAACAATATCATACTTCAATTTAAAATGATCAGATCAAAATGAAGGAGCTAATTACAAAGTTTTATTGAGTGAAAGGGAAAGGAATTCAATTAAACATTAACCTTGAAATAATATATATTAAAAATGCAACATCAAACATCCCAAACATAGGTATGAAAATTAAAAAGAGGGGAATATCCATTACAAGAAGAAGATAAAAATATTGTTTGCAAGTTCATAATCAAATGTTTCATGCTCGGATGACATTCATTTACTTTGTACATAAATGTAGTGCATGCTCCTTTAAGGTTCTGGCACCCTTTCATTTG
Organism: Stegostoma tigrinum; assembly: GCF_030684315.1. Taxonomy (NCBI): domain Eukaryota; kingdom Metazoa; phylum Chordata; class Chondrichthyes; order Orectolobiformes; family Stegostomatidae; genus Stegostoma; species Stegostoma tigrinum. The sequence goes on along the minus strand of NC_081384.1, from coordinate 29,700,521 downwards.
GTTTAATGTGATTCAGAAGTTCATTTGAAAGATTATATGGTGCAGATTGATTTTACATTTGCCCTTGTAGCTATCCTGATGAGCTTGCTATGTAAATGTTGAGCGGTGTGGCAGTCATTGCTGTGACAGCATGGGTAGTAGAGTTAGAAACATAGGATCAGACGTTCTATTCAATTATGGCTGCATTGTATCAGCATCTGCGATCTATAGATGTTTATAAGCTTGCTTGTGTCCTTGTGTATTACAGTTTACAAATTGAGTGCCTTAGATAATTCCTGGGACCTGGCACCTGTGCGTTCATCCAGAAAAGAAGGGATGTGTGTGGTGGAGGGTCTACATCCCTGAAGCAACTTAAGCACCTAGTGTGCGTTATGTGATGTTTCTCTAAATAAAACAAATCTAGAGATTTCCTCACATGAATACCCACTTGTAAATCATTGCAGGTGAAAGTGATGGAGTAGAACAATTAAAAACATTCAGGTTTCCCTTTAAATATTGACCTCTGGAGTCAGAAGCCTTTCTGATCCTACATCATGTTTCTCATAGCAAATTGCATGCACTGTTAAGTGTAATTACCATATTTAAATTTTCTTGCCCTACCAGGGATGTGAGCCCAATCAAAGATCAAGTCTCCATTTCTATTTTGTAAACCTGATTACTGAGAAAATACTTCACTCAAGTATTGCAACTGATGTAAGTGGTTTTGGATTGGCTTCGGTGTGGAGCTTAGCTGCTGAATCCTGCCATTAGAGTTGGAGGTCAACCGGAATCTGGTAGCTATGCATTCCATTAGCTTGTTACGGTGTGAGGACTGCATGGTGGTCGATGATAACACTGACTCAAACTATGCTTAAGCAGCCTTACACTTGCTATAGGCTTCGTCTCCCACCACTCAATCTAGATCGTGTTGGAAGAATTTATCCTAGTAAACCAAGAATGTTTTAAAGTTAAAAACAGAGAAAAATTTTAAGCTGCATTCCATGTGAATGCCAGCATCAAACGGCAGAAAGAACTTATGTGTGCTCTGTCGTGATATCAGAGACGCGACAGAAGGAAATAGCTTGCCAGGAGCGTGAATTATGTGAGTGAGAATGACTGGTGAGGATCAAAGGGAGGTGAGGCTAGCAGATTCCGCTCCCGCTCCTGATGTTTAATTTGATGTGGAGATGCCACAGTTGGACTGGGGTGGACTAAGTCAGAAGTCACACAAAAATTGTTTACAGTCCAATCGGTTTTTTTGAAGTCACTTCATCTGATGAAGGAGCAGCGCTACGTAAGCTTGTGATTTCAAATAAACTTGATAGACTATAACTTGGTGTTGCGTGATCTCTGGCTTGGTTTTTAATACCCTTCAGCTGGGCCACAAGACTCTGCCTCGTCCCCCTTTTAAGCTTTCTTCTTACACAGCGGTAGTGTCGTTACCTCTGAGCAAGGAGGCCAGGGTTCAAGTCCCACCTGCTCCAGTGGTGTATAGTGACGTCTCTGAACAGTTGAGTTAGAAAAACATCTTTGTCTTGCCTCCCGGCCCCACTTCAGTAGCATAAGTGGTGATGCCACTGCACATGGGACACAGTAATGTATCTGGCGTTTCCTGCAGTCATTCTTCTTGTGGCCAAATGACAGCGTACAGCAGTCATATTACATTATGGACAATCCCTCTGAAAATTTTAAGCTCCATCAACTTTGTAGGCAGCCTTTAATTTCAGGAATAACTCAATTACAACTGCGTTTTACAATGATCTGTGTTAATTTCTTTCTTATCTTGATCTGTAAATGTAACTTTGATTATACACAAAAGGCTTTTTTTTCGCCCTCTCAACACATACGTTACACAGATACACGTGTAAACATTCCACAGCAGCTAGTCAACGTGGGGTAGAAATCTACTGGAGTGTCTGCAGTACATGTAAACATTCCTTTATGGGATGCAGACATTCTGTCTGCACCACATGCATGTGTAGATTCAGGAACTGAAAGGATTGCTTCAGTCTTCTGACTTGGAGCCAATGTGACGTGGACCCTTGTAAACAGTTTTGATGTGCAGTGAAGATATCCTCACTTCAAAGTGATGTTAACATCTTCTGCAGATATAAATGCCTTGACAGAAACCATAGCCAGTTTCTGAAATGCTTCAAAGGACTTATTTTACTGGAAGGAATCTTTTTTAAATTAGCAATTGCATATTGCTTTAAAATTTTGATGTTACACTCTTTCAATGGTCAAAACATTTACCTAATAATGTTACTGCCAAACGTTATTTATTGCAAGATGGTTGAATTGATCATGTGGTATTCCTTCACCACAATTTCGTGGCATTTGGAAATTGGTGCTCTTTTTGGAACTTTGAGTTATATTAACGATATGTTTTTTCCAAGAAAATGAATAATAATTTGCCTATAATTCTATTCAACATAATCTCTATTATAATCATTCCATTTTTATTCATTCATATTTAATACCTATCCCTAGTCGTGTTTGAGAAGGTGATGGTGAGCTGCTGTTTGAATCTATAGTAGTCAATGGGAGTACACACAATCTCAGTGTTGTTGCAGAGGGAGCTCCAGGGCTTTGACCCAGTGGCATGATGGAAAGACAATGTAATTGCAAGTCTGGTTTGTGAGTGGCTTGAAGGGGAACTTGCAGGGGATGGTGTTCCCAAGTGTCTGCTGCCCTTGTGCTTCTACGTGGTGGAGGTCGAAGGACGGAAGTTGTTGTTGGAGGATTCCTGATGGAGTACATCTTTTAGATCGTACACACTGCTGCTACAATGTATCGGTGGAGGTAGTGAATGTTGAAGGTTGTAGATGGGCTGCTAATCAAGTCGGTCAGCTTTCTACTAGAACATAGAACAAAGAACATAACAGCACAGTACAGGCCCTTCAGCCCTCGATGGTGCGCCGACCTGTGAATCCAATCTGAAGCCCATCTAACCTACACTATTCCATTATAATCCATATGTTTCTCCAATGACCATTTAAGTGCCCTTGACGTTGGCCAGTCTACTACTGTTGCAGGCAGGGAATTCCACGTCCTTACTACTCTTTGAATAAAGAACCTACCTCTGACATCTGTCCTAAATCTATCACCCCTCAATTTAAAGCTTGTCCCCTCGTGCTAGCCATCGCCATCTGAGGAAAAAGGCTCTCACTGTTCACCCTACCTAATCCTCTGATCATCTTGTATGCCTCTATTAAGTCGCCTCTTAACCTTCTTCTTTCTAACGAAAACAACCTCAAGTCCATCTGCCTTTCCTCACAAAACCTTCCTCCATACCAGGCAACATCCTGGTAAATCTCCTCCGGACCCTTTCCAATGTTTCCACGTCCTTCCTCTAATGCAGCGGCCAGAACTATATGCAATACTCCAAGTGTGGCCACACCAGAGTTTTGTACAGCTGCAACATGACCCCATGGCTCCAAAACTCAGTCCGTCTACCAATAAAACCTAACACACCGTACGCCTTCGTAACAACCCTATCAACCTGGATGGCAACTTTCAGGAATCTGCGCACATGGACACCGAGATCGCTCTGCTCATCCACACTACCAAGAATCTTACCATTAGCCCAGTACTCTGTATTCCTGCTACCCCTTCCAAAGTGAATCACCTCACACTTTTCCACATTAAACTCCATTTGCCACCTCTCAGCCCAGCTCTGCAGCTTATCTACACCCCTCTGTAACCTGCAACATCCTTCCGCACTATCCACAACTCCACCGACTTTAGTGTCATCTGCAAATTTACTAATCCATCCTTCTAAGCCCTCATCCAGATCATTTATAAAAATGACAAACAGCAGTGGCCCCAAAAATTAATACATCACTAGTGACTGAACTCCAGGATGAACATTTCCCGTCAACCACCACTGTCTGTCTTCTTACAGCAAGCCAATTTCTGATCCAAACCGCTAAATCACCCTCAATCCCATGCCTCTGTATTTTATGCAATAGCCTACGGTGGGAAACATCATCAAAAGCTTTACTGAAATCCATATACACTACATCAACCCCTTTACCCTCATCCACCTGTTTGGTCACCTTCTCAAAGAACTCAATAAGGTTTGACCTACCCTTCACAAACTGTGTTGACTATCCCTAATCAAATTATTCCTTTCTAGATGATTATAAATCCTATCTCTTATAATCCTTTCCGAAACTTTACCCACAACCGAAGTAAGGCTCATCGGTCTATAATTACCAGGGTTGTCTGTGTTCCCCATCTTGAACAATGGGACAACATTTGCTATCCTCCAGACTTCAGGCACATTCCTGTAGACAATGATGGCATAAAGATCAAAGCCAAAGGCTCTGCAATCTCCTCCCTAGCTTCCCAGAGAATCCCAGGATAAATCCCAACCAGCCCAGGGGACTTATCTATTTTCACACTTTCCGGAATTGCTAACACCTCCTCCTTGTGACCCTCTATCCCGTCTAGTCTAATAGCCCGTATCTCTGTATTCTCCTCAACAACATTATCTTTTTTCTGTTCGAATACTGACGAAAAATATTCATTTAGCGCCTCTCCTATCTCTTCGGGCTCTGTGCACAACTTCCCACTACTGTCCTTGACTGGCCCTAATCTTACTGTAGTCACTCTTTTATTCCTGACATACCTATAGAAAGCTTTAGGGTTTTCCTTGATCCTACCTGCCAAAGACTTCTCATGTCTGTGGCAGGTAGGATGGTGTTGAGCTTCTTAAGTGTTATTTGAGCTGCACTAATCAAGTCAAGTGGAAAGTGTTCCCTCAAATTTATGCCTTGTGCTTTGTAGAATGGGAAACAGTTTGGATAGAGAGGAAATGAGTCACTCATTCACTGTAAATTCCTTAATCTCTGTTGCAGCCGCAGTACTTTTCAATTCAACTTCTGATCAATGCTCACTCCAAATAGTTGTCAATGGGGAATTCAATGATGACAATACCATTGAATGTCAAGGGGAGGTAGTTAGATTTGCTCTTGGTAGAACTAGTGAACTTCTGCAGTCTGAATGTTTCTTACCACTTTTCAGGTTATACTTAGTTGTTGTACCTGCCTCGATGCATATGAATGTAGACTGCTTCAAATTCTGAGTCATGAATGGTGCAATCATCAGTGAACAACCCCACTTCTGACCTGATGATGCAAGGAAAGTTATTCATTTTGAATCTCTGTAGCTGAAGATGGTTGGGCCTAAGAATCTCCTCTGGGCAATTCCTACACTGAAGTCCTGCAAATGAGACGATTGGCCCTCAACAAACAGGACCATCTTCTTCGACCAGTGGGAAATTCTCCCCCAATGTCAACTGGGTCCAGTTTTGCCAGGACTTCTTGATGTCACACTTTGCAAAATGCTGCTTCAGTGCCAAGGGATGTCACTCTGAACTCACCTTGAGGGTTCAGCTCTTTTTATTTCCATTTTTGGAACAACGTTGTAACAAGGCCCAACAGCTGAACGGCTCTGGCAGAATCCAAACTGATATTAGTGAACAGCTCCTTTTTTGATGATGAAGAGATGGGTTTCTGGTGTGGTATTTGGGTCGCTTGGATTTTCTTGCATTTTACGCTCATGACATAGCTAGCTAAATTTCAACAATGCCAGGTCGGTGCCAATGTCAGAACTGCACTGGAACAGCTTGACTAGGACCAGATGCAAAAATATCATTTATTTTGTCTGGGCCATTATATCCAGTCCAATCAGGGAGCCCTGGCTGACAGATATAATCAAGTGTGTCAGAGATTCTGAAGAAGGGTCTAGGCCCAAAACGTCAGTTTTCCTGCTCCTTTGATGCTGCTTGGCCTGCTGTGTTCATCCAGCCCTGTACCTTGTTATCTCAGATTCTCCAGCATCTGTAGTTCCTACTACCTCTGTCACTGACAGTTTGCTCTGAGAAAAACAAATTAATGTCCAGGACTCTCCACAAGTAAATAAAAGGTGACTTCGTGATGGGATATTTGCCTCAATGGAGTTATTTCAACCCGGAGTCCCACAGACCTTGGCATGACCCTCCAAATTATTTTACAATACCCCATTTTACCACCACTAATTAAATATAGACATTAAATATTTCTATTTCTATCACACCCACCCCGAATTCCCCAAATAACTATGTTTTGCTTAAGGGGCTAATCTCTAAAGCTGATAACAAGGTGTAAAGCTGGATGAAGTTCCTATTATCTCTAATCTCTAACGCTGTTCTCTGAGAGGATCTGGAGGATGTATGAGCTCCTTTAATGTCTTGTAATTTCCGCAGCCAACACATTGGTGGGGTGGAGTGACAGCTTGTAATGTTGGTCTTTGGGTTGTGGCCACACATTAACTTAAGTATTGGAGCAGGGAAGACTGATCAAGAAAAACCCAATGCAAAGTAGAACATTCCAGGACTCAAACAGTTGTGGCCTCACTATAAGGAAAACAAGAATGTGAGATTCTGAATCTCCTTTCTGTCTGCTTTGCTTTCTGATTTAAAGACGAGTATGAGAGTCAACAAGAAGAAAGCAAGCTGTGAGTATTATGCTGGAGGTGAGAAGATGAATAGTTCTCCATTACTTCCAGGGTAGGAATTTCTCCTTCCATTGATCATCATAGAATCCCTACATTGCAGACAGAGGCCATTCAGCTTACACTGACATGGAAGATGGGAGCAGGAGAAGGCCAATCGGCCCTTCGAGTCTGCTCCACCATTCATCTCGATAATGGCCAATCATTCAACTCAATAGCCTAATCCTGCTTTCTCCCATAACCTCTGATCCCATTTGCCCCAAGTGCTATAACTCTTGAGCACATTCAATGTTTTGGCAACAACTATTTCCTGTGGGTAATTATTTCCATAAGCTCACCACTTTTTGGGTGAAGAAATATTTCCTCAACTCCGACCTAAATGATCTACCCTGAATCCTCATACTGTGACCTCTGATTCTAGACACACCCATCATTGGGAACATCCACCCAGCATCTACTCTTGTCTAATCCTGTCAGAATTTTATAAATCTCTTTGCGATCCCGCCTCATTTGTGTGAACTCCAGCAAAAGCAACCCTAACTTCGTTAATCTCTCCTCATGCGTCAGTCCCGCCATCCCTGGAATCAGCATGGCTAACTTTTGCTGCAAGAACATCCTTCCTCAGTAACCTGCATTTCCCATGGCTAACCCATCTAGCCTATAGATCAACGGACACTGCAGGGCAATTTAACATGGCCAATCCACCTAATCTTCATATTTTTGGACTGTGGGAGAAAACTGGAGGAAGTCCACATAGACAGGCAGAGAATGTGCAAACTCCACAAAGACAGTTACCAGGTCCCTGGCACTGTGAGGCAGCATTCCTAACCCCCGAGCCACAGTGCCAACCACTGCATTCCTTCACCATTTGCTGTTGTGTGATGCTGCTGAGGTGGAGGCAAGGACATCATAAACAGGAGAAAATTTGAGTTTTCTTCCACCGGCAATAGACTAAACTGCCAAAGCAGGACCACTAGGAAACTCTTGCGTGTGCTCTATTTGAAGAGCTTTTAAAAGGACAGTGTCCTTTTGCAGGTGATTTCTGTCTTTGACAATGGATTCTTGTTCTTTCAGACAAAAAGCTCAGTTATCATTCTTTAGCAAAGCATTTTCTTCAGTTAGCTGTTCTTTGTGATCTTTGAGTTTGGGCTCTTTCTGTAACCATAGATTACCTTCAAAATAACCCTCAGTTGTGACACTTGAGTGAGAACACAAGTTGTCTGAGTGTGTGTTTTTTGCAAACCCTTTGCAATCTTCTTTCACTGTTAATAGCTGGACTTTTAGTGGTCTCATTGAGGTAGTTAGTCAATATCTTGGAATTGTTTCACTAATGGCATTGTGGGTCAACCCACAGCAGATGGACTATAGTGGTTCAAGAAGGCAGCTCACCACCACCTTCTTAAGGGAAACTAGGGGTGGAAAATGAATGCTGCCCCAGACAACATTGCCCACATCCCACAAATTAATAAAGAAAAATGTCTGTGCTAATTCTTGTTGAATTCTGAAATGATTAAGCTTGTTCTCCTGCTCATCTTTAAGCTTCATAAGGCATTCCGTCAGTCTATCAGCCCAGGCAGCTGGCTCTGAAGGCTTGGCTGAGAGGAAAAACTTTAGAGCTGTCAAGGTCCAGACCCAAAATGTCAGCTTTGCTGCTTCTCTGATGCTTCTTGGCCCGTTGTGTTCATCCAGCTCTACACCGTGTTGCCTCAGACCTGCCATTGTTTGTTTTTCCACTGTAACATGTTTTTCTAATCATCCTGTTCAGAGATACTATACACCAGTTGGGACTTCAACCTCAACCTCTTGGCCTGGAGTAGGGACACAGGAGGGTCCCTCTGTCGCTGTTTCTGGATGGGTTTCTCTTATAGCCTTCAGCTGTCATCTCTGATGATTAACAGTTTAATCACATTGAAATTTAACGATGATAATCCTGGGACTCGAGAATCCCTTTTGCTCTGGATGGCTTCTTATTGGCTTTTTGCCATTTTTGTACATTTTCTTGGTGGGTTTTGCAGGAGATTGAAATTCTTTCTCTGAACACGTCAACTCACAGTGATGTTTTCGATATGGGATTGCATAGATGTGTTATACACTATTTGTTTCTGCCTGTGTAGGTGTGACCTTGTCCACTTTGACTGAATCTTCAATGGTCTTGAAATTCCTTGAGACATCGTCATTGCATGATTGGAGATTTCAGACTAAGAAAAATCAATTGGCAGAGAGCTGACTTTTAATAGGTAAGAACAAAGCTGAGCAGAATTGATTGGAATAAAATTTGACAGGAATAATGTGAATTGAACAATGGGCCACCTTCAAAGAGCAGATGGTTTGGGTACAACAAAGGATATTCTCGCAAAAGGAAAATGTAGAGTATATAGATCCAGAGTTCCCTGGATGAGAAATGAGTGACGAGTTAACATGAGAATGAAAAGGTGAGTTTACAAAAAGCATAAAACTATGATTGAGAACCAACAGATATGCCAAAGGTTTAATGTGGGGTTGCAAAAGAAAATAAGAGAAACAAAGAGGACCAATGAGAAAAAATCCCAACAGCTAGCATAATGGGAAGTTTCCACGTCTTCTAGAGGCATATAAACAGTAAGACAGGGTATGGAGAGAATGTGGCCAATCAGAGGCCAAGAAGAAGATTCACACGTAAAGGCAAAGGAGATGACTTAGGTGTTAAATGAATACTTTGCATCTGTCTTCACAGAAAAGGAGGATGCTATATGATTCTATTTCCTCTATGTTTATTAATGCCTTTCAGTATTTACTCCCTGTAGTTTAAACTTCACAGTATAAACAACCTTTCATTAACATTCCAAGGGTTTTGCATTCACATGCTCCCTGACATATGCTGGAAAGGAACTTTGACTTATTGTTCCTTTATACACTTCACAAAAGTAGCTAACACTCATATGCCACTAGTTTAAAATCCAAATTCAAGAAAGAGCCTTTATTTACTCATATATGTCTTACATGTTCCATCATAGTAGCCTCTTTACAAGACATCCATAACTTGACAAACCTGTACCACCTGTTGTTGTCAGTATACATTCAACTGATTTCAACTGGCCCATTGGGAGATGCACCACAGTAGGTCACAGATCTTCACGTTCAGGAAGCAGTCATCAAACCAAGCATCCCACTCTGGATTAATGTCCAGCTAGATTGTGCTTGTGGATGGACATCAATCTTGGACTGGACTAACCTTGGCTCTGATGCCTCCCAATGTCATGGTTGATCTGACATCCTTTGCACAAGGTAACTAGGAGCTAGAGGACAGGTATTGTCTATGGAAATGTTGTCCTGTGTGGCCGAATTACAGGAATCAAAAATAGACAAGCCATTTACCTGCCTGCTTCAATGTCAAAAAATAATACAAGAGTCTTGCAATATGTTACTATTTTTCCTTGCACAACGCCAGTGCTTACAAAGATCCAACCATGGTAAGTCTGAAATCATTCACATCTCAATCAGGGCCAAGAAAAACATAACCTTGGCTTTACTGCAGAACCTTGGATTATTGCGAACAGAATGATTCACAGTGTGGAGTTCTTGTTTCATCAGCCCTTGTTATAATTAGAACCGTGTTGATTACAACACCTCCACCATGCAGTGAAAACATGGGAAAAAGGAAGAAAGACAAGTAGACTTTGTTTCAGATGCAGTACGCTGTCTATATTTGGACACAGGAGTTCGGAACCCACTTTTAGCTATGTATACTCTTTGGATACACATCATGGATATGTTTACCATTTTGGCTGAATTATTTTAGAGAATGTCTGTATTGTGGAGGAAGAAGAGAAATGATTCTTAGTCCTGAGGTCTACTTCCTGTCAAATTGGCCCAAATGGCAAAGTGGAGAAAATGTGCAATGGATTCCCTAGACTGGCTGATCAAGGAGAATGGTGCAAAAGCAACTGGGGTTCATTTAAGGTGAGAAAATAAAAATCAAACCTTTTTAACATCAAAAGAGTATCAATTTAAAGAACCATATGACAGCAAAGACTAAATGGAGATTAATTGTTGCCATAAAAATTTATTGAATAAAATGGAATAATTCATATTTTGACAGCCAGAGATACATGCTAAATCATGATCATGAGTCATCAAAGTTACCAATGGAGTTTGCCAGCAGAGTTGCTACACAAACAGGTTCGTTTTATGTTGAGGCTTCTCTAGCCTCTTTAAGAAAGCAAACCTTCTATAAACACCCAATTGATATGCAGGCAGTACTGAAATGTGCATTGTACAGAAAGTCAGGACCTGTCCCAAGGGCTTGACATACGTGAATGGCAGGTTCACTGGCCCTTTGATTACAGTTAGGGTTTTATTACTTCGTTCCACAGTGGTATTCTCAGTAGAGCCAAACCAAAGTAAACTGAGCCAAGTCAAATTGGAGAGCTAAAAATGTTTCCCTGGGTGACTTCAAGGGCACTCGTACTTTCTCTTAGAAAAGATCCATGGCACCATTATTGGTCCAACGTTGTACTTTTCCATCAGCATAACTCTAATTGCAAGAGTACAGAATGTTGTTTTATGTTGTCAATCAACTTGACAATTTTCTGCCTCTAAATTCAGACTATTCTTGTGTGTCTACTATCATTTTTTCAACCAACTAATTAAAGAGCCCAATTTAAAAATCATTACAGCCATCTAAAATCTAATCCCTTAGCCTTCATCCTAAGTTGTCTCTATTAACATGGATACAACTAGGCTTGTGAGACACAAGCTGAATAAATGGATCCTGGCATGTAGCTACATGGCATAATTCATTGTTTATCTTTTAGTAAACTAACAGGTTTGAGATATTTCCAGTTTATGCAACATAGCATCTTAACCAAAACTGGTACAATTCAAGTATTTGAAATAATAACTTACAACGCATGCTCCCTCTCAGGATATGTTGGCATTTCACAAATACCTGTCAACATTCTTTGAAGTACCCTGGATGTACACTAGGGATGAGTATCTGGATTTAAGTGGATTTTAGATTTGTACAGTTTAAATATATGGCATGATCAAAAGCAAAAAGTTTGAAAAGTTTCAACTGCTCTCTCCAGGGCTATCTATTAACAGTGATAAGAAAGCAAGTTTTTGCTGATGTATTCTCAAGAGTCATGCCATATTATACTGCGGGGCAAACACATTCACACAACACAGAATTACAGCCTCCAGGTTGTCACAGAAAATCAACAGAAAACTCTTACTATAGAAGTGGAGTTTTGCATATTATAAACATCTTCTGGTCTCTGGTAGGTCAAGATAGCCCACATTTTTAGCAAATGCTGGTGCATTAGTGACATTATTTTTTATCCATTTTACAGGTTTTGAGTTTCAAAATGACAGCCTGAACTAACTGTCTTCAATAGGGCCACATTTTGATTTGTACCAACATTTGATTGTGGCTCAAATTACATTTTTCAGAGTTATCTCTGGCAATGTTTACTGTTGTGTTAGTCTGTGTTGCAGAGGTATAATTTTCATATTCTGGTCAGGAACCAATTCTGGTAAATATCAACTAGACAATTAGTTATTTTAAATGTTTATGATGGGAACCAAAGAGGACATGTGCTCTGTAAAGTACGATGTGATCATGGAGATAGGGAATATGTGTGACCATCAGCAGAAAAGGCAAGGAGGATGGAAGTATCTATTAAGTTATTAGAGAGAAAGGAAAGACTAGAAGATCAAAATAAAAAGGAAAATCTAAAACTATTGCAAGAAGCAAAATGAGCAATATTAGGAGGTTGAAATATGGTAGATTAGGAGAGAAGGTTTGCAGAGGAGCTGTGAGAAATGAATGCAGACATGAAAGAAGTTGTAAAACTTTGACTGTCATCTCCTGAACTTTGTGTTTAGGCCACGGGAGATCTAAACAGAGGAGGAAACGGGAGTTAAAAGAGGTCATCTTGAAAAGAAAAGATAAATTGTGTGTTGACAATTTGGGAAATTGACAAATACAACATGCTGAACTTTGAGTCATTTGGTGTGACGATAAAAAGTAATCTCTCATACCTTCCAGTGGTCTGTGCCAAAATTTTTCAGTTGGTCCTTTGAACTTCATTTTTGACTCGAACATATATCTTTCTTTGTCATGTGTAAATAAATGCATAAAAGTAAAGGAAAACATTCTTTTTCTGGGAACAGTTAAGAAAAAGCAAAGGAAAGTTTTTACACTTCAGATGATGGTTGCATGAAGCCCTGTTTAATGTTTCCTGAAAATTAAAATCAACTTCTCTCTTGGCATTGGCTCATAAGTCCAGAGAAAAGGCAAGTTTGACATAATTACATTTTCAAAAGTAACATTGGAATTACGGTGAAGTTTTAGCTTCAACGTCTACCTTGCAGGAATCAAATTACGACCTGGCACAGCACATAGAATCTCTAAATGTTTCAGATTTATCCCAAATATGAACTTTGCAAAGATTCTGCACAATAGAATCTACACAGCTGCAGTTCCAAAATGGGGAGTTATCCATCTTATTATGTCTGGTACCAGTCTGTTCGATTCTTAAGATTCCTCTGCCCATTACATTTTTTGCTGGATTTTCAAATTTGACTTACTTTAAATGCCTTGAGGTAAAGTTATTACATCACTTGCAGTAGTAAGTGTATTCAGGCTTTCACCCTTGGAGCACACTGAATTTACTTCTCTGCATCCTCTGGCAATCCTCCTCACTATATACAGCTCCCCCAAAATTTGTGTTGTCCACAAAGTAACTAATCAGTCCACTGATATTCTCCTCCAAATCATTGATATAAGCTACAAACAACAGGGATCCCTGCTAATCCCTGTGGAACACCACTGGTCATTCATCTCCAGTCAGAAAATATGTTTCCACTGCTATTATGACAAGATGTAGAGCTGGATGAACACAGCAGGCCAGGCAGCATCAGAGGAGCAGGAAAGCTGACGTTTCGGGTCTGGGCCCTTGTTCAGAAATGGGGGAGGGGAAGGGGACTCTGAAATAAATAGAGAGAGAGTGGGAGGTGATGATGGAAATTGGATAAAGGAGCAGATAGGTGGACAGGAGACGGACAGGTCAAAGAGGTGGGGATGGAGTCAGTAAAGGTAGAGGTGGGGAGTTGCAATCGGGTTGGTCCGTTGAGGAAAGATGGACAGGTCAAAGAGGCAGTGATGAGGCTGGTAGGTAAGAGGTGGGAGTGGGTGTTGAGGTGGGAGATGTAGATAGGTGAGAGAAAGGACGGACAGGTTAAGGAGGCAAGGACCAGGTGGGCTGGCTTTGGGATGTGGTCTGGGGAGGGGAAATTTTGAAGCTTGAGAAGTCCATGCTGAGACCTTTGGGCTGCAGGATTCCCAAGTGGAATATGAGGTGCTGTTGCTGCAGCCTTCGGTGGTATCATTGAAGCACTGGAGGAGGTCCAGGGTGGGCATGTCGTTCAAGGAGTGGGAGGGGGAGTTGAAGTGGTTCGCAGCTGGGATGTGCAGTTGTTTGTCGTGAACTGAGCGCTCCATAAAGCGGTCTCCAAGCCTCTGCTTGGTTCCCTGAAGTAGAGGAAGCCGCATCGGGAACAACGGATACAGTATACCACATTAGCAGATATGCAGGTGAACATCTGTTTGATGTGGAAGGTTTTCTTGGGGCCTGGGATGGAGATGACGGGCGAGGTGTAGGGGCAGGTGTAGCACTTCCTGTGGTTGCAGGGAACAGTGCTGGGTGTGGTGGGGCTGGAGAGGATTGTGGAGTGGACAAGGGAGTCACGGAGAGAGTGGTCCCTCCAGAAGGCAGATAAGGGTGAGGAGGGAAAAATGTCGTCGTTAGTGGGATCAGATTGCAGATGGCTGAACTGGCGGAAGATGACGCATTGAATCCAGAGGTTGGTGGGGTGGTATGTGAAGATGAGGGGGATTCTGTCTTTGTTGTTATTGCGCGGAGGGAGTGTGAGGGATGAGTTGCGGGAAATGCAAGAGATGTTTTCGAGGGTGTTTTTGACAACTGTGGAGGGAAAATTGTGGTCCGTGAAAAACAAGGACATCAGGCTTTCTGGGAGTGGAATGCCTCATCTCGGGAGCAGGTGCGGCAGAGGCAGAGGAATTGGGGATAGAAGATGGCATTCTTGCAGTAAGGTGGATGAAAGGAGGTGTATTCTAGGTAGCTGTGGGAGTCAGTGGGCTTGAAATAGATTTTGCTTTCCAGGTGGTTGCCAGAGATGGAGACAGAGAGGACCAGGAGGGAGAGAGGGGTATCAGAGATGGTCCAGGTGAACTTGAGGTTGGGGTGGAAGGTGTTAGTAAAGTGGATGAACTGTTCGAGCTCCTCGTGGGAGCACAAGGTGGTGCCGATACAGTCATCGATATAACTGAGGAAGAGGTCGGGTTTAGGGCCAGTGTAGGTATGGAAGAGGGATTGTTCCACGTAACCTACAAAGAGGCAGGCATAGCTTGGGCCTATGAGGCTACCCATGGCCACCTCCTTTGTCTGTAGGAAGTGGGATGAGTTAAAAGAGAAGTTGTTAATGGTAAGGATGAGTTTGGTTAAGCGGATGAGGGTGTTGGTGGACGGGGACTGATCGGGCCTGTAAGAGAGGAAAAAGCAGAGAGCCTTTGCCATCTGTATGGAGAATGCAAATATATAGGGACTACTATTGTCTGCTTAGTATCCATCCTACCAGTTTGCCATGTGACCTCACTTTCTGTATCAGCCTACCATGAGGGATCTTGTCAAAGGCCCTTCAAAAGTCCATAGGCATCTTAACTTGCCTTCAGCAAGCATCTTTGCCACCTCATCAAAAAAACTCAATTAAGTATGTGAAACGGGACCCTCCCTGCACAAAGCCATGCTACCTATCACTAATAAGTCCATATTTTTCCAAATGTCAGTAAATCTTGTCCCTAAGAATCTTCTCCAATAATTTTGTGACCACTGATATCAGGCTCACTAGCCTGTAATTCTCCAGGTTAGCCCTATTGTCCTTGTTAAACAAAGGAATAACATTAGCTCTTCTCCAGTCCTCTGGGACCTTTCCTGTGACCAAAGAGGATACAAAGATTTCAAAAGGTCCAGCAATTTCTTCCCTCACCTCCCTCAGTATTCTGGGATAATCCCACTATGTCGTGGTGGCTTGTTTATGTCAGTGCTTTTCAAAACACCCAACAGCTCATCCTTTATTTTATCAACATACCATAGAATATCGACATACCTGTCCTAGGTCTCACCATCCATTATGAACTTTTCTTTTGTGAGTACTGACACAAAGTACTCTTCCTCTGGTTTATGCATAACTTCCTTCTTTCGTCCTTGAATGGACCTATCCTTTCCTTAGCTACCCTCTTGCTCCTTATGTATGGATAAAACACATTGGGATTTTTCGTAATAGCATTCGCCAAAGATATTTCATAATCCATTATAGCCCTCCTGATTCCCCATTTAAGTTCTTTCCCATTGTCGTTATATTCTTCAAGGGCTCTGTCTGCTTTCAGTTTCCTAAACCATATGAATGCGTCTTTTTCCTTTTTGATTAAGCTCATAATTTCTCTTGTCATCCATGATTCTTGAATCTTGCCATTCTTATCCTTCATTTTCACTGGAACATGCTGGCCCTGAACTGTAATTAACTGGCCTTTAAAAGATTCCCAAATGATGGATGTGGATTTACCCTCACACAGCCATCTCCAGTCTACATCCCCAGTTCCTGCCTAATATTGTGGTAGTTAGGCTTCCCCCAGTTTAGTACTGAGGACTACACTCATTCTTACCTAGAAGTAATTTAAAACTTATGGAATTAAGGCCATTGTTCCCGATATGCTCCCCCAGTGAAGCTTTGATCACCTGGCCAGGCTCATTTCCAATACCATGTCTAGTATGGCTCCTTCTCTGGTTGTACTATTTACATATTGCTTCAAGAAACCTTCCTGGATGCACCTAACAAATTCAGTTGCCCCCTCACCTTGTAGTCTCTCAGCGCCTTGCACTGAGTCCCAGTCATTATGTGGAAAGTTATAGTCATCCACCACAACAATCCTGTTGTTTTTATATTTTTCCATAATCTGTCCACATATCAGTTCCTCTATCACTCACTGGCTGCAGGGCGGCCTGTAGTACAATCCCATCAAAGTGATTGCACGCCTCCTGTTCCTGAGCTCTACTTATTTGGCCTCTCTGGGTGACCCCTCCAAGGTGCCTTCCCTCAGTACAACTGTGATGTTGTCCCTTATCAGTAACACAACTTCCTCACCTCTTTTACATCCATCTCTATCACACATGAAGCATCTAAACTCCAGAACATGAAGCTGCCCGTATAGTAACCCTCTCAACTAAGTCTCTGTAATAGCTAGAATATCATAGTTGCATGTATTAATCCAAGCTCTAAATTAATCTGCTTTACCTGTCATACACCTTATGATAACACAAATACACTTCAGACCGCCAGTCCTGCTGTGCTCAGTAACCTCTTCCCGTGTGTTCTTCCTCTTAGTTTTACTGACCTCAGTCTCTAACTCCTCCTCAGTCACTGGTTGACTTACTGCTCTCATTCCCACTCCCCTGCCACACTAGTTTAAACCTTCCCAAGTGACACTAGCAAACCTCCAGACAGGATATTGCAGCCCCTCCAGTTTAGGACCTTATTTCAGTTTATTAATACCCTGGCAATCTTTCTCTTCCTGGCTAATCAAGAATTATCTACCTTGGCCTTAAAAAAAATTCAAAGGTATTATTTCCACCGCCTTTTGAGAAGGTGTGTTCCAAAGACTCATGACTCTCTGTGAGGAAAATGTTCCCCATCTCCCTTTTAAATGATTATTATTAAACAGTGACCCTACTTCTGGATTCTCACAAAAGAAGAAACATCTTTTACTGATCCATCCTGTCAAAATCGGTTCAGGATCTAACACGTTTCAAGCAAAGTAGCTCTTTAACAACATTGACGAGACAAAAAAGACAATCAAACTGTTCTTTCCTATCTCTCCTATAGTTTCTATGACCATGCTTTTTCTCCCTTGAGGAAGAATATTCCTGTTACAATATGCACGAGTCTTTATTAAATTCTTATATTATTTTTAAAGACCAAGAAACTCACAGGTATATGAATATATATACACTATATATATTTGTTGTTGAACTGTAGGCATGCTTTGAGTAAGAGTAGTTGGAAGCCCTGAACAGTGTGGGCTATGGCAAAATAACATGTCAGAATGGTGTGGCAAATTGAACAAGGTCTTTCTTGATGTTGGGAGCAACTCATTACATTTTCAAACAAAGTTTCAGAATGTTGCGATTTGAATCTTTTCACATTAAATGATAACACTCAATTAGCTTTCCTCATTACTTGCTGCATTTGCGTACTAGCTTTCTGTTAAATATGCACACAGCCAACCAAATGCCTCTGCTTCTCAGAGCTCAGCAATCTCTCACCATTTAGATAATATGCTTCATCCAGTTCTGAGGAAGGATCACTAGACCCGAAACGTTAACTCTGTTTTTCCTTCACAGATGCTGCCAGACCTGCTCAGCTTTTCCAACAACTTTGTTTTTGTTCTGCTTTACAGCATCCGTAGTTCTTTCAGTTTTCATTTAGCATTTAACTCACTGCCACATCTCTTCCAGGCATTCCCACCTTGAAGAAGATCTGCTCCTCTCTCCGATGGGATTTCCGATCTAATCTTTCTTCTTGTCCACTGACTTTAATTTCACTGTCACTGCTGGTGTTTGACCAGGCATTTGCTAAAACACATTTCCACAGCCATATCACATTCCTCAGTGACTGCCTCCGGCTCAGACTCACCCCACGTGGATCCAACTGAAGCATCATCTCATGTTTTGAATCCTCCCAGGACCACGGCAGTTCTGAGGAAGGTCACTGGACGTGAAACGTTAACTCTGTTTTTTCCTTCACAGATGTTGCCGGACCTGCTGAGCTTTTCCAGCAACTTTGTTTTTGTTCCATGCTGCATCTTTGTTCTTCCTGTCAAAATGAACAATTTCACATTTTTATGCTCCAAAGGCTATAACTTTGGTCATTTACTTAACCTGTTGATAATTTTTTGTAACGTCCTCATAGCCTCCTTGCAACTTACTTCTGTACCTATATTTAAGTCATCAGCAAATTAGGCAACCAGACCTTTGGTCCCCTCATCCGAGTCATTTATATAAACCGTAAACAGTTGGTGTCCCAGCACTAATCCCTGTTGCATATCACTCATTGGATCTTACCAACCCGAAAAAGACCCAACTCTCTGCTTTTAGCCCCTCTCTCTCTCTGTCAGTTTAATCATAGCCACAGAGGTTTACAGCCTGGAAACAGGACCTTCAGCCCAACTTGTCCATCCTGCCCAGTTTTCACAATTAAACTAATCCCATTTGCCTGTGTTTGGTCCATGTTCCTGTATACTTATCCCATCTGTGCACCTATCCAAATGTTTCTTGAATTATAAAATTGTACTCACCTCCACCACTACTTCTGGCAGCCTGTTCCAGACACTCACCACCCTCTGTGTGAAAAATGTGCCCCTCTGGACCTTTTGTATCTCTCTCCTACCATCTTAAACCTATGCCGTCTAGTTTTACACTCCCCAACCGTTGGGAAAAATAATTGGTTATCCACATTATCCACATCCCTCATGATTTTATAAAGCTCTATAAGGTCACCCTTCAGGCTCTTACACTTCAGGGTTAAAAATGTCCTCTCCTTATAACTCAAACTTTCCAATCCAAGTAGCATCTAGAAGAAGTTTCTCTAGGCCTTTCAAAAAATGAACTCAGTTAAATAACAAATGACACAAACATCTATTCATCAAGAACTCAAGGGCATCAAGAAAGTTTTGCAATGTTCAGGATGCAAGAAATCAATTAAACAACCATGTTCCAAGTTAAACCTGAACTCCTCAAAGGTTCCAAGGACTTTTAAATGAATTATTCTTGATCTTTCTTTCTGTACCAGACACATTCCTGTTTTTTAAACATCAT
Source organism: Stegostoma tigrinum (assembly GCF_030684315.1). Taxonomy (NCBI): domain Eukaryota; kingdom Metazoa; phylum Chordata; class Chondrichthyes; order Orectolobiformes; family Stegostomatidae; genus Stegostoma; species Stegostoma tigrinum. Next base: position 29,681,112 of record NC_081384.1, on the reverse strand, counting down.
GCAAGTGTTTGCGTGTGTGTCTGATATTTTTTCTAGTTTACTCAATAACAAAATGTTTCGTTCTTTCACTGAAGAAAACATTTTCAGCAACTCTTTAACTTTTGACTAGTATTACGTTTGAATGGAAATGTGATACAGTGGCCGGCTGAGAAGAAACAATAATCCTTGATGCCGAACACTGAGGGAGTGTTTAAAAAGAGGAGAGCTGGTTCAGCCCTGCACACCTGGTCGTAAGAAGACCCTTAAGCAGTCCAACTTATTTCTAAAAATCAATTGTTGATCTTCTTTTGTTTAATATGTTGTTAGTAGTTGGACATTATTTTGATACTGGAGCATTTCAAGGAAGAGAGATGTATTGTTTTATTATTCATGAAGAGTGAGGAATGAATGGTTATGTGAGTACATATCCCAGGATTCAACATCCACTATTGCAGTGCTGGAATGTGTCAAGAAACAAGGAGCTGAATCTTCTGAACTTTTGGCTAAGTATGAGTTGCACTGAGTTTTTTTTTGGAGGGGTTTTTTTCTGTAAAATTTCCCACCTTCTCTGACCAAACTCACTTCATGAGCAACCGATCATGTCCCGTATTGTGCATCTTGTCTAATTCTACCAATTCACTGCTCTGTGGATAGCTGCCAAATAGCTGGCATGCCTTGCATCTGTGCCACCTTTAAAAAGCCACCGTGAACCCAGTATTGTTCCTCTCTGGCAAAGCCCTGGCATGGCAGTGACAGAAGGCTGCTGCTCTCTGTACATTCTTGGCATGGCTAATACCCCCTTGCCCATACAATCCCATTCTCCCACCCCAGGCACTCTTTAACCACCAGGCCATACACTTAACCTGTCCTTAGCTGTATTCTGTTCAAACACCCTTTCTCGCAATGGGCAATGGAGATCTGCATCCTGTCATTGACCTGAAGGGGAATGTCAGATGGAGATAAACACCTGACCTCTCCAAACATTATAACCAACAAATAAAACAGTTGGGGGCAGGTCACCCTCAATAACACCACCTGAGGACCAGACTCCAACACTTTCTGACGTCAACATTTCAAAGAAGCTAAATTACCGCATTGGCAGATGGTACATGCTGTCAGTGTAGATTGACATCTTGGTGTTCTATACAGCACGAGCCCTTCCATCCCCAGACTGATCCTGACTGACATGTGACCTGTCTGTGTGCCTGAGCAAAGGAGTACATCAAATAATACAATCGCTCTACTACCCTTTGATTCTAGCTGAAGCACCAACAACCTGACTGGCATGGCATGGAAAGACAAAGCAAGGCATGGATACTGTGAACATGCAGGTAGGCACTAAATGAGCAAACACTAACAGAGCAAGTGAGCAGCCCTCTGATGCCACCTGGTCCTGTTAGTGCATTGTCCCTGTGCACAAAATCCTTGAGGCAGCTTGTCAATACTCATTGTTAGTTTAATTTTGCATCTCTATGTTTTCTAAGTGGAATGTGGACTGGAGAGGTGCCATGAGGGAAGTGAGGGGCTGGCAAATGTCGGATACCAATGTCCAAGGATGAAAGGCGCTTGGTGCTCATTCATATGGATAATGTCCTGAGATGCTGTTTGGTGCTGAGTAATGTGGAGGCTGCTCACAGCCAGCCATGAGCTAATGTTGACAGGTACCTGTTCCGACTCCAATGTCAAACTTGGTGCCTGTTTTATTCAGCTTGTTTGGTAGGATTGGGAGCTACATGTTAATGAGGCAACTTGTAGCTTTTATTAAGACTTTTGACAAGCTCCAATCTTTCTCATTTGGCAGCTCACCTTTGCTGAGTGAGAAGCCAGATTCGGCACTCGATAAATTGATAAAAGAAGCAGCGAATGGTTTGTAAAGTTGAGGATGGGCTTCGCCGGACTTTGTACATGATTCAACCACCTTCGTCCAGGCATCCAGAAGATTCCACCCGATATATCAGCCATGGAGAGAAGCAAGTACTACATTCCAGCAGTTTTAGTTTAAAGCGTGTTCATTTCTAATTTATGGGAACTGGAGACAAAATGGTATTTGTATCACTTTAGCAATTTCATTTAATGATAGTTTATATGAGGGCTTTATTATATGGCTTTTCATTTAAATAATTATATACAGTACCAGAGTGATTTATTTTCTATGGCTGGTGCATTAAGATAATAAGTGTTTTGTTCATTTTTCATTTGTTTTTATTTAAATTTCAAAATATGCCTTTGTTTCATTTTGAATGTTTAACTATTAGGTTGAGGTAGCAATCTTTTCTGGATTTGAGGCTGGAGGTTGCTGGTTGCTCACGAGGCCTTTCCTGTGCACTCTTCGACCAGACACTAGATGGTGTGCTACTGCAGCCTGGGCTGAGTTGCTCCCTTGATCATTCCTTGACACAGCCATTCCATATCTCCCTGACTGTACAGCTTGCTTTTGGAATTTGTTCTGTGGAAGTCACAGGATACTGCCCTGCACCTATCATTTCGTTCACTGGGCTATGTACCATGTTTCCCAATTCAAGCTGCATATGCCTATTGCGTGACAAGTTGCTGCAGTTCTCAGGTTCTTGGACATGGAGCTCCAGGCTTTGGCCCAAGAACAGAACATTTCAAGATAAATATCTTTGAAAGGGAGTATATGTGTCAGCCATGACTCAGTGATACCATGCTCACCACTATTTCAGAAAATCATGGATTATAATTGCACTCCTTTGCTAATCTGATGCAGAAGTGAGGGAGCACACAAACTCTGTTTGCCCTCTCAGGTGGATATAAGATGTGTCCTATTGCACTATTTTGCAGAAGTTTAGGGCATATACCACTTGTGGCTTGGCCTATGTTCCTCAACCAAGACTGAAAACAGTTTGTCCAACCATTTATTTCTTCAATGTTTGTGGGAGCTTGCTCAGTGGAAGTTGGCTGTCATGTTTCCTACATTACAGGAATGTCTGCACACCCAGGTAAAAATGTTAGATAACAAGGTGTAGAGCTGGATGAACACAGCAGGCCAGGCAGCATCAGAGGATTAGATCAGATTAGATTCTCTACAGTGTGGAAACAGGCCCTTTGGCCCAACAAGTCCACACTGCCCCTTGAAGCATCACACCCAAACCCATCCCCATATAACCCATATACCCCTGAACACTACAGGCAGTTTAACATGGCCAATCCACCTAGCTTGCACATCTTTGGACTGTGGGAGGAAACCGGAGCACCCGGAGGAAACCCACACAGACATGGGGAGAATGTGCAAACTCCAAACAGACAGGTGACTGAGGCTGAAATCGAACCCAGGTCCCTGGCGCTGTGAGGCTGCAGTGCTAACCACTGAGCCACTGTGCCATATACGTGGAGCTGGAAAGCTGATGCTTCGATCAGCTTTCCTTCTCCTCTGATGCTGCTTGGCCTGCTGTGTTCATCTATCTCTCCACCTTGTTATCTCAGATTCTCCAGCATCAGCAGTTCCTGCTATCTCCAGGTAAAAATGTTGTCCTTTGGGGTCTTATATGAATGAAATCACATTTTCTTTGTCAATGTAATGTGCACTTAATGGTGTTCTGCTGGATTTCATTAACCAAATGTAACATTGAGTTGGGAGGAGTGGTTTCTGCAGGGGCAAGAAACCCCAAGGCGAGGTGTGGTCCATTTCCCAATGCCAAAAATGCCCACTCGGATTTTCATGGGACAGGATTCCCTTTTATTGGCCTGGAGAGCAATTAGGCCAGATCTTGAAGCTGGAGGCCCAATCAGAAGCCTTCTTCCTTGAAAACAGCAGCTGCTCACGATGGAAGCTGAGTAGGTATGAGAGCTGAGAGATGTTACTTCAAGATGGAGGCATTTTCTCCACAACATTTTAAGGCTTTATTTAAAAGATCGAGCATCATGCAATGACAGGCACCACTACAGGAAAGATGGAAGTTGGGGGAACTGTTGTGTTTTATCTCACAGCTAATATGGAGCATTACACCATCACTGTGTCACAGCACCTAATCTGAAGGTAGAGATAACACAGTGTAGGAAATCTGACGTTTCCGGTTGGGACATTTCTGAAGAAGGGTCCTGACCCGAAACATCAACTTTCCTGCTCCCCTGATGCTGCCTGGTCTGCTGTGTTCCTCCAGGTCTACACCTTGTTATCTCTGACTCCAGCAGCAGCAGTTCTTACTATCTCTGGCCTGAAGGTATATCAGTTTCTAACTCCGTCTTAACAGGGGCCACTTGAAGCATGAAATGCTGATGGAAGAGTGCTGCCATTTGCAATTGACAACGGACAGTATTAGGCCAGATAGGGAGATAAAATATGTAGATATTGGGAACTGTGATAAATATCTAAAGAATGTTTAAGGACTCTGTTATCCATGTCCAGGGGAGCTAACATAAGAAAAGCCTCAGTGGTTTAAGTACGCCACAAGGTAAGTCCATACTATGGTGGCGGATTAAGAAAGTCTCTCCAGGGTTCCCTGTGGCTGTTCCTGCAGGAAGGAAGAGTATCTGGACCTACTGGCAGTGTCTGGCATTGTTTGCCTTCAAAAGGCCACTCCCAAACAGCTAAGCTTCCAAGCTCCTTGGAAAATTCCAGTTGGTTTCCTTTAATGGGTTCCAAGTGGTTCTTCAGGACTAACCAGTTGAGACAGGGTGTAGAGAAAAAACAAAGTTACTGGAAAAGACCAGCAGGTCTGGCAGCATCTGTGAAGGAAAACAAACAGAGTTAACGTTTTGGATCAGGCGACCCTTCCTCAGAAGCAGGGGGTAGGTCTGCCTGCCTCTGCAAAAGAGGCCCAGATGCCTAGTAGCCTGAGAAAGGGCACATTAGCTGGCAAAGCGGTATCTGAGCCTGATCTGATATCCATCATGATGGCCACTAAAGATCCAGCCTTTTATGTCACTCCACTGAATGAAATATTAGATTCTGAATATAGACAAGGTTCTGAGTAGGGTTGACAGAAGGGACACCATAGTAGGGGAATCTGGAACACAGAGGCATGATCTCCAAGGGGCCAATCATCTAGGACTAAGATAAGGGAAAAAAGTCATCCATTCAAAGCCTTTGGAATTGTCTAACCCAGAGGGTAATTAAGGCTGAGATTGAAAGACTTTTGGCATTTCAGGGAATCAAGTTATTGCATGATGTGGGTGGGTATGTGGAGTTGGGGCAAAAGGTATTGAATGGCAGAGCAGTCCTGAGGAGCCCTATGGTCTATCCCAGCTCCTCCTATATCTTCTGTAGTTATTATGGCCTTGAAGTAACTGAAGATCTGATCTTTCTCAGTGATGGAGCCAAGCAGTGTTAGCATCTGAGTCATTTCAAAAGCTAAACTATTCACAGTAAACCACTGCAAACACATGGAGGATCAAAGATATCATGGCCATCAATGTAAAATTACACGTTTAGCTGCCAAAAGAAAAATTAAATATAACCTACAAATCCATAGTTGCTTTCTGGGACAAATTCTTCCTTCAGGCTCTTTATACAATAATCCAGATGGCTTTGGGATGCATGGAGAGAAATGTTGCTTAAAATATTTTGTTATTTTTAATTTAGTATCTGGTGTGCATATTGTGACATAATTTTGTTGCTTGTATTTCCAATGTTACGTGGTATGAATGTCTCTGCCATGGGTAAATCTTTGCTCAAACCTGATTTTAGTTTTCCCCCTCTATTGTAAGATCATAAACAGCATGAGAATTCAGACCAAGACGCCATTCAGCCCATCAAGCCTGCTTAGCCTATTTTCTATTGAACTGGGTGACCGGTCATTTCAGTCTCAGCCTCATTGTTACGAAACCTTGGCTTCACAAATAGGCAAGGCAAGGTAAGAATGACAGATTTCTTTCCCAATAGGCATCCCAATGAACTAAATGCATGTTTATTGCAATCATTGATAGTTCTATGGCACAATTATTTAGTTTCATTTTATCATCCATTTTTATTAGTTGAATCTAAATTTCACTCATTTCTTTTGTGGGATTTGAACCCACATTCTCAGCCTATTAATAGGCCTGGGACATTACCATCATACCACCGATCTTACATGCTTCAGTGTGTTTCATTTTTCTAAGTTTGAGTGAGTAAAGGCCGAACATTTCATCAAAAGAGAACCCCGGGATGAACCTCCTCTGAACTGAGTCCAGTTTCATTCCTTTTTATTCTTTCTTAACCTATGCCTGATATTTCCTTTTGTCCTACACAATTTACCAATCATGAATGTGGGAAATCGAAGGGAGTGCTAGTAAGGGTAGCAGCAGAAATCTGTGCATAGTAATTTATCCTGAGAATCCATAAACATGATAACTCTGTTGTTGACTGTCGCAGAGTGACGGCAACTTCCTCTTTGGATGTTTTGGAGCAGGTACAGAAAACATTTACCAGGATGTTGCCAGGTATGGGGGCCATTAGCTATGAAGAAAGGCTAGATAGACTGGGTCAGAGGAGCAGGAAAGTTGCTATTTCGGGTCAGGACCCTTCTTCAGACTTCTGAAGAAGGGTCCTGACCTGAAACATCAACTTTCCTGCTCCTCTGAAGCTGCCTGGCCTGCTGTGTTCCTCCAGCTCCACACTGTGTTATCTCTGACTCTCGCACCGGCAGTTCTTACTATCTCTTGGATAGACTGGGTTTCTTTTCACTGGAATGCAGGAGGTGGAGTGGTGACCTGATAGACGTTTATAAGATTGTGAATGGCATGGATAGAGGACAAAGTATGAGGATTTTTCCCAGGGTGGAAGGGTCAATTACTAAAGGGCCACGGTTCAAGGTCTGGGGTGGGGGGTATGTTTAAATGGGATGTGCAAGGTACATTTTTCACACAAAGGGTGGTGAGTGCCTGGAATGTACTGCCAGAGGAGGCGATGAAAGTAGACACAATAGCAGCGTTCAAGAGGCAGCAGGATGATTAAATGAATAGGAGGGAAATAAAGTAATATGGATCCTGCAAGTGAAGACAGTTTTAGTATGGAAGGGCAAAATGTGCCAGCACAGGTTTGTAGGGCTGAAGAGCCTGTTCCTGTGCTGTATTATTCTTTGAGACAATAGATTGTATTTTCAAATTAATCTCCAAACCAAGCGAATGCCATACCGTTCAACGTACCGTCTGCCAAATAAGGCCTTATCTTTCTTCTCAGGAAGGTGTAAGAAGATTTTGAAGAAATGTACAATATGTATTGCATACTGACAATGGAAACAGATGATCTGGCCTTGGTCACATTGTTGTATGAGGGATATTTTTGTTAGCAAGTTAGTTACTGTTCCTATGTTGCATTGATGACTGCAGTTCTATGGTGCTTCATTGACTGTAAAGAGATTTGGAAAGTCAAAAGTTTGCAATAGGTGCTATAAATATGCAAGTGTTGCCTTCTTTCTTTACAGTAATTGATGAAATGGCAATTTTTGACATAACACACTAGACTGGAGATTTGGGTGCTCATTCTTGGGCGTGAGGTTGGTGGTGGGGAGGAGAGAATGGTTGGTGAAGCCACTAATCTCCTGAGAGGTGAGGTCCAAGGTGCTCTTGCTGGTGGGGCTTCTTTTTGGTGAAATTGGTGGGGCCTGCAGTTCCGCTCATGAGCAGCAGAGAGCAGGTACACAGTGCAATTTCTATTGAGTATTATCAGGCTATTCAACATTACAGTGCATCACAGGCAACCTTAATCCAACCACCATGGCTAGAAATTGGACCCTATGCCTTGTACCCATAGCTCAGGGTAACAACATGCATGTGAAAGCGGCTGACTGGTTGCCTCAGTATCCTGCATGGCTGGTTGTTAATAGTATTATGCTTGATCCTTATTCCATCAGATGTGGATTTGTGACCTGCTTCCTTACTGTACCCATGGAGAGATTGACACTGTGTTTTCATGTTGTGGGACATTTATAGGACATAGAATGGGCCCTTTAGCCCACAATATTTATCCTGGCATTGACTCAGGACAGATGTCTCAACTAAGGATAGCTAATTCTTCACTTAATCTGGGTCGTACCTGTCTTCATCATGTCCCAGTTGGGATCAACCAATCAGGATGGACTAGAGATGATAACCAGGCAGTTCCCAGTAAGATATATTGGCTTGTAGCTGTATGTTTAAGTTCTGAGGCAGTCTTAAAATATGACACGACAGAGTCATCTTTCTGAAAATACAACAGCTGGAATTGACCCATGTTTAAAATAGATGCAGTGAGTAATATATCAGATTTGAAGGCGTGATTTGAAGAGAGCAGTAAGACCAAACTCTACAGCACATTTGACAAGGCGCTAAGTAGTGTTACCACAGAGCATCTGTTGCCTGTAGCTCCAAACAAAATAATGATGCAGTAGAGCACATTCATTCACAGGAAATGTCCTTCCAATGTTTTCCCGTCATAGAACATTTACCCTGGAGCTGGCCCAGTGCAGATATACCAGTCAATGGTGGTTAATCCTTCAGCCAAACTGAAGTGTACTCAGTGGAAAGTGGAGTGAGAGAATATCTGCAATTTGGAGCTGACATTTCATTGGAGTTTGATTTGTTTAGCTTTGCTTGTGGAGACTTTAAATATCTTGCTGTCTGAAATAACAGTAAGTACAGTTTCATAATGCACACTGAAGGAGGAAGCACACCAGGCAATCTCACACCATTCCATAACCTCAGCAGATCAATTCACTTTGGAAATAAATAAAGGCAGGGATTATGGAAGAGAGGAGGCACAGGCCTTCCCTTGTTTGATTTATTTTTTTAACTTCATGGTGTCTTCATTTATTTTGAGAGAGAATTTTCCTCTATTTCAAAATGGCTCCCTGACTTTTCTTTTGTCCGTGCTTCCACCACTAATCAATCATTGACTGGTTCTACAGTCTATTTGCTGCTGCCTGTTACACTTAACATAAAAACACAGAAAGTAGGAACTGGAATAGGCGACTTGTTCCTTTAAGCCTGCTTCGAGCCTGGCTATCCAACTCAGTGCCCTTTTCCCACCTTTTCCCCATGTCCTTTGGTCCCTTTAGCTGTAAAAGCGACATAGAATGCTTCTTGAGGACAGTCTAAGTTTTGCTCTTTGTCTCTTTCCATGGCAGAGAATTTCTCAGGTTCATTACTCCCAGGGTGAAGACATTTTGAGTAAAGTGAACAGCAATAAGATCTACATTGACACTTCCATTATTTCTGCTTTGGATTGTTACATGTATCTTCATAGAACAGAATCCCTGCAGTGTGGAAGCAGGCCATTCAGCCTATCAAGACCACACCAACTCCCTGAAGAGCATCCCACCGAGACACACTCCCTCCCTATCCCTGCAACCCTGCAATTCCCATGGCAAATCCTCCTACCCTGCACATCTTTGGACTGTGGGAGGAAACCGGAACACCCGGAGGTAACCCACGCAGACACGGGAAGAATGTGAAAACTCCACACAGACAGTCACCCAAGGGTGGAATCAAACCCAAGTCCCTGGTGCTGTGAGGCTGCAGTGCTAACCACTGAGCCACCGTGCTGCTGGAGCATACAAATTAAGGCCTATCAATATGTCAAAGTCGTTCAACAAAATTAGGCCAACACCACGGCTCAGTGATTGGCACTGCTGCCTCACAATACCAGGGACCAGGCAACAGCCTGTCTGGAGTTTGCACGTTCACCTTGTGTCTATGTAGGTTAAATGTGGTTTCCTCCCACAGTTCAAAGATGTGCAGCTTAGGTGGATTGGCCATGTTAAATTACCCGTCCTGTCCAGGGACATGCAGTTGGATTCGCCAGTGCTATGGAATTGGGGTGGGTGTGAGTGGTATGCTTTTATTTGTGCAGACTCATTGGACTAAATCTCTACATGTACAGTAGGGATTCCATGATTCTTTCTGTCCCTGTGGCTCAATGTGCTAGATTCCTGGGGCTGTGACATTGGCTGGGTGCAATATGCAGCTGAAAAGAGATGACAATGTGCATTTACCCTGTAGTTTATGTGTATAAACAGTCCAGTGGACAGGTATTTTCTTATAACGCAGCAGACCTGCTATTGCTTCAAGTGCTGAACTGGACAATAAGAGCAAAAATATTTCTTCATTTTCAACAATGTCAAAAAGAAAAAGATGCAATTAGAAGCTGAGGAGCAACCCCCACTGTTGGAATATAAGGTGAACCCATCGTACACTTTACGTTTCTGTTGTGAGCTGTCTATGTGAGATACCTCCATATCTACGTCAGGTGATGCCTGGACCTTGCTGCTTCCCAGGTGAGATTTCTACAACTGCTCATCCCTCTTCACCCTGGGCCGAGACCTGCTGCCTCCCAGGTGGAGCTAGGATTTTCGTCTGGAGCGGGATGGCAAATGGACTGTCCAAATGAAATGTCCAGATCCCACCCCTGAATCACCGATTGGCTTTCACAAAGCCCCAGTTTAATAACTAACCGGGGGATTGTCTGGGTGGCCAATTAGCAGCTGTAAGGTTGGGAACAGACATGGGCGGCCATTACTTTGATCGTCATCTCATTGAAACGGTTGCCAAGGTACAGGTGGGGCAGAGGGATGGTACTCAGAGCAGGGTTACTGCTCACTTTGTGGTTGCTGTCCAAGAACAGGAGAGAGAGAGAGAGAGAGAGAGAGAAGGGATGATGGCCGCTCAGGTCCAGATCTAGCTCGCTGACATGAGGAGCAGACCGCACTGGGTCTGTGCAAACTCAGCCGAGTGGAGGAAGCATTTCAATCACCTTATTAGTTCTAGACAGACACGTAGTACACTGAAACTTCTGGACAAGCCTCCAGGCACTGATTCTTCATCAGTGGGGCCTGAGAGGGGAGAATGCTCCTCAACATGGGAACAGTATGTGCCCACAGTCCTCGCTAGGCCTTTCTGCAAGGCTCATAGGCACATTTCTTCCAGTACTGATACCCAAGATGTCCAGGAGGTTGGCATTAATCATGAAGGCCAGCAGTGCCTGTCTGTCTCTCTCTCTCAGCTGCTTATAGGGGAAATGCCCAAGACAACACCAGAAACAAAGAAGATCCCCCTTATATATCATGAGCACATATGAGGAGGGTGCCATGAAGATCCCTAAGTTTGGTAATCACAAGCAGATTGAGGAAGGAAACAGGGTCACCTCTGCAGGAGAAGGTAAATATTAACTGGATGTATGGGCTAAGGCATGCATTGTACTCTAGCCTGTCTGGTGGATGCAGAAACCTGTGCTGCCTGAGCATCTGGAGTTCTATTCCCCAGGGTTAATAATCCTCATATGTTGAGACAGAAAGGCCAAGTCCTGTTCTGTCACTGGGCTGCGTGCTACTGGAACAGACCCGAGAGCACAACATATCATAGCTCACATGGAGTCACTGCCCCTGCAGTTCCAGCCCTCGCCCTTGTGTCTGATTTGCCATTATGGGGTGGGGATATAGTGGTGGGAGGTGTAAGCTGCAGGGCTGTTGTGTGCAAAGTACCTTGAATGGGGGAGGGATGGCCAAAGGTTGGCTTGGCTAGACACTGATGAAAATTCTGGGTAGTCATAAGCAAAAGGCAGGCTGTTCCTTGCTCAGTATCAGCAAACGTTCCCACATGACAGAGTTCCCTAGGATGGTGTGAGGCCATTGGCTGACAATGGGGGAGTCCAATGTGCATCACCACGGTGTAGGGCCATGAGCACAGGAGGTCAACCATCGAGGCAGTGGCCAAGCTCATTGACAATCCAATACATGAACACCTCTTATGCCTACAGGAACTCTGCATTGCTGTGCCCAGGATGATGCCAAACCACTGACCAACTAATGACACTGATACTGCCGCCAATTACACCCAGCTGCTTACCCTACCCCAATTCCAGCCAAGGATTTAGCCAGTTACCAAGGAGACTTATGGTGCCACAGAGGTGCCACCATCAACAGCCTCCTTGATCCTCTGTGATGAGGACAATGGACCAAGTATCTCAGCTGCAGGCTACCTCTACCTTCTCCAATTGGGAGCACTGTGCAGGAGTAAGCCAGCACGTCAGCCAGTGCATTAAATAGATCACAAGGAATGTCTATCACCTTTTGCAGCACTGTTGTCCTTTCGAGCAGCAGGTAAATGTGAACACATGATGCCAAATGTGTGAACCTCCTTTTATTAGCAGTAGAACGGGAATGGAGCGATATAGTGATGGACAGTAAGGAGGGCCTGTGAACAGTGACAGTAATATCTGTGGTCAGTCTGGTCGGGCTATTCGAGGCTGCATGGTCAATAGAAGTGCACTCACAGACAACAATAAGGAGAGCTGCTATGACATTGTGCTCCTGCAATGAAGGGTTTTGTTTAAATGAGCCTGCGTCTGATAATTCTGTTATGCCCTGGACCTGAACACCTCTGAAACCCTGTCCCCATCTTGGTCTCCCCTTCATTCCCCTTCTCACTATCTTGTTATTCCTGACATGATCTTTGTTCTTCCAACACTTCACCACCACCCCCACCAACCTCCTCTTTGGTAGTGAGTTTTGAGAAAATTTGTAGCTCAGGTTGAGTTCCTCTTTGGTGTTTGCATCTCTCAGGAGAGCTCAATAATCTGAGAATACTGGTGGGCATCATTAGCTCAGGCACACAGAAATTCTAAAGCTGTTATCTTTGTCTTACTATTGCTCCAGGGATGGCTGGAGTAGACATATATGTTATGGTGAGAGTATCTGACCGGCAGACTGCGTGAGATATGAGAAGGAGAGCACTGCAATGCTTTACCCAAACAGTCCAAATATCAGAATTATGTCTTCAGAGGCCCAGTAGCCTGTCGAATGGTTAACCTTCTCTGATTCTCCCTCTCAAGCTGAGTCTCTTTGACTATCCCTCTCCAGAGTAAAGGCTTCATTACACCTTCATTTCAAATACTGAGCATTTGCCAGGACGTGGGATTCCAGGTACTATGTCCACTCTCTATATAAAGCAGTGATCAATGAAGCCTATCACTATTCACTCAGCGGAGTACTGACCTTACATTACTGCACACTGGAACCCAGGCTCACGCTGGTAGTTCCAGACCTGAGAAAGAGTGGACCATTCAGTCAGTTGGTCTGTTCCACTCTTCGTTCAGTTTGAGCTTGGCTAATCTGGAGAGACACCAGCTCTGTTATGTGACACCAGACAAATGTGCACGTTCAGTGTAAGTGAAACATAACGGTGTGGCCACAATGCAAAGAGTTTGTTTGATTGTATGCTGCACCATGAACCAATCGGATTGATTGGATTCAGGCGCAATGGTTACATATGCAGCTGAATGGCTGAGCCCATGACCTACCGTAGGGAGAAGCTCTCTGGGCAATATAGAGTCTCATTACTCTGTGGGAGGGAGCAGCAAAGAGAGATTTCCGCTCAGGGAGACATGTTCATTCTGTGCTCATGTTTGTATAAAGCATGTCAGGTGCTGTAACGGAAACATCAGGCCAGATACTGTATTTCACAGTCATGTGATTTGACAAGCCTTATGCAAACAGGAGCTCTGATAATGAGAAGCCAAACGACCAGTATTTGCTACCTCTAGAATCTGAAAATACTTGTTATTTTTGCCCTCCAGTTGCTTCAAGAATAACAGAAGTAAATTTATATTTGGAACTGGAAGAGTGCATTTGATGGAATGCAATGTTATCCTGCATCGGTCTGGGCTCAATCGTTCTGTTTTCAGCAGTTATTTTGTGTTTTTTCTGGGCCTGTGTGTGTGTATGCACGTGTCTTTGTGTGTGTTATTCTGCATGTCTTTGTGTGCATTTGCATGCATGTGTATGTTTACACATCAGTGTGTTTGTATGTCTGTGTCTATGTTTATGTGTGTGCGTCTGTGTGTATGTAAGTACGAGTGCCTGCGTGTAAGCATGCATGCTTTTGTATATGTTTGCATATGTGTATATCTGTGAGAGAGAGTGTGCATTTGTGTTTGTATGTATCCTTGTTTACATGTGTGTTTATGCTTATATGTGTGTGTGTGTCTTTGTAGAACAAAGAACAAGAAAATTGCAGCACAGGAACAGGCCCTTCAGCCCTCCAAGCCTGTGCCGATCGAGATCCTCTGTCTAAACCTGTTATCTATTTTCTAAGGGTCAGTATCCCTTTGCTCCCTGCCCATCCATGTACCTGTCTGCATCTACCACCTCCGCTGGCAACGCGTTCCAGGCGCCCACCACCCTCTGCGTGAAGAACTTTTCACACATATCTCCCTTAAACTTTCCTCCTCTCACTTTGAACTCATGACCCCTAGTAATTGAGTCCCCCACTCTGGGGAAAAAGCTTCTTGTGATCCATCTTGTCTATACCCCTCATGATTTTGTAGATGTCAATCAGGTCCCCCTACAATCTCCATCTTTCTAATGAAAATAATCCTGATCTACTCAACCTTTCTTCATAGCCAGTGCCCTCCATACCAGGCAACATCCTGGTGAACCTCTTCCGCACCCTCTCCAAAGCATCCACATCCTTTTGTTAATGTGGCGACCAGAACTGTACACAGTGCTCTAAATGTGGCCGAACCAAAGTCTTACACAACTGTAACGTGACCTGCCAACTCTTGTACTCAATACCCCGCCCAATGAAGGAAAGCATGCCATATGCCTTCTTGACCACCCTATTGACCTGCGTTGTCACCTTCAGGGAACAATGGACCCGAACACCCAGATCTCTCTGTTCATCAATTTTCCCTAGGACTTTTCCATTTACTGTTTCGTTCACTTTTGAATTCGATCTTCCAAAATGCATCACCTCGCATTTGCCCGGATTGAACTCCATCTGCCATTTATCTGCCCAACTCTCCAATCTATCTATATTCTGCTGCATTCTCTGACAGTCCCCTTCACCATCTGCTACTCCACCAATTTTAGTGTCAGCTGCAAACCTGCTAACCAGACCACCTGTACCTTCCTCCAAATCATTTACATATATCACAAACAACAGTGGTCCCAGCACAGATCCCTGTGGAACACCACTGGTCACAGGTCTCCAATTTGAGAAACTCCCTTCCACTACTACCCTCTGTCTCCTGTTGCCCAGCCAATTTTTTTATCCATCGAGCTAGCACACACTGGACCCCATGCGGCTTCACTTTCTCCATTAGCCTGCCATGGGGAACCTTATCAAACGCCTTACTGAAGTCCATGTAAATGACATCTACAGCCTTTCCCTCATCAATCAACTTTGTCACGTCCTCAAAGAATTCTATTAAGTTGGCAAGACATGACCTTCCCTGCACAAAACCACGTTGTTTTTCACTGATAAGCCCATTTTCTTCCAAATGGAAATGGATCGTATCGCTCAGTATCTTCTCCAGCAGCTTCCCTACCACTGACGTCAGGCTCACCGGTCTATAATTACCTGGATTATCCCTGCTACCTTTCTCAAACAAAGGGACAACATCAGAAATTCTCCAGTCCTCTGGGACCTCACCCATGTTGAAGGATGCTGCAAAGATATCTGCTAAAGCCCCGGCTATTTCCTCTCTCGCTTCCCTCAACAACCTGGGATAGATCCCTGGGGACTTGTCCACCATAATGCCTTTTAGGATACCCAACACTTGCGCCCTCCTTACGCCAACTTGACCTAGAGTAATCAAACATCTTCCCTAGCCTCAACATCCGTCATGTCCCTCTCCTTGGTGAATGCCAAAGCAAAGTACTCGTTAAGAATGTCACCCATTTTCTCTGACTCAATGCATAACTTTCCTTCTTTGTCCTTAAGTGGGCCAATCCTTTCTCTAGTTACCTTCATGCCCATTATATATGAATAAAAGGCTTTGGGATTTTCCCTAACCATGTTTGCTAAAGATATCTCATGTCCCCATTTAGCCCTCTTAATTCCTCACTTCAGATTCACCCTACATTCCCAATATTCTCTCAAAGCTTTATCTGTCTTCAGTTGTTTACACCTTATGTGTGCTTCCTTTTTCCTCTCAGCTAGTCTCACAATTTCACCTGTCATCCATGGTTCCCTAATCTTGCCATTCCTATCCCTCATTTTCACAGGAAAATGTCTCTCCTGCACGCTAAGCAACCTCTCCTTAAAAGCCTCCCACATATCAAATGTGGGTTTCTCCCAATCTACGTTCCCCAGATCCTACCGAATTTTGGGATAGTTGGCCTTCCTCCAGGTTAGAACTCTTCCTTTAGGACCACTCTCATCTTTGTCCATGAGTATTGTAAAACTTACGGAATTGTGGTCACTATTTCCAAAGTAGTCCCCTATTGTAATTTCAGCCACCTGGCCGGACTCATTTCCCAACACCAGGTCCAGTATGGCCCCTTCCCAAGTTGGACTACATACATACTGCTCTAGAAAACCCTCTTGGATGCTCCTTACAAATTCTGCTCCATCTTGACCCCTAACACTAAGTGAATCCCACTCAATGTTGGGAAAATTAAAATCTCCCATCATCACTACCCTGTTGCTCCGACACCTTTCCATGTCTGTGTATGTCTGTTTATTTATGTGTGCGTGTCTCTGTGTTAGAGATTATGTGTTTGCATATGTGCCTGTATTTGTATGTGTGTTTACACTTATGTGGATGTGTAGGTCTGTGTGAGACACTGTATGTTTGTGTATGTGTTTCTGTGTCTGCGTGTGTCCATGTCTCTGTGTGCACATGCGTGTGTGGGCCTGAGGGTGTGTGAGCTTGTGTGTATCTGTGTGAGAGTATGTATTTGTGCGTGTGTTTGTGTTTGTATGCACATTTATATTTGTGTGTGTATTTGTAAGTGTGGTATGACAGCATGTTTGTGCGTGTCTACGTGTTTATGTATGTGTGTTTGAGTGTGTGTGTGTGTGTGTATGTGTGTACTTCATGCTGGGTTCATCTTCAGCAGTCCACTGGTAGCTTGCACCTCTGGCCTTTCCCTTAGCGTGAAACCCAATAGTGATAGCAGCAAAGCTATCAAAGCATCGAGCGTGTCACAGCAAAATCTAAATCACAACTCTTCAGGAGTCTTTAACTTTTTGTCTGGGACAAATATAGAACATATAACCATCAGGTGATTCAGCCCTTTACCCCTTGTTCTTTCACACAATGAGAGTGTGATAGGTCTGACACTTCTCCGTGCACACCCCTACATGGGGCATTTAATAAGTATCTTGAGGATCATCATACTCAGCACATCTCTGTGTCTCGTGTTGTGTGAGCTACTGGATAGATTTGCTGACACCATCCTCTTTCAGGTTCAGGGTGGAACTGAATTCATTCCTTGGTGTTAACACTTTCAGACCCATACACCCTTATACAACACTCACCGTAAGCGAGTTGAATTGTGATGCCCATTACATTTGACTCATATAGACCCTGCTGTCCACACAACATAATGCATTTTTGAGAGCAGTACTATTGGCATCTTCAACTTGGCTGCTTTATCCTCAGTTGTTTTGCTATCCACACACAGATCCAGACAATGTAGGAAAGAATAGGCCCGCTCTTTTTTTTTCCAGGTATGCACACTTACATGAACACAAACACACAGAATCACACACGAACATACGTCATGTGCCACACACACACACACACACACACACACACACACACACACACACACACACACACACACACACACACACACACACACTGCCAGGATCTCCAGGTTTTACAAAAAGTTTGCATTTTACAAAATCTCTTCCAAATGTGAAAAAATAGTGGTCACTTGTAGAATATCCCCTTCTTCATTCCCAAGCAATGTCGAAATTTGCCTAGTGCCATTCAAGAAAAGGAAGTCTAGAACAATGCTAATGAGTCAATATGACCTTGAGTGGTTCACAGTATTTTTATTTCTGCAAGAGGAATGTTTAATAGATCAGTGAATTTTCCTTGGTGTTAAGTAGGGCAAGTCAAAATACACCATTTTAAAGGAATGCCACCGGGTTGTTGTTGCTTGTGAGGATGATGGTCTCAGACTACAATCTGATATTGATCAGCTGGTAAATGGGGCAGAGCAATGACAGATTGGGTTTAATCCTGACAAGTGTGAGGTGATGCATTTTGGGAGGTCTAATAATGGAAGAATATGCACAATAAATGGTAGGTCACTAGGGATCACTGAGCAACAAAAGGACTTTGCGGTACAAACTCCATTGATCCCTGAAGGTATCAGCAAAGGTAGACAGAAATGCAGGGTGCTTCCCTTCATTATCTGGGACATAGAATATAGGATCAAAGAAGGTTCACTGCAACTCTGTAAAATATTGGTTAGACCACAGATGGAATGTTGCGTGCAATTCCAGTCGCCTCACTATTGGAACGACGTGATTGTTCTGGATAGGATGCAAAGGAGATTCACCAGAATGTTGCTGAGATGAAAAGTCTCAGTTATAAGGAGACACTACACAGGCTGTGATAATGGGAACTGCAGATGCTGGAGAATCCAAGATAACAAAGTGTGGAGCTGGACGAACACAGCAGGCCACAGAGGAGGCTGAGGGGTGTATTTGACTGAGGCATACAAAATTATGAAAGGCATAGGCAGAGTTATCATGAGAATCTTTACCCCATGGCAGATGAGTCTAAGACTAGAGGGCACTAGTTTAAGGTGAGGAGTAAATACTTTAGAAGGGATCTGAGGAAAAGGAATTTTAACCAAAAGAAGGTAGAAATATGGAATGTACTGACTGAGAAGGTGGTGAAGGCGGATACTCTTTCAACATTTAGGAGGAATCTGCACTTAAAAACCATGACATTTTAGGCTATGGACTAATTCAGTATAGGAGGTGGGATGTCATGTTGCGGCAGGACATCGATTAGGTCTTTTTTGGAATTCTGCTTTCAATTCTGGTCTCCCTGCTATCGAAAGGATGCTGCGAAACTTGAAAGCATGCAGAAAAAAGTTTACAGAGTGTCGTGTGGGTAGAGGGGTATAGCCTATAGGGAGAGGCTGAATAGGCTGGGGCTATTTTCCCTGGAACATTGGAGGCTGAGGGGTGACCTTATAGATGCTTATAAAATCTTAAGGGGCATGGATTGGGTGAACAATCAAGGCTCTTTTCCCCCAGGGAGTCCAAAAACTAGAGGGCAAAGTTTTAATGAAGGGGCTTACATTGCAATGCGTTTCTGCTGAACCATATACCATCAAAAATCCATGCCTTCAGAAAAGGAGAGGTGGAAACTGGAAGAAGGATAAATAAAACAAAGATGACAATTGAGATTAATCATGTTAACAAAACACAGCTAAAGTACAAGTCAGAAAAATTAAAGTCAATAAATCATAGTGGTCTAGTTAAAAACAAAGAAATCCATTAATCCTTGCTAGCCTTGAGCAGTCTTTGAACCATGTGTTTAGTTCAGATTTAAATGATTCTTCACCCATACTGTAACTCAGCCCCTATTCTGGCTGACATTCAGTTCCCACTCTGATGGTTGGGCTAAGATTGTGCCTGGTGAAAGTACTTCTTAATAAAAAGTTTGAAACCTACAGAGCTCAGATCCATTTTCTTCATGGGCCTCACCGATTGGTGATGGTTTTGTTGACCCTTGGTTATGCCATTGAATGGTGGTCGTTGGTACTAAGCATCATGCAGTTTCGTGAGCAAACTTTTCCAGATCAGGCACCTTCTGGTCTACAAGTAATAACAACACTTATTGAAGCTAAATTAGAGGGAATGGTGCATTGAGATTCTTATCTCTCTGATCAAGGCTGGATTCTAAAGAGTCTAAGGTGGGAACAAAGGCAAGTTGAGTCAGTGTTTGCATTACAATGGTATCATGTCTAGTCTCAACCATTCAGATAAGACTCTCTGTGCAGACAACCATACATACCTCCAAAGGTAAAATGCCTATTGGGTGCTACAGTCAAATTCCTAGAGATTTGTATGCACAATTAGTAACAGCTCACATTCAAGCACTGTACAGCTCTTCTCAAATCTGCACTTAAGGAGTGGAAGGTTTATTCTAAACGAAGACCACAAATAATGCCTCTGTAATGTCTGCTTTTGAGAATGTTGCTGTAAATCTACTGAAAACTACAAATTCACAGCTGTGTAAAGGGAATTAAAAGAAGGTAAAGCCCAGAATTATTGCTTGAGGCTCCTCTGATCTCTCTTATCTCGAGGTCAGAGATGTTTTCAGGCATTAGTTTCAGTTGTGTGCAATGCACTGGAAATGGCTGTGGCAGTACGCACACAGAATGTAATCTGTTCAAACAGATAGCTGCCTGGATAGAGTAGTGTCTCTTGATTTTAACCTTAGAAGTTAGATCTTGAAGAGGATGTAAGCACTGCGATTTTAAATTCATTTTAGCTGACCCAAATGGGTTTCCGTTATGTCTAATTAATGGCTTGTTTTCAGAGAAAATAGGATCAAATTTAATTTACGGACATAACACATTCAATAGTAATTCTGCAAATAAGGTCAGAAAATAGCAGAAGATATAGCTAGACAATTGGACACATTAGTGCTCCCCTCAGGCCATTCTCTTATTGGTAAGTCTCCATAACATGAAGTCAACATTTTCATCGCATATACATTGCAGCATTGATAAGAGTGCGCTGATGGACACATGGGAGTCGGATCAGTTACCTTAGTATCTCTGCATCAGGCTTACAGGACAATGAAGTCTGTTAGCACGGAAATTTGTAATTCAAGGTTGACAGCTGGAGACTATAGAGTCAATGCATCTTCAGAAATGACAATAGCAGATCAGTTATCAAAAAACTCTCCCTCCAGCTTTGTATGGCTGAGGCCGATTACAAAATCTTAAGGCTCCATAATGAAAAGTATAAGAACCAAAAGCAGAAATCAAAAGTTGCTGACATGAGAACCGGCTAGAACTAACGTAACAGATGTTGTTTAATAATTATAGATAATTATTTAATAAAACTATAGTAACTATCTTAGAATTCAGTTTATGAATGTTTTGACACCCACCTGTTCCCCATTTTCAGTGACATTCCTGCCTCTATACCTTTGTGAGGAATAGACACAAACCATTATGATATTCTAAAGTGTCAAATTAAAACAATCAAGCAACTGGGTAGAGACTTTCTCCAGAAACTGATAGCAGCTGTTAATCGTGTAACGTCCAAAACCTTTAAGGTGAAATAATGAACAGTAGACTGGGATAATTATGTGAGAAGCTCCAAACCAAGAATGGAATTTTCAGTAGAGTGTTATATGTGTGACAATACTGTCACTTTAAGACGTCATTTTGTCCTTTTTTTCCTTGAACAGAGATTGTAAGGCAGAGGATCCAAACTATCTCTGGAAAGTAAACAATTTGTGAGGCCTTGGGTGTTTTTTTGAAGGTAGGAACAATGGAAGCAGCATAGGTGTGGCCAGCTCTCACAGACCAGGCTCTCTAGATTTTTAAAATGTTTTTAGGTTTAGTTTTAAGCAGAAGCCTTTGGGATCTCAAAAGGGTTGGAAGCTTCAGTGAATATCTTCTAGCTGCTACCTTCTATGAATTTACTCTTGATGCCTTTTCCTCCTGGACTGGATAACTGCATGTGAGAATCTGTGTCTGAATTTATCTTTTTTGCCAGAGGTTGTATTTATGGGATGTTACTATACTGGAACAGTTTACTAGTGATAAGTACTGCATTTATTAGTCAGTTAAATTGTTTAATAGTTAAGTTATTTAAAATTCCTCTTTCTTTTGTCTGTCAATTAACTGTAACATTAAAATAAATTGTGTTTTGCTGAGCATTGAGTGCTTTGCATCATTGCATCTGGATTACAACACTTCACGTCTAATTTTAAAATAAGAAAGAATTAGGATCCAGGCTACTTCTTAAAATATATTAAAGGGTTCTGAGTTGGTTCATAATGGCATATTAATTTTTGTCAGAAAATGGATATGGGGTGCACAAACCCTGTGGGCCAGGCCTAGACTGACAGTCCTTGACTTAGGGCACAATTGCTTTTCGAATATGACACTGGCACTAAGGGTCATGGGTGGTCTTGCCAATGGCGAAAATTTCTGCCAATTTCAAGAGGGAAGATCTGACGAGCAGGGGGCCATAGGGACATAGATAATGAGGACAGCTTCAGAAATACCGTGAGTGATCTCTCCACCCTCTGTGACACTTGCCAGAGTTGATACTCAGTCAATTCTCAATAAAATTCACCCTACAAAAGCCAATGCACGTGCTGCAAGGCTCTGCAAACAGCACTGTGATAATGAGTGCATAATCTGTTTCTTCCTTAAGTGCAGTTGATTGTAGGTTAAATATTGACCACAAAGCTGATAAGAACACCACTGTTTTTCTTCAGATAGTACCCTGGGTGTTGATGAAATGCGCATTTCCAGTTTAATGTCTGCTGATTAAAATTGAATGGTTACGAAACACAGGATGGTGGCCCTGGAAATGCCACAGCTTGCTGGATATTTCTGTTGTGTCTGAAGAACACAGCGTGAGCACTCGGAGTAAATCTCCTCAGAGTTCAGGCAAATGGGAAGAACTTACTTTATTTGAATTGCAATTAGAGCGATTAAATATTAATGAAGGAGATAAAAGCTGTTAATTCAGAGCACTTACTCGGAACTGGCACTAGCTGTGAAGATGCTGTGATTTGTTGAGTTGAGGTTAATGCTTGCCAATCTCACATTGTAAACCTGTTGCCTCAGTGACTCATCCATAATACAGTCTAATCAATAAATGGATGGAAAGGGATCTGGCATTCATATATTGAAATGAAATGGGCAGCTCCAATCCATTATACTTAGGCCAAATAGTTGTTACCCAGTGCTAATAGACACGTTACAAATTTTTTAAAAAGCCTTTCCTGTACATATGGAAGTCATTATTCACATTTAAGAGTAATTACTGGGTCCACTTATAAAATGAGAACAATGTGATTATTAATCAGTCAATAATCATTAAAGTAATTATTATTATAAATTGCTAGTGACTACAGACAGTGGAAGCAGAAACCTAACTGGTTTCATTTTCATAGAAAATGACACAGGCATTCTGACTCATGTTACTAATTGTATACATTCTCATTAAGTTTCTGTTATGAAACTCTCCCAACTCTTAAACAGGAACTTAGATTTCAAGCACCATCAACATAATTGCCATTTATTTCTGTTCTTTTCCAATTTATGGACAAGCTCATTCAGCACATTCACACAGACAACCATTCATTGTTTCTCAATAGGAACTGAAATATATATTGGAGCAGAAACCAAAATTCTGTTTGTGTTCCACACCCCAACTTCCCAGACTTTTGATTGGACAATATATACAAAAAAAACCATAAGGTCCATTAAAACATAACCCATCCTTTCAGCAATACAACCTGACACATTGTTCTGTTCACAGTGTTACCTCCAGGAGAGTGAAAAAAAAAACAGAAAATGAATTCCTGGTTTTAGGAAAAGTTTTGGAAAATTCTTTACAGAGTCCACAAGGGAGTCTAACACACCAGACAGAAAACATGTGGAATCGGCTGATCAAATTTTCCACCAGGCCCATTCTTAGCATTTTGGAGAGCAGAAGCAAGTCAAGTGAATTTCTTCTTCAGGGAACCAGAACAGTCACAAGGGCTGAATGGCCTCCTTCTGTGCCATAATTCTAGGAATGCAGTCAGGTCCGTGGTGGATGGATTAGACTAGGATTATTCTTTATTTGGGCAGTAAAACTAGAATGGGGCAACATCCTAAAGGTGGCACGGTGGCTCAGTGGTTAGCAGTGTTACCTCACAGCGCCAGGGACCCGGGTTCAATTCCACCTTCGGTCAACTTGCCTGATGGGATTTTGCACATTCTCCCTGTGTCTGCATGGGTTTCCTCTGGGCGTTCTAGTTTCCTCCTAAAGTCCAAAAATGGGCAGGCAAGGTGGACTGGCCATGCTAAATTTCCCATAGTGCCCAAGGATGTGTAGATTAGATGGGTTTATAGGGGAGGGATCATGTCTGGGTGGGATGCTCTGTTGGTCAGTGTGGACTCATTGGGCCAAAAGGCTTGTTTCCACACTGTAGGGATTCTATGAACTCCAAACAGGTTGAAACATCTACATCATCTCCAAAATGTACTTCACAGAATCTGCAGCATCCCCAAATTATGATTTAGCTGTTTGAGTTGGATTTTCCTCTGCTGAACAATATCTCTTTCCTCCTGCTCATGGATTCGTTGACAACACATAACCTAGTTGTTCAACTAACGCATTGGAAATGGTAGCTGTGCTCTGATGGTTTCATTTCTTGCTAAACCGCTAAAACCAACAGATTATAATGAACAGTATCAGCAGAAAACTTTGCACATTTTGCTCACTTCTTTATTTCACACCCACTCACAGGTAGCATGTTGCATATAGAATGCATATAGCCTGTCAATTTTCTGTTGGCATCAAAGGATAAAAAAGTGTGGGATTCTCCATAGCTGCTGTCTGTGTATATTGTGCTTAATTCAAACTGTTAAATACCCCAAATAGGAAAATCATTTGGTGGTGAATTTGCTTGGACATGTTGGGAGGATGGTTGGGTAACTTTAGCAAGTTCATTGGAAATTCCTGTACACACACATGTGAAAGCTATGCCAGGGAAATGGTGGTGGAGAATGAGGAGCTGTAAGGAAATCTCCTGAAAAAAATTAGGTTCCACTCAAAATTTCAGGTCAGTGAGCTTCCATCAGGAACTAGGTCACAGATCTGAAACATTAACTCTTTTTCTCTCTCCTCAGTGTTGTATCAGATGCAAGGGTATGCAAGGGTTAAAGGCTGAGGCATTAAGCCCCACCCAGCATGATAACATCATTCAGACTCAACTGGAGTATTGTGGACAGTTCTAGGCACCACGTCATAGGATGGTTATGAATGCATTGGAGAGAGTTCTGAATAGGTTTACAAGAATGGCTCCAGGGACAAAGAGCTTTAGTTTTGAGGACTGAAGAAGTTGGGCCTGTTCACCTTGGATAGAGAAGACTCAGAGGAGACCAAATCAAGATTTTCAAAATCATGAATGGGCTGGACACTGTAGGTAGCAAGAAACCATGCCCACTCTAAAAGAAACAAGAATGCAAGTACATAGATTTAGCATGATGTCCAAAAGAAGCAAGAGTGGTGAGGACAAAAATTTCTCACTCAGCGAGTAGCTAAGATATGGGATGCACTGCCTTAAAGTGTGGTAGAAACAGATTCAACTAAGACAGTCAGGAGGGCATTGGATGTTTATTTGGATTGTGTTGGTGTGCATGGGTATAGGAGAAAAGGAAGGAGATTGGCCCTAGGCAATGATGCTCCTTTGACCAGTCAGTACAGGCATGATGGGCTGAAAAACTTCCTTCCACACTGTAATAATTCTGTGATTCTGTTACTGTGGTGGGAGAGCAATTTTAGAAGAGAACCTAATATGTTTCCCTCATGGTGACAATGTCTGGCATATTTATGTAACTTGAATCTAGTTGCTATATGCAACAGACTGCATCTTGTTTAAGATGACTTCCTCTCATTTGGATATGAAGTGAGTTTCTTCTACCACAAGAGACTGAGCAGAAGATCCCATCTCTGAAAGGAGCTAGTGTTAGCAAGTCTACCGAATCTAAATCTTACCCAGATGAGCTGTGGTAAGAATCATCATACAACAAGTATGCTGCCAGATGTGCTGTGGATTTCCGACAATTTATTTTTGTATTTCAGATTTCCAACATCCCCAAAGTATCTTGCCTATAAAACATCTGACTAGCATGTGCAGTATCACAGGAGGCCCAGAGAATATTACATGTTTTGAATTTGTCATATTTCAAAGTTTCAATAGTACAAAATAGCACACTACAATAGTATTTTCTATAGTATTCGATGGAGAGGTTTTGGGCAAATTTTGCTGAAAGAGTAATAAGTTCACAATGCATGTAACTATGAACGAACAATAGGTCAGCAAGAACATGGGAATTAAAGAGACATGCAAGAAATTGCAAATCTTCAGAATTTATAAGTTGATTTCAATCCACACCTTTTCTTTCAATCAAACAGAATCTCATTTTTCCCTCCTCTTAACTTTGAATGACTTACTGGATTCTATCTTTAAATTGCCTGTCACCTCTCCACAGAAAGTTAAGTGTGGTGCTTAACAAGGTACAAATTTCTTCTTTTTAATCAGATTGTATAGCTTTGTCATGTTTCACTTCTGGGGCAGGCAGGACCAGAAATCAGATCTTCTGGCTCAGAAGTAGGGACACTACCAAAAGCCTCCTTGAGACAGTAAGCTCTAACCTGGGCACCAGACTATGTATCCTACTTAATATGTGGAATGATTAATGTAAAAGCAAACAATTTCTCTGATGCAGCTTATGAAAATGTTCAACTTTTCAACATTGTTCCTGCTTGTCGTCAATTGTGTTGGGGTGTTGAAAAAATAACAAGCATTTTCTTTATTTTCCTTGCTTTTCCTTTCTATTTTTCTTTCCCTCTCTCTTCTAATCCAATCTTTTGTTTTCCCACTCTGTTACTGGATCTTTTGCACCCAAGTTGCCTCAAATAAAATGTTGGAAGTGCTGTTAGGCCACGATCTGGAATTATTGAGCAACGTCCAACTCCCTTAACCAAACAAAGCAAAACCATGGTGATGAGTGTGCAAATTCTTCCACAGTGGCCTTGTAACATCGGTAGATGCTCTGCTTCTAGACATAAAGTTGCTGTGGGCCTACTTCAGTTTTCCTCTGGTTCTTTCTCACAGTTTCATTTCACTGAAGCAAATACATTATCAGGCCCAGCATTAGGTGCCCAATTGCCCTCGCTACACTGTCAGCAACTATGGTATGAAACAATTTCTGGCAAAACTGTTCTCTTAACAATCCAACTATAACATGATGCTCTAATTCATAAATCTGGCTCACTAATAGTTATTTCTTTTGCACTTGGTGTCATTCAATGAAGAAGCGTCTGCTGTTGCTTAACCTCTGAATCTTCTACAAACAATTTGACTGTAATTTACCTCATATAATGTTTGTTTACACTGCTTGATTCTGTATGCTTATAATTATGTAACAGTTAGGCCATTGTGGTGCGGTCGTAGTGTTCCTACCTCTGAGATAGAAAACCCAGGTTCACATTCCACCTGGGTCAGAGGTGTGACATAAGACACTTAATCAGGTAATTAATATCATCCACAAATGCAGCAGCATGACAGAAGCAAAACATAGCTATTAGTTTTCATACACCATAGAAACAGGCTCTTCAGCCTACCGTATCTATCCCAACTAACAAACACCAACATAATCCAATATACTTGCACTTAGTCATAGAGCCATAGCGCTGTATGGCATAATAGCAGACTCTTCGGCCCAACTTGTCCATGGCAACCAAATACCCCAAATTAATCTAGTCCCATTTGCCACCATTTGGCGAATATCCCTCGAAAACCTTCCTATTCATTTACCCATCCAGATGCCTTTTAAGTGTTGTATTTGTAACAGCTTCAAACACTTTCCCTGGCAGCTCATTCCATATGTGTACCACCTTCTGTGTAAAAAAGCTGCCTCTTAGGTCCCTTTTAAATCTTTCCCCTCTCACCTTAAACCTATTCTCTCTGGTTTTGAACTTCCCTGGGAAATAGATCTTATCTATTCACCACAGCCATACCTCTCATAATTTTACAACCCTCTGTAAAGTGGCCCCTCAGTCTCTGACACTCCAAGGAATATGGACCCAGCCTACTCAACCTATCACTTTAGCTCAAGCCTTCCAACCTAAGCAATATTTTTGCAATTTTTTTCTTAACCCTTTCAAGTGTAACAGCATCTTTGCTAAAGCAGGGAGACCAGAACTGAACACAATATTCCGAAAGTGGCCTAACTAATGTTCTGGACATCTGCAGCATGACCTGCCAACTCCGAAACTCAATGCACTGATCAGTAAAGACAAGCATACCAAATGTCTTCTTCACTATCCTGTTTATCTGTGACTTGAGTTTCGAGGGACTATGAACCTGCACCCCTTGGCCTCTTTGTTTGGCAACACTCCCGAGGATCTTATGTTGCGAATTTGGTTAGATTACTTGTGGATTGGAAAGCAGGACGTTTGAATTTGTTTGTAAAATGATAAGCTGTGTGGTCCCTTTCAGAGAAGATGTGATTTTTCTCGGCTTGGAGATTCTAAAAAAATGTCTGCAAGAAGCAACAGGTGCACAGACAGTTCCTGAAATTGAAAATATTAATCGGGGGCGGTGTAGCAGCCCATGCAGTAGCTTGTCTAGTCAAACAGTTTGAATATCAACCAATTAATTTAAACCAGGCACTTACAGACTAAAAACCAATGAAATTTAAATCTGATATTTTTGACAATCTATGACCAATCCTATTTTAAGAAATTGATAGGTCATCAAGGGTATAAAAGAAGAGGGCATTTGAAAATCAGTGTGGGAGCAACTGCCATCGATTAGAGGTAACAACCCATCAGCACTAAAGAGAAAAATCACTGGTTCTCACAGAATTCTCTAAACTCTCAGAATAACCATCATCTAACTAAGAGTATAGTGGCACACTTAGCCAATATTCCCCATGCAAGAAGTCGACGGACAGAGGCGTTCCTGGCTGAGGATCAACAGAGAGGTTGCAGAGCATTCCAAAAGACCTAGGCTGGCTGTAGTTTTGAGAGATTATGTTTTAAATTTTTAAAATTTTTGTTTATATAAGTCGTACTTACATCTATTGGAACAGCACACAATTAGAGTTTTGTTTTATTTAGGAATAGCTAGTAGTTAAGGGGAAATTGCTCAGTTTGCTATTAGTTCTGTTAATTTGTTCACTGTTAAAGTTAGATAAATGAATTGTTACTGGTTGATTACAGAGTGAGTGAAAGGATTTTATTTTCGTTAACCACTCCTTTATAACAGATTGGGGGATGAGAGGCAGATTATACCACTTTTCACTATTCTTTCAACACATGATGAAGTGAGGCAGGCTTCTCTGGGTGCTTCAGTTTAGATATCATTGGGGGAGGGGTGTGTAGTTTCAACAACTTCTTCTAGCACCTACCATTAAGTTAATTACGTGCCTTAAATTAAATAGTGTTCAAATTATATTGATTTTCCAGGAATTATCATGTCTGTAATTAGAAAAAAGTAAAGTTTGTGAATTGTTGCTGAAATAAAATACCTTGTAAGAATTGAATGCAGAGTTCTGACTATCATCTAGCTAAACAATATGCAGATTATCGACTCCTTTCTATTCTGTGCCTCAACCTATTAAAATAGCCTCAACTACTCTGAGGGTAACTCTTCAGCTGTACACAAAGTTGTACATCTCAGCACGTTGTATAACTTGAGTGGTTAGAATCTCCAATAAACTTGATTGGGAAATCATGTATAAAGGCTATAGCAGCTACTTCCCAAATATTTTGTGGATGAAGTGATACTTGGCCCTGGCAGTCTAATTCACCCACCCCACTCTGGTCCTGCCTCAACTCCCCTTCCCCTCCTCCCAGATCAACACTTAAACTCTACTCTAACTCATTCCCTGGCCCTCCTCACTGGGGTACTGCCTCGCCCACCTCTCACTTGGCAGGGGGCCACAATGGATATTCAGCTCACTGTATAGCTGTTACTCTGGTGGCCCCAGGAAAAGCCAGAGTAACTCCTCCAGCTTATCCAAGCACTGGTCCCCTCTAAACCACACTTAGCCGTTCCTCCTCTTGGAGATTCTATGTCTGAAGGAGAAGCAAATGTGGGAGAGCATGAGTGAGAGAGAGAGCCTGTAATAGGTGGTACCAGAGCTGCCTACAGCCTATTATCTTTAGTCAGAGGAGGAACATCTCACCGTTTTGGTGCCCCAGACATGGCTGTCATTTCTCTTCAATTAGTTGCCCCATCATTGAGTTTTCACAGGCATTTTCAAGACAATTTCACCCACTGTTCCAAGCACTGATCCACAGTGCTTGCTGTCATAGAACTGGTGACTGAAAAGATACATAAAATAATGACCAGATAATCTATTTTAGTGATATTGATGGATAAATATTGATCGTGATACAGGGTGACTATCTTGTCTCCTTTTCAAATGGCAATGTTGAATCTTTCACAGTCAAGCGAGCAGACAGATTAGTTTCAGGTCTTATCTGGAAGACAGCATAATTGTACCTTAGAGAAAACATAATATAGTGGGACGATGGAATTAAACTGACTTGACTGGTACGGGATGAGCCCAATGACATGTTTCTATGTTGTGACATTCTTGGATCCTGTTTGTCATGTTTAAGGATAGTTTCCATTCACAACCTGTTCAGAGATATTATTACACAGCTCTGGAGCAGGTAGGACTTGAACCTTGGTCTCCTAGTCCAGAGGTAGGAACACTACTGTTGCATTTAATTATTTATGCCTGATTGTGTAAGTCTGTTTGTTTCTGATGATTGCTCTCCTTGATTGGGTGTGGATTCAGCAAGAAGTCAACAAATCTGTAAAAGGAGCAAGGGACTGGAAGGGAAGGAATAGGCATTTTACAGCATTGTAATTAAAATCTGTTATACAAGTAGAAACTAGTGGCATTTCTGTACAGTGATAATAAAATGTGAGGTTGGATGAACACAGCAGGCCAAGCAGCATCTCAGGAGCACAAAAGCTGTACAAAATTTCTGTACAGATTGACTTACAAGGTATATGACATTGTGACTCAGAAGTCTATTCCACAAAGTTGTATCATGGGGAACATGCACTGATAAATGAATTAAACACAGGGAAAACAAGATAAAATGGAGAGCCTTTCAGCTATATGCTGAAAATCTAAATTTAGGCTATGTTGATAGCTCAATGTGTTTATTAGCTGAGTCAGGCCAGGAAAGACTCACACTTAATCCTCTAACCATTGTTTAGATAATGTATCTCCATCAGGACATTGGTCAAGGAGACAAAAGAAATCAGCCAACTATCTAGATTGTGGTCACTGTTGAACGATCATGATGGATAGCTCCTCAGTGTGGCTGTAGTGAGGGGCAGGCTCCTTCAGAGCTACAAATTGCACGAGCCACTGGAGTTACAAAGGGAACAGATACTGTTCTGAAATCAATCCCAAGTTTTTCTCAAAAGAAGTGCCGCAGGATGTTTCATAGCAGTAAAGGTGCCATATCAATACAATTCATTGTTGTCATGGTTTATGTTAAGAGCTCTCAGTGGCTTGGTGAAAGGCATTTTCCTGTTCATAAAGCACTGTTTTTGGTTTTGGAATGTAGGTGCATATGGGCGAGGGAGCTGTGCTATGTATTTAACAATGCCACACCTGTCCTGAACATTTATAATGTTTTTACCTGATGCAAAGTAGAAGGAAATCCACCATTTCGCTGTCATCCCTCACCTTACTGAATAGGTGCAGCAGACAAATAAATCAGGTTTTAGGCAGCTCCAATCCTGTTAATTCTAGCCCTTTGGGAACGTTAGTTGATAGCGGCAATATTGCTCTTGTGGGCAAGGGTGTTAATCAGTGTTATAGATAACAAGAGTGTAATGGTGTGAATGCAATGGTTAGGGAATTGAAAGTGAGTGAAAGTGAAAGAGACAGGTGGAGGGTGATAAAGGAAAGTAGTGGAATGATTGAGTGAGGGAATGGCAAGGACAAAAAGCAGGGTTTTTTTTAGTTTATGATATAGCCGAAATAATCTAAATCAATATAGGTCCTGCTGTTCAAAGGGATTGTCCTTATTTGCTGCATCCAATCTGATCTGATGGTGTCAATGATCCCGTGGACCTGTTAGCTGCCCTGCAACATTCCTTCATCAATTAACACAATCAGAAACAGATGAACTGATCATTCATCTCAGAACGGTTGTTGAGACCTTTTATGGTATGCTGAGGTCAGCTGACTCAAAAACAGATCAGGGAAACTATAAATTCTCTTGAGGCACAGCTACAAGAGAATTTCAAAATATAGAAGTCTCAAATATTTCTGCAGCAAGCAGACCCAGAAACCAAATGGCCGCTATATACAATTTGTTTCTATTTAATAACCAGATACAGGATGTTCATTTTCTAACAAAGACAACCACAACCAAGAATAAAAAGCATTTTACTATTGATCCAAAATATACCATTACACTGAAAGTACAGTGATTTGTATTACCATGAATTAATCTAGAAGTTTCCCAATAATCTAACACTTTTAACATGGAAGATTGGTCTTTCCTCTATTTCTTGCAAAGAAAATGTGAATTTCAGAGATATTAGTGTTGTCTTTCTGTAAGGTGCGTTTACTGGTGTAAACATGTCTTGGAGAGGTATTGTTTTCAGGTTCCCTGCGAAATCAGACTCAGCAGCATTCTAGACTCAAAACGTAACTCTGTCTCTTTCACTCCAGATGCTGCAAGACCGGCTGAGTTTCCTCCATCGTTCTCTGTGTTTGTTTCACACTTCTCCTCTGCCCAATTCATGTGGCACTTGCATATACTTTTCTGCCAGTTCATGTTTGTAGAACCTAACATCGAAGACAGAGGCCATTCTGGCCATCGAGTCTGCACTGACCCTCCAAAAAGCATCTCACCCAGACCCAACCCATAACCCTATCTCTGCAGCCACCATCCTAATCCATCTAGCCTGCACACTACAGAAGAAATCACCATGGGCGATCCACCCAGACTGCACATCTTTGGACTGTGGGACAAAATCAGAACACCCAGAGGAAACCCATGCAGACACAGGGAAGAACATGCACATTTCACACAGGCAGTCACCCAAGGCTGGAATTGAACCCAGGTCCCTTGCACTGTGAGGCAGTAGTGTTGACCACTGAGCCCACATGCTCTCACTCACAGTGTTCATGCCCATCTCTTCCTTGACCCAAATCATAACAGTACCCTTTGTTAATGGCTCATTAATTGTGTGGAAATGATAACTCAACAATTGCTTGTGCTCGTGTGATTTGGATTCTATGAACCCTTTGAGAACTGGAGATGTGAGAGGGAGCTGGTAAAATGGTGTCTGAAAGTTGATGTCTTCTAATCGCTTTGGCAAATTTCCACTGGCCGGCACTGCAGTGGCACAGCTGCCCACTCTGTTAAATGAGTGCTTGATTAAGGTCACCTGCACCCTGCTGGCATCAGGAGGGGTTGCCATTGCATGGGGAGACCCACTAGGTAAACTGGTGGCCTTGGCTTCCCAGGGACCCTCCAACATTGTTGTTTCAGTGCCAAAATCCCCTCTCCTCATCCCACCATTAAGATTAGATGAGATTCCCTACAGTGTGGAAACAGGCCCTTTGACCCAACAAGTCCACACCGCCCCTTGAAACATCCCACCCAGACCCATCCCCCGTAACGCACACATCCCTGAACACTATGGGCAATTTAGCATGGCCAATCCACCTAGCCTGCACATCTTTGGACTGTGGGAGGAAACCGGATCACCCGGAGGAAACCCACGCAGACACAGGGAGAATGTGCAGCCTCCACACAGACAGTCACCCAAGGCGAGGATCGAACCCGGGCTCCTGGCGCTGTGAGGCTGCAGTGCTAACCACTGAGCCACCGTGCCGCCCCAAACAATGACATCTTTCATGAATACGCTTTCCTTTTCCCCAGAATGCCAGAGAACAAACTTTTCTTTGTCATTCAGGGCATCTTGACATTGAGATACCTTTTTCTTTTTCCGTTCCCTAATCAGTGGCCATCGCGGTTGACAGCGGAGCTGCCAAAACTGTGGTGTTGCAAGGCCTCTGACTGGACCAACAATTCTTGGAGATTGGCCCACCATCCTCAAAGGGGTAGCCTGCTCATAGCCTCTAAGTTTTCCAGCGCTGATAAAATGCTGCCTCAGGGCCCTACTGCCTGCCAACATTGGCTGGTGTCCCACTTTTAATCCTGACAGTGGGACCTCTTGCCTGTTGATGAAATTGAATGCTATAAATAGGAACGGATTGAAAGTGTGCTTGTTGTTAAGGAAGCACATGTTTACGATGTGCTGACTGTAAATAATAGCTTAGAACAGTGTGCAAAGATTGTTTCCAGTTCTATCTGTCGCCACCTGGGCTTTTTGGAACTGAACATGTTCCTAGTGGTCCACCTCTCTCATTCCATCCATTCTCAATAATAGTCTTTATCTTGCAATCAATATTCAAGGACTCACACATAGTAACCCCGCCCCTCCCATTCCGTAGTTAGTTTTCTCCTATTTTTATTTTAGTTGTGCTGTGTTTGGTTGCTCAACTGTGACGTAAAATAGGTGGAAAAATGAAAAGAAAATAGGAAAATGAGTGAGTTGCATTTTTATGTAACAACTTATTGTGATCTATGGACATCCTGAAGAATTTTACAGTTGATGAAAACACAATGAAAGGAGTAATTTCCAGATCTGAACTGTGTCCAGCGATGCTGGATGGTAAGGAGTCAGCAAGAACAATGAAGGGTGGGATTAGAAACAGCTCTGACTTTTATTCACAAACGTGAACAAGCTCCACAGATTGTCTGAAGGACTGACTTCCCTGAATCTAATGCAGATCGTTGGCAGGGCTAGTTATTGAGTCGTAGAATGAAGTGTTACACCCAACACCACAGTAAGATTCTCAAGATATCCCCACTTAAACAAAACAGGATATTACTGCTTTGCATTTGAATCCTGTCAGATAACAAACTGCATAGAATCAGAATAGGCCCATCTATAATGACTGTGATCATTGAATCCATTCTCAGTTCTCCATTGGCAAATCACTTCATAGGAGGCTGCCTAAGGTGATGGCATGCATGTATTGATATCTACTCGGCACTGGATTGAGATACGAAACTAGTGAGCACTCAGAAATAGGACTTTCACTTAAATCTGCTTTGTCTTCAAACCCAGGCTGCAGAGTTGAAAGGCTCTTAATCTGACGTATTACCACCCAGAATCTTTCGAACTCTATTTCTGACACAGTCCAGGATGCTCCAGTGATTCTTTATCTCATCTCGTTTAAACCTGACTTTCTGGAGATGTTTTCCTCCCATAATTAATCACGCTCAGTTCTCAATGTGTTCCTGTGTTAATGCCAGTGGCTCAGATGGATTGTTCCTTAATCCCATTGTTTGCATTTACTTCAATCAATGAAATGCAAGGGTACTGTTGAAGGAAAATCAAGAGGTGAAGACATAATCAATTTGTCATTTTCTTAATGCAAGTGACATTTACCTGGCAGAACAGTACAATTAACCTTGTAAAGGAATAACAGTCTTGTCTAACTCTTTCATTGTGACAAAAACTATATTGTCTTCTAGCTGATCAGAGGTATAGATAGAGTAGGCAGCCAGAGACTTTTTCCGAGTATGGAGGTAGCTATTACAAGGGGGGCATAGTTTTAATGTGAGTGGAGGTAGTTATAAAGGAGATGTCAGAGGTAGGTTCTTTACTCAGAGAGTTGTAGAGGCATGGAATGCATTGCTGGAGAGGGTAGTGGAGTCGGCCAAGGGATTAAGAGAATTTAATCAGCTATTAGATAGGCATATGTATGATGGTATAAGGTAAGAGTGGAGGTTAGATAGACCTTAGGTTTAGGGTAAAAGTTTGGCACAACATCGTGGGCTGAAGGACCTGGATTGTGCTGTACCATTCTATGTTCTATGTTCTATGATGTTTCTGCTGGCACTGATCCCTTTTCTTTGGTTCCTCAACGTTTGTTGAGTCTCGGCTTTAGGAACAAATGGTCAGTGGAGTGAAGTTTCGCTGCCATTGTGGTTTTGTGTTTAGCCACACAAATGCTACTTACTGGTAACACTCCCAGGACTGGTGAATGTTGTTTCTGCGTGAAAATTGTGTGATAAGATTGCTCAGCAGCCTGGTTCATTACAGAACATGCAGCAACTGTTTTTACAGGAAAACACAAGCCACGCTCCTTCAGTACACATGCCATAAGTTAGACAGAGAGAATAGCTTTTAATTATATTCCTTTCAACACATACCAACAGATTCAAGAACAGCTACTTTTCCACTGTTGTTAGACTTCTGAATGGGCCTCTCAAGTTTTAAATTTAAATGGTGACCTCGCTTTTTGTGCACCTTCTCTGCAGCCATAAAATTGTATTCCTCACTCTGTTTTATTTCTCTACTGCACTTTGGATGGTATGATCTGTCTGTCCAGCACACAAAACAAAACTTTTCACTGCAACTGGATACATGGGACAACAATAAACCAAATCAAATATTGGTGACTGAATCATTAACACATTCCACATTAAAGTGATATCCCAAAATTAATTCCTCAACCAATTTGACTTCCTTCACACATCACCCTTGGCAGGGAGTTATCTATTTGACTACAGATTGTGTCAGGGTAGAGTCTTATCCTACTCATGCCCATTTCCACTCACGGGTGAAACTAGAACTAGAGGACAGAGTTGAGGAAGAACTCCTTCGCCCAAAAGATTGTGAATCTGTGGAATTTCCTGCCCAGTGAAGCAGTTAAGGCTATCTTGTTGAATGTTTTTAAGGCAAAGATTGATGGAGTTTTGAACAGCAAAGGTATTAAGAGTTACAGTGAGTGGGTGGGTAAATGGACCTGAATCAGCTATGATCTTATCAAAGGGCACAAGAGGCTCGAAAGCCAGATGGCCTACTCCTGCTCCTATTTCTTATGCCCGAAAACCAGGAAACAGTCACTAGTGGGAGCCAGAAAATAATGTCAGAAATGAGAACCCTGGCTGATTCTCCATTCCCTAGTCCAGTAGGACTGAAACCAGTTACAATATTCATATCACTAGTCTACAAGATCGGTGGACTAGGAGCCCTACGTATAGCAAGGTTTAGTGGATAATACTTTGACCAGTAGCTCTTTGGGGGTAATAGGAACTGTTATACACTGCAAAGTAAAATCAAAGGGAAAGTCAGAACAATTATATGTTCCAGTATTACGAGCTACTTTGCAAGGGCCTGACATTTGTAAGTCGCTTTATCTGATTTGTGCTGAGCACGGCATGGTTTGACAGATCATGTTTTCAAAAGCAAATATAAGATTATGTTCTTCTAATTATGTATAATATTTTGTGGAGGAGACACATGAAAGACAATCTAACATTGCATGAAACTTAGCCGAGTGTGAACAGCAGGGAGGAAGGGCAGCCTGTTGTAGCCATGATTCCATTGCTCCATGGAAAAAGAGAGCAATGATAATGAGGCACATGCAGGCGTTCTGAAGCCTTTTGCGATTTTAGCTTGTTTGTCTTTCTAAGTTGACAACGCCGAGCTACATACAATTGCAGAGCACATTGGATTATCCAGTACTAAAATAACATGTTGGTAAAGCTTTGTCACATGCACATGTTTGCATGACCTGGCAGGGATGTCACTTCATGACATTGTGATGGCTGATGACTTCAGGGGTGTGGATGCTGTGTAACTTTAATTTGCTTCCTCCATTTCCTCCATCTCCAGAGTCTCTGCCTCGATTCTTGGATAAGGAACCATTCATGTGACCATTCTTCTCATGTAAACTGAGGCAGTGAGTTATGGGAGGTGAGGAGTGAGGGGTAGATGCTGAGGGAGGGTCTATCGAAAATGCCCACAAATATATCAGATTTGATGTTTGTGAAATTTATGGGCAGCACGGTGCTGACACCTATCCCCTCTCCTTGACTCATTCTAAAGGGTTCATCTGACTTCTATGGACAGAGGAATAACCAGGAGTGGGACTTAACAAGAAGAGGCTCTTACTCTAACAAGATGTAGTTTATTACAAGAAAACAATGACGCACAAGTTACACCAGCCTAACAGACTGCCTAATGAGGTTCAGATCTTGTGGAAAACCACAAAAAACAGAGCACATCAGTCTGGTGGATGGACGTGTGTACTTGTTGAGATACTAATATGATCTAAATAACAGCCAAAATGATCATGTGCATCCTCAAAAAAAATTCAAACTGGCTGTTATGTTTCTGTATGGTGGACCATCTTCAATTCAGTTGGCTGATGTTTTCATTTGATGCAAACCATTTTATTCATACTGTCCTCCACTTTACAGCTATTCGTATTGTAGGGGGGAAAATGACAATTTAGACTATTGTGAAACAAATAATTTATTCTGTTTACCAATTCAGACTCAAATTACTGAATCAATAGGAAGTGTAATAAACAATGCTTCACATGTCATCATGCTATCCTCTAAACAAGTCGTAGAATCATACAATCCCTGCAGTGTGGAAACAAGCCCTTCAGCCCAACAAGTCCACGCTCACCCTTGGACCATCCCACCCAGATACACCGACCCCCCCCAAACTACTTCTCCCTGAACACTACAGACAATTTAACACAGACAATCCACCTAACCTGCACATTTGTTTTGGACTGTGGCAGGAAACTGAAGCACCCAGAGGAAACCCACGCAGACACGGGGAGAATGTGCAAACTCCACACAGACAGTCACCTGAGGGTGGAATTGAACCCAGGTCCCTGGTGCTGTGAGGCAGCAGTGCTAGCTGCTGAGCCAGCATGCTGACTCCTAAAAATAATTTGGGCATTCCCTGAGAATTGAGGACAATTTGCTCCCACTCCAGTTTGACAATGTCAGAGCCCTCTGATAAAGTCAATAAATGATTGTGCCACTCAAGGGGTAGAAAGTGCTTTAAGGGCCAATAAATGGGTTATTTGGAGGTTTGTGTGCTCCCACTAAATGCTTCAACTTTGCCACTGCATGATCCCCATCAAAATCTTTCAACATGCTTGCTGCCTGCACAAATAAATCTTCTCCATTTTGATTGGTTGCGAGCCAGTGACCTGTGTGAGATGGGTGGGGATATTTAAGCTCTTCAGGGATGTTTTGAGGAGATCGCTGGACTTGTCCTTCTGGGAGTCTCCTGTTGCAGCCAAGCTCTGAAGTGGAACAGTTGCTTCAGAGGTTTGTTGACCTCTTGATGACATTGATGACATATCCCACCAAAATGATGAGGAGTTTCTTCATAATTGTTGCTGGGAGGTGCCAACAACTCCTTTTAAACGACCTCCATAGATTGCAATTGAAAGGCATCAAGAAGCTAACGGTTACAAAAGATGTATTTCCTTAAGTGGTAGAAGAACATGTGTTGGCAGTATACATCTTTGCAGAAAAGGCAAGCTCAGTGGAGAGTAAAAACGATCAAGCCTTTTACTGGAATGCTGTTACACACTAACTGTTTCGAATATTTTTCCTCGCCTCTGCCTGAAGTGACTCTAAGGCCAGTGAAATAATATTGAGCGTAGTTCAGATTTCACATTTTGCTGGATCAATTGCATCCCATGGCATGATTTTTCCATTTCTTCAAGCAGGCCAGGAGTCAACACATCCCGTACAGCTTTGAGGGTCTGTACTTGTAGTTGTAACCCTCAATTCTATTCCTAACCAGGTTATTTATCTAGGGCAGTTAATTACTCCAGTCCTAAATGCGAAAATAGAAATTTATTCCGCATTTCCAATATTGAGCACATCAAATATAAAACAATTCCCTCTAATCTTAAGTTTTGCTTGAGGCTTGTTAACTTTATACTTCTATTCTTTAGTTCTTTGCTCATGGTCCAAGCTAAATATTATCCTGAATTTATATTATCTACTCCTTGCTACATTTTTAATTCCTGGGTCTTTTCTTATTTTTTTCTCTAGTGAAAACAGACCCAATTTCTTCTCTTCATAATTGGGAGCTCTTAGGCTCAACATTCTCATTAAATTATCAGTATCCTTTTGAGAGACGGGAGTTCATCTCTACGTGGAATGTTAAATACCAATGATCTATTCATAGTTTGTTGTTAAATGCTCCTAAGATGCTTCCAGTGTTTCAACAGCTCTATTGATTTTTTAAATTTAGTGAGCAAACCGCACAACAGGGTTTGGTCCCCCAGCTCCTTTTTACCCAGATCTAGTACATGTCTTATGAGTGTGGAGGTAGAGTCATTGAATATATTTAAGACTGAGTTAGGTAGACTCTTGACTAAAAAGATATTCAAAGGGCATCAGGAATAGGCAGGAAGATGGAATCAACATTACAACCAGGTCAAGTGAAAGATACCTTTAACTTGAGGAGACCAGGCAGATAGCAACACAGAATCTATGTACTCATTTCACACTGTTAGCATATTCACCAATGTACCAGTCAAAAAAGGCATACATAATAACACTACCGTACTATTTCACAGTGATCTAGCCTCTGTGTGAAAATCAGTATGCATTGAACTTATGAACTCAACAACTCATACAGTTCAGTTCAGTTTCAATGACAATAGTAAAGGGAGAAGTCACCAAAGTTGTACCAGACCATAAGGCAGCTTTCTTATTAGAAAGAGACAACTGGTGGTGGTTTAACCTGAGGGTCACCACACCTCGGCTGATGGAAGAACTTGAAAGGAGAGTCCTTTGTGGTAACCTCAGCCAGTGCAGGAACGAGACTGAGGCTGTTGTCACTCTGCATTGCAAACTGGCTATCCAGCCAACTGAGCGAACTGACTGTATTGACAACAACAGATATGCTCAGATTGAAGGTGTTGCCATGGGATCCGCCATAGGCCAGTGTTTGCAAACATCTTTATTGGATTCCATAAGAAAGATCCTTGATGGAATGATATTTAATCTCCTATCCTTTGTATTTCTGCAATGTGGAGATGATATGTTTGCTTTATTTGAAACCTCAGCTACATATTGGAGCTTTCCTAATGGGCTGTATTCTCCCCTCAAAAACGTGTTTGAAAAGGAACAGAGAAATGAGCTCCCTGCCTCAATGTCCTCATTGTCAATCAAGCCAGTGAGTTATTTACTGTTATCTACTGCAAATCTACCTTCATTGGTCAATGTCCAGGTCAGGCATGATTTTATCAAAAGATAGAACAGGCTTGAGGGGGGAGTTGAATGATCTCCTCTTGTTCCCAATTCCAATGTTTGTATGTGTCCAATTTGCTGGATGGGGACACAATCCTGGCCTGCACATGGACAACTCCAATGTGACATCTGGCAGGATGTCTAACAGCTGGAAATGAGGTAGGAAATGTAGCTGCTACTGAATCACATGAGACCCATATGAAGGATGATGAATGTGAGGGAGGCTGGCTATCTGCCATCCACAAATGTGGGCTGACCTTTAAAGTGAGATTGAAGGAAAAGGCTTATTCACAAGAATGCTCCTTTCTAATCGTCCAGTTGGGCTGAGAGTTAAGGCTATGAAACACCATTGCTTAGCATATGACTCTAAATGGACATTCCGTCCAAAGTCCAAAGATGCGCGGATTAGGTGGAATGACCATGCTTAATTGCCTGTCGTGTTCAGGGATGTGTGGATTAGGTGGGGTATAGAGGGATGGGTCTGGGTTGGATGCTATGTGGGTCAGTGTGAACTTGTTGGGCTAAAGGGCCTGTTTCCATAATGTAGGGATTCTATAACAATGATGATTAAGAAGTGACCTTGTGAACATTATGATAATACTATGGCTTTGTATTGTGTATTTTGTCCTGATTTACTTTATGAAGAAAGTCTGAGTCAGAGGAGACGAACAGTCTGCTCCAAAGCCAATAAAGTAAACAGCTTGTGTAGCCTTGTGTTCTTTTCAAAGTTGGAACAATAGAAGCAACCTAAATGGGTGAGGTTAAGCTCCTAAGGAACCAGGTTTCTTTTAGTTTAGCTTTCAGTAGCAGTTGCTGGGGTCTTAAAGCTGCATGTGAATCTCTTAATCCTCTCTCTGTTGCAGCTAAAAAAAAAGTGTTCTCTTCCTGCTGCTAGAATTGCATGTGAGATAATCTATTTTACTGCATTAATCTTTGCCAAGGCTGTGTTACTGAGTTGTTACTATATTGGAACAGTTATTTAGTAGTAGTTAATATATACATTTTTTAAAACATTTCAACAGAGTTACAGTTAAGTCAATTCTTTTATTTTTATTTTGTCTGTATTTTAACTATGGTGTATGACTAAAGTATGTTTTGTTTCGTGCCTAATGGTTTAACCAATTGAA
Source organism: Stegostoma tigrinum (assembly GCF_030684315.1). Taxonomy (NCBI): domain Eukaryota; kingdom Metazoa; phylum Chordata; class Chondrichthyes; order Orectolobiformes; family Stegostomatidae; genus Stegostoma; species Stegostoma tigrinum. Next base: position 29,639,428 of record NC_081384.1, on the reverse strand, counting down.
TTCTATCTGGAATGCACTGTCTTACACTTACCTTTAAAACAAGAAAAAGTTAGGGTCTAGATTATCTTCTGAATATATTTTGAGGGGATTTGGTCTGGTCCATAACAAAAAATAATAAATGTTTACCTGTAAAGTGAATTTAAAGTCAGACTGTTACACAGAAATGAATGTAACATGAAAAGTTCATTTAGCAGGGGAAGCTTTTATAGTTAGTGAGAGCTTTCTTTATTTGTCAGTACACTCAGCTTTCTATTGCTAAGCCTGTTTTTTTTACTAATTAGCTAATTTCTGACAGCTTTAATCTTCTTCAGAATCCTACTCTGTTTGGAATTGCATCGAGTGCCTCTGGAAAATTCACGTTGATTCTAATCCTGACTTTCCCTTGTCAATTAATTTAGTTACCCTCCTCAAAGCATTCCAACAGATTCCATATGTTGGTTGTAAATCCATACAGACCAATCCTTCTGGCTTCTAAACTCTGTTAATGAGCATTGGTAGGAATCCCCATGGACTACGTTGTGCATCAGCATGCAACATGCAACTTAGCAACTCGATCAATAACTGACAAAGTGCACTCGCTGATGCAGACAGGTTTGTGAATACCACTTGAGTTTGGAATCTAATTTTGTGACCCACCAGCTGGGGAGACCCCTCGCTGCACTAGTTGAAATGCTGTGGGCTGGTTAATATAGGCACTGGCAGCTGTTATTAATCTAAGCGAGAAATCAGGATGCTTCCAGTATTCACAGGAAACCTGTGCCCCCCAATTGCAAACATACTCCGATTGATTGGGACAGGTCATGGCATGCAGCTCGAGTGGTAGGAGGTACATTAGATGATTAGCTGTCATGTCCTGATGGATGAAATTGCAGGCAGACTAATTCCTGAGACCGAGCGAAGCCCTTTGTTGTAGACCATGGATAATCCTCCAACACTGACGCTCCCCCTCCGATAATCCACTTCCTGAAGGAGGCAGCAACAAAACATACATTAGTCGGCCAGACTGTAAAAGATAATGCTTACAGAGCTGTGGAAAATTAGCTGTCAACCTGTATCAGACTGACAGTATTTAAGACAACATGTAGTCTCAGTGTAATTTTTGGCATTATGAGCTGAGATGAGTAATTCGCTCTGACATTGACCGATCACAGAAACATGAAATTGGTAATTTTCCTAATTGTCCATCAGCATTAGTAACCTGAGCCTCCTGAAGAATGCACTTCATGTTACTTACTTTATTGCTTTTGAGGAGACTCAAAACTAAGTCATTTTGGGTGAATGAAGATATTTCCAAAATGTGCTTACCATGTAAAATTACTTGAAATGAAATGCTTTAACAAATAATAGATTGCAAATGAAAATATTCAGCAGCCCAAATTGTAGGAAACTGAGGGATAAGAAAGGATATTTTGACTTTGTAAAGTCTTCACTTGCTGCATAAGATTCTGCAGCGGTCGCCCAGAGAAATCTCATTTTCTTTGAGAGTGTAAGTGCAATATTGTTGAGCAGAATCATGCATCATTATCCCAAAACAGACTCGTGCTTCCACTCAGCAAAGTTCTCGTTGGCCTTTGGCCAATTCACCTTTGACACAAAAGTCATCTGTAGCCAGTTTTAATTGGTACAAAAGATCTCTGACATTCTGCCTGTGCTTTTTTTTTTCCCCTGAAAGGATTCCTACAGCTTCTGGGTCCCAACCTCTTCCATCCTGACTGCACACCACCTCACTCAGTATCTCTTTCATGGACTGTTCCTCAAGAGGTGCACTTGATTGATTCCAGAGATGAGAGGTTTGTCTTATGAAGAGAGATTGAGCAATTTAGGTCTGTACACTGTGCAGTTTATAGAAATGAAAGGAAATCTGATTGAGGCATGCAAGACACTGCAAAGGGATTGATAAGTTTGGAAGTCACATGATGCCAGGTTATAGTCCAACTGGTTTATTTAAAAACACAAACTTAAGGAGTGCAGCCCCTTCATCAGATGATAAAGTAGAGGTGGAAAGGATGTTTCCTCATGTGGGGCAATCTAGAATGAGAGGTCATAGTTTCCTGGGGGAGGCAATAGCCTTATTCTTTTGAAAAGCAAGTTGAACCGAGACATTTTGCCGTCGTACTTGTGCATGGGAGCATTGCATCTACACCAGATCCCGGTAATATTTGATGTCTGCACATGAGCACACTAGATAGCAGAATAGTAGAATCCAGCTTGAGCTTTTTATTTCTATTTCTATTTCTTAGTCCAGGATATTCAACTCCACATTAATGACCCAAGCACTGATCTTTTCCAGATGAGGATTATCAACCCAGACGAGAGACTTGAACATATGAATTTCAACTTGTCATTGGATATGGCTGACCAAGTGATGTGGAAATTCTATTTAGTGACTTGGAAGTGCAGTCACTGTAGATAAATCTGGTACCATTTTGTGCAGCAATGTTCCACGAATAGCAATGTACTGAATGAGCAGTTAATCTATTTTTGGTAATTTTGGTTAAAGAAGGAATATGGGTTTTATTGCAAAGAGTGCACACTGATCTTCTTCAAATAGTGCAGTGAGATTGTGACTGTTCACCAGTGTTCCCCCAATGTTCTTTCCAGCTACTTGCGCCTCCAAGGTTTGTCTGCAGCAGCCATTTCCAGAAGCAGAGGTCAATGCTGTGACTGCTGTGTCCACTCTAGAACCTTAGAGGGAACATGGGTGTCCTCCCAAGCACCAGGTGGTGTCATATCAGACTGACTGGCTTATAATTTCCTGCTTTCTGTCTCCCTTTCTTCTTGAACAAAGGCATCCCATTTATGGTTTTCCGATCCATTGATACCTTCCCAGAATCCAGTGATTCCAGAAAATTTCAACCAATCCTTTCAGTAATTTTGCAGCCACTTACCTTAAAAACCTCGGATGCAGGTTGTCAGGCCCTAGCAGCTTGTCCTGGTCCTAGCCCTAGCCCTATTAGTTTGTTAAATACTTAGTGGCTCATGATAGAAAATCTTATGAGATCTCATTTTGCTCATTTGTTATCTTTGGTCCTTCACCATGAAGATTGATGCAAAATATTGGTCTAAATTATCTGCTGTTTCCCTGTTCCCTATTCTTAATTTCTCATTGCATCCTCCAACAGACATTTCCTTTGAGGAACCAAAATGTTCAAAGTCCAAAGATGTGCAAGTTAGGTGGATTGGCCATGTTAAATTGCCCATACTGTCCACAGATGTGTAGGTTAGGTGGATTAGCCATGGGAAATGCAGGGCACTGGAGATAGTGTAGTGGGGTGGGTCTGGGTAGAATACTCTTTTGAGGGTCAGTATGGACTTGATGGGTTGAATGGTCTGCTTCCAAACTGTAGGGTGGTATCATAACAGTTCCACACTTACTTCAGCTACTCTCTTACTTTTTATATACCTGTAGGTGTTCTTCCTGTTCTGCTTCCAACTGATGTTATTTCTGGATAAGTCGGATTCCAAACTGAAACCTGGTTTGATAGATCATATTTTGATTTGATTTAGTTTTAACAGAACAGTTTCTCACTGAAACATAAGCAGCAATGCTGCAGATATGGCTTGAACAATAAGACAGAAGTTTATTAACAAAATAAACTAAAACAAAATAGAATCAACCAAGTTATCTACTTATAAATTCCTAGATTTTTGAACACATTGTAACACTATAAAGAAAACAAAGAACTATGGATAATGGAAATCTGAAACAAAAACAGAAAATACTAGAGAAACTTGTCAGGTCTGGTCGCATCTGTGGAGAGAAAACAGAATCAATGTTTCAGTTCTGAAGAAGGGTCACTGGGCTTAAAACGGTGATTTTGTCTCTCCATAGATGCTGTCAGATCTGCTGAGTTTCTTCAACAATTTCTTTTTTGTAGGAAAACCATAATCCCACTAACCTTCAAAACAGTTGTTTAAACATCATTAAAAATAGCAAAAGCTTTTCTCTAGTACGTAAAACACATCACTGGGTCAGGACTCAAAAATACAATTCATACAATATTCACACTAGAGTACCTTTCTCTAATTCCTTGGTGAGTTTAATTTACATATATATCACAAACAATTTTTTTCTGGAGCTAATACACAGCTAATCTCAAAAGTATTCATCTTTAAGCAATCCCTTTAGGGTTTTATTCTGACACCTCTGGTCGAAGTCTAACACTAACTCTTTAGGTAAGTTAGTTTCATTACATTCACACTTTCTCAGCAGGACTGGTCTATACAGCCACCTTCATTGACAGGCTTCACTGGACTGCTCAAAACTCCCTAAAAACTTCCCAATTCTCTGAGCTACCATTAGTTTTTGCCTCATTGTATTCCTTTTGGCTAAATTGCAAAGAGCATGCCATGCTTGGTTCATTCTTCTCACTGAGTCTTTCTTTTTGTCTGGGCTAAATTTGAAGAAATACCTGTTTAAATGTGTGACAATTTTCAGCCACTGGCTTTCCTAACCTCTGTAACTGCTCTTATTGAGGTTAAACTTACTGGATTGAAACCCAAGTTGCTATCCCTCAACTGTATTTGAAATCCTGAAGTTGCTGGAAAAGCTCAGCAGGTCTGGCAGCGCCTGTGGAGAAAAAATTCAGAGTTAACATTTCGGGTCCGGAGGCCTTTCCTCAGAACTTCCAGTCCACACATGCTGCCAGACCTGCTGAGCTTTTCCAGCAATTTCTGTTTTTGTTCCTGATTACAAATCCACAGTTCCTTCAGTTTGTATTTGAAATCCTCCTATATTGTGAGCACCGACCTCCCACCAGTTCCTTAACTTTCAGATCTCCTCTTAATCCAAAATCATTATACATTACTCGGTTTAAAACATCCTTTTCCTGGGTAGATTCAGGGAACCAGGTGCCACTCCCCCTCCCTAACATGTCATGGGGTCTGCAGCTTAGGCTTCAGCATTCAATCCTGAGCTACTTTTGCTGCAAATGTGCTTTCAGTGTATTGCACTGGTGTCCACTGAATTTCTACAACTGAGACACATTGTCTACCCAGCTATCTCTATTCTATTTAATTCATTACATTAAATGTTACATTATTTAAAAGTGAATTTCCTTACTTTTAAACTGCGAAAACACCATCTGATTTAAACGACTTGGTCAAGCTAACAAAATGGAAGAAACACCCACCAATCATCTACCTGTTTTCCTGTGCTGTCACATTTTGGCCCTGATAGGTAGAAACAACCTGAAGAGGCTCTCTGCTTCCAGTTTTACTCTTGCAGCAACACTGTCCTCATGCAAGTCAGCTCATCTCTATGAAGCTGCTGTACCCATGCTCTCGTGTTGTTTGAGAAGCTGCTGTCCTCATGGTCTCTCTCACACCTTTTATTGAGATGGTGTCTCTGCGTTCTAAGCTCACTGTCAATTGGATCTTCAGTGCTTATTAGTAATTCTTGAGAAAACAGGTCAGCTGTACTCTTTTAATCTCTGTGATTTCAGTTCCAAAAAGGAGCTATATTTGATTTGAAATGTTAAATCTGATTCTCCCTCCACATAGACTCCAGATCTGCTGTGTTTCTCCAGCCAGGGTTGGAGAGTATGAGCCACAGGGGTAGACTGAATAGGCAGGAGTTATTTTCTCTGGAGCATTGGAAGCTGAGGGGTGAACTTATAGAGGTTTAAACAATCATGAAGGGCATGCAGAGGGTGAATAGCCAAGGTCTTTTCCCCAAGGTAGGTGAGTCCAAAAGTAGAGGGAATAGGTTTAAGGTGAGAGGGGAAAGATTTAAACAGAACCTAAGGGGCAACTTTTTTCATGCAGTGGGTGATATGTGTATGGAATGAGCTTCCAGAGGAAGTGGTGAAGGCTCGTACCATTACAGGTATTTCTGCTATAATGTGATAGTTGCATTCTTGTGTGACCTCACTCTACAGAAAATCATGTTATAGGGAAATCGCAATAGAAAATTATACTGTGGAATAGAAAATTCGCATTATCCGAACAGTGTCCACGATTTATCAATTGCTTTACAGCCAATTTGCATTAACCTGACATGCCTGTAGAAAGAGGTAATTGGAACTGCAGATGCTAGAGGAGGGTCTAGGACCGAAACGTCAGCTTTTTTGCTCCTCTGATGCTGCTTGGCCTGTTGTGTTCATCCAGTTCGCCACCTTGTTATCTCTATGCCTGTAGAAATAGCTGTACAGCATTGAAAAGGCATTTGAATGGGTATATGAATAGGAAGGGTTTGAAAGGTATATGGGCTACATGCTGGCAAATGGGATTAGATTAATTTACGACATCTGTCAGCATGGATGGGTTGGACTGAAGGATCTGTTTCCGTGCTCTACATCTCTATGACTTTATGACTCTATTTCTTACTTAGATATCTGTAATATCCAAAGCTGCTGTGATGATGTTGTATTGCCAATCTACTTTTTTCTCCTATCCCACATTTATTTGCATATTGTGGGGAGATGTAGAGCTGTTCCTCCAATTTGCGGTTGTAAAATGTCTGGTGTCGTTCCAACCTATGACCATGTACACTGTTGGTCAAATAATTGGTGATAAAAATTCACAGTATTTTGCAGTGTACTGTTGGCTATGATTACATATTCAAGCCTGAGGGCTATCTGTCACTCAGACCTGCTTGCTAGTATATTAGGTGTCACTTTAGTCATTTCTCAGTTAACCTGATTATATGCTTCATTTCTTGGTCACATACAGCCTTTTGGATCGAGTCAAACGTGTATTCAACATGTCGACAACATATTCACTTAACCCATTTAAGAAGAAAGTAATCCTTTGGGAAAATAAAACCTTTTACAAATACTTATGGTTAAATGTTACCATGTATCTGTCTACTTTTATTAGTGCTGTTTGTTGTTCATGCAATCATGTGCTGTAATGGACTAATTGAGGAGAAATCATTGGGTGGAGTCACTAATGCTGAGAGAACATGGGAGCAGGATTAACTGTTGAAGTGACATAACCAATGTGGTAAAAATATATTGCTGATTCCCAGTGCACAGAAGACTGGGGGTGGCAAAGACAAAAACATTACCCAGTTATCAGCTCTCATGAAATGAATATACTATAAAGGTATGACAATGTATCCAAAAGGATTTATAATGCCTTGTAAGCGTTTGATGCCTGCCTGTGAAATGTCTTTATCTGGCAGTGTGAAGTATTCAACATCATGTGATGAAGAAATTAGTATCACAGTGTCCCTGTGGCTAAATGGACCCCTCAGTGTGACACTAAGCCAGGCTGATCCTGGCTCAGTAAAGCTGCTTTTATATCCCATGTGACTCATGTTCATGCCACTGGCTGTGCACACAGCTCTGTAACAGCCACAGCTCCTCCACTCACCACAATGAGCAACTGAGTATTGACGAGGATCAATGAAGGCAGAGAAAGAAATAAAGGCTGGCAGTTAGGTAACACTAGCTGGGGGCGGCACGGTGGCTCAGTGGTTAGCACTGCTGCCTCATGGTGCCAGCAACCTGAGTTCAATTCCAGCCTTGGGCAACTGGCCATGTGGAGTTTGCACATTCTCTCCATATCTATGTTGGTTTTCTCCAGGTGATCCTGTTTCCTCCCACAGTCCAAAGCTGTGTGGATTGACCATGCTAAATTGTCCAGAGATGTGCAAGCTAGGTCGATTAACCACAAGAAATACAGGGCTAGGGTGGATCTGAGTGGGAAGTTCTTTGGAGGGTCAGTGCAGACTGAATGGGCCAAATGGCCTGCTTCCACACTGCAGAGATTCTATAATCCCTTCTCAAGACCACAGGATCCTTTAAATTGTTTGCAAATCTTGAACCCATCCATCTATGGTCATTAAGGTCTCCCAAACTGCAGTGAATTAAATAAGTAGATCATCTGTTTTAATCAAATAAAACAAAGAGCTGCAGGTGCTGGAATTCTGAAACAAAAAACAGAAATTGTTGGAGAAATTCAGCATTTGTCAAGGGAAAGCAGAGTCTAGTGACCCTTCTTCTGAATGCAGCTATCTCCAGTAATTCCTGCTATGTGATGTTGGTGGAGGGGATAACTGGCAGGCTTGCCATCTGGAGCTTTTCTTTGGCATAATGTCATCTGATCTTTTGCTTCACCTGAGAGGAAAGACTGAGTTTTGATATTAGCATCACCCCCGAAAGAGAGCACCTCTGATAGGGCTGCTCCAGAGTGATGACCTGGATTCGATTTCAAGTCTGAGACAAAACAAGAACATACAAACCTCTGACCCAGAGACAACAGTGTGATTACTGAGCCATACTTGCAATTGGTCTGTTGGTTCCCTTCTAATTGGGTACAGTTTTAAATAAATTTTAGAAACTTTTTAGCAATCCCTGCATCCAAATCATTCAGTATGTCTCAGTTTTTCATGATTTTGATTGGCCTGGAGAGTTTTAGTTATGAAGACAGATTAGATAGACCGGCGTTGTTTTCATTGAAGGAGAGCAGTCTGAGAGGTGACATGATTGAAATGTATGAAATTATGAGAGCCATTAATAGGGTGGCCTTATTTTCTTGGTGGATGGATCAATAGCCAGGGGCATAGCTTTAAGTTAAGAAGCAGGAGGCTTAGAGCAGATGGGTGCTGGGAGTCTGGGGTTCTCTGAAAGGGTGGGAGAAACGCTCACAACATTTAAGAAATATTCAGATGTGCACTTGCTATACCAAGGCATACAAGGCTATGGGCCAAGTGCTGAAAATGGAATTAGAATATTTAGATTCTTGTTTTTGACTGGCATGGACTTGATGTGCTGAAGGGTGTTTTTGTGTTGACTCTAATCACAAACCCTGTGGTTTGCTAATGGTCATTTCAGTCTGTGTTAATGCTGCTTCCTCAACAATGTAACATTCCTTTGCTCTCATTCAAACAGTTAGCTTCCACTTCCAAAAGTGCACCCAAGTTTCCTCCATGGGATGTAAATGGTAAAGGCTGTGTAAAGCAGGTGCTATGTGGCAGTCACATGCTGCTAAATAGATCAGAACGGATCTCACAACTTAAAACTGTGCATCCATGAGGCACTGTGGACCATCGGTAACAGCAGAATTCTGTTCAAATACAGTCTGTCACTGCATGTCTCACCATAATCCCCACTCTATCATGACAGTCAAACCAGATGATCCATCAGGAAGGGCATGCCAGGAACAGCATGAGGCCAAGATAAAAATGCAGTGCCAATCTGGTGAGGCTGTAATGCAGCACAACCAAAAAGCCTAACATACAATTTGCTTCAGTTGGAGTCAGATCCTGTGTGGACCGGCTGGTAGGAATATTCACTGATGTCTAACTTCTCCGTGCTACAACTGGGGATCCCCACCTGCTTTCAGAAGACCACCATTGTCCCGGTACCAAAGAAAAAGCATGCAATGTACCTCAATGACTACCGCCTGTAGGCTCTAACCTCCATATTTATGAAACAGTTCACAAGGCTAGTCACGGCTCACATTAGCTCTAGCCTCCCCGCCTGCCTCAATCCCTTGCAATTGGCCATCAGGCCCATGGCAGACAGCATTTCCCCAGTCCTACACTCATCCCTGGAACACCTGCATCATAAGGATGCCTGCATCAGGCTTCTACTTATTGGGGGGGTTCTTTCCAATGCTTCAGAGGGTGAAGTTTGGAATAGAAAATGTCAAGCAATCCCACAACCAATGGATCAGATCAGAACTGCAGTCCTGGTGAACAATTAAACAACTAACCAGAGGAAGAGGGTTCATAATTGTCCCCATGCTCATCATGTGGGAGCCCAATGTATCAATGTAAAGGACAAGGATGAAGCATTCACAACCATCTTCAGCCAGAAGTGCCATGTAGATGATTTATCTCAACCCCTTCCAGCATCACAAATGTCAGTCTTCAGCAGATTTATTTCATTCCACCTGATATCACGAAATGATGGAAGACATTAGACACTGCAAGGGCTATGGGCCCTGACAATACTCAGAAGTAATTGTGCCCCTAGCCCAGCTCTTCCAGCTTCTACAATGCCGGCATCCATCTGACAAGATGGAAACTATCCCAGGTGGTTTTGTCCTGACCACAAGAAGCAGTGCAAATTTAATCCAACCAGTTATTTTCCAATCTGCTTTGTCTCAATCACGAGAAAAGTAATGGGAGATTAGCAATGATGCTATGGAGTGATATTTACACCTCAATAACCTGTGCATGATGTTGTGTTTAGTCTCCATCAGAGTCACTCAGTTCATATTCTTATGGTCCAAACATGGATAAAAGAGCTGAACTCAAGAGGACAGATGGCACCAGGGCAGCATACGATAGAGCCTGGCACCTAGCATCCCGAGCAAAATTGGAGTTAGCAGAAGCCAAAGAAAAAAAGTGTCCACTGGTTGGACCTCATACAAATACAAACTGCAGATGAATAACAGTTATCCCAGCTTGGGCCATTATAAAGTCATAGAGTCATAGAATTCTATACAGTACGCAAACAGATCCATTAGCCCAAATTGTCCACACCAACCACATTTCTAAATTAATCTTGTCCAAATTGCCAGCATTTAGACCAGATCCCTCTGAACCATTCAGATGCCCGTCAGCCTCCAACGCTCCAGGGGAAATAGTCACAGCCTATTCAGTGTCTCCCTAGAGCTCAAACTCTCCAACCCCGGCAATGTCCTTGTAAATCTTTTCTGCACCCTTTCAAATTTAACAATGCCCTTCCTATAGCAGGTACACCATATTTTAATGCCATACGCCAAAAGTGAACTAATCACTGTCCTGTACAGCAGCAGCATGGCCTCCCAACTCCTACAATCAATGCACTGACCAATGAAGGCAAATGTACCAACACCTTCTTCACTACCCTGTCTACCTGTGACTCCACTTTCAAGGAATTAAGAACCTGCACTACAAGGTCTCTTTGTTCAGCAACACTTCCCAGGACCTTAGCATCAAACGTAGAAGTCCTTCCCTGACTTGCCTTACCAAAATGCAACACTTCACATTTATCTAGATTAAACTCCATCTGCCACTCCTCGGCAAGGTTGATCAAGGCCCATTGTACTTTTAGATAACCTTCTTCACTGCCCACTACGCTACCAATTTTGGTGTCATCTGCAAACTTACTAACCATACCTGCTGCATTCACATCCAAGTCATTCATATAAGCGACAAAAAAACAGTGGACTCAGCTCGGATCCGTCCAGTAGACCACTGGTTACAGGCCTCCTGTCCAATAAACAACCTTCCACTACCACCCTCTGTGTCCTATCTCAAAGCTGATTTTGTACCCATATGGCTAGCTCTCCCTGGTTTCCATGCGATTGAACTTTGCTAACTGGTCTACCATGTGGAACCTTGTCGAACACCTTGCTGAAGGCAATCATGACAACAGTCTTGATGGTTCATTAATGCCCTTCTGTCTATCATAACAGAGGTAGGGATGTTTGCTGAGGATTGTGCAATGTTCAGCACCATTTACAACTTCTCAGGTATTGAATAAGCCCCTATCAATCTGCAGCAAGTCCTCGTAAATGACAAGCAAGTTCTGCATCACACAAGAATCAGACAATGATCGTGTCCAACTAGACATTGTGCCATAACGTTCAACAGTGTTCCACTACTGAATCCTCCACTATTGTTATCCTGAGCTTGCCATTGACCAAAGGACTAATTGCACCAGCCATATAAATACTCCGGCTCCAAGAGCAGGTCACAAGCTGGAAATTCTGCAGTAACTCACCTCATGATTCCCAGAACCTGTCTGCTGCCTATGAGGCACAAACTGAATGTAATGTGAAATACTTAGCTGGATAAGTGCAGCTCTAACAAACCCAAGAAGCAAGAAACTTTCCAGGACAAGGTACCCTTTATGATTGGCACCACATTCACTGTCTTTAAGTGAAATCTGTCTTGAATCCTTCCACTGCCAACACATTATGGCAGTAATGTGATTCAGATATTACAGCAACCACCCAAACAACAATTCTCACAACTTAAACTGTACCATTTAGAAGGACAAGGGCAACAGATGTATGGGAATAGCACAGATTGCAACATAGCATCCAAACCACAAAACTACCATGACATGCAACTACGTTACCATTCCTTCTCTGATGCTGAGTCAAAGTTTCAAATCTCCCTTCCTTTCAGAACTGTAGGCGCACAAACATGGACTACCATCATTCAAAGAGGTAGCTCAAGGCAAACTGAGAAGACTAACAAATGTTAGTCTTGCAACCCCAACCTTACCCTAACTTAACCCTACCCTATCACATCCTACAAACAACCAAAAGAATAAAATATGCTCCAGTTGCAATGAAACTGAAAACAAGAATGGCTCCTTGTTTGAGGTACCAATGATCAGTGCATGTCAATGTGTCTTCAGGACAGGAGGAGAAATTAGAAAATTAAAAATCACTCTCATAATACACCCCAAAGCCCCAGCATCACCACAATTTGCAATATTTTGACATCTGCAGGTCACAAAAACAAACACTATAGTTTCAAACAGAAGCCAACGCCCCAACCAGACACAATTACGCTGCTGTCCTGTTTTTTTATTGGAAATTCATTGAATATTAATAACTACATTTCCCGCACTCTTGATGTAGAAAATCTCATTTCATAGTGTTTGCGACTGTTTCAATCCATTGACTCACCTCGGCTTTTGATTTTCTATTACTCAGGGGATCTGGGCAAAACCAAATGGCTGAGAATTTTGAGAAAAAAAAACTCTCTGTCAGATCTGAATTAATTTGCAGCCTGGTTGTGTAAGAGGCAGGGGTCTGAGCTCATTTGTGTCACCCAGGCAGTGTGAATGGGTTATCGCTCGAAAACACGCTTTAAGGGGGTGACAAACACATATTGCAGACAGTGGAGACTACTAAGAGAAGAAAGTGGGATGCTGGAGAAATTTGGAATAAAAATGTTGATTGGGTGAAAATTTCAATTTATTCCCCTAAGCTGCTCTTTTGTAGATAAATGTCTCTTGTACTGAGTTGCAACTTAATGCTACTGTGGATAGGCTGCAGCCACAGACCTGCTTCATGCTCAATATGATGGTCACAAAATTGATAACACTGATTTAAATACAAATTAGGAATCTAGAATTAGAAATCAAAGTCATTCCAAAAGCCTGAGTTATAATAACAGGATCAGTAATTATGTCTATAGCCCAAGCTAAGGATATAATGCAAAATAGGGTTAGGTTTGATGAAAACAAATCACACTGGTGCAAGTTAACATCTAATAACCTGTCCTATATCCTGCTCATTGAAGTACCTATAACTATTATACATGCGGGTTCTTTTTAACCTATTTTATTCATTAATATAAGATGATTGGAATTCTGTCTCAGAATCATTTTCTTTCACAAAGACCAATACTGAAGTTGAAAGACCCTATTTGCAATTTAAATTTATCTTTCTGTCGTAGGCTGCATGTGCATAACCAGCATTTGATGCTATAATTTCACCTTTTGAATACCTTTTATCTTTACCATTAAAGGGTAATCGTTGCAAACTGTATGGAAGTCATTTTGTAAAATGCCTGAAAGATGTTTACTTTCCCGGTGTAGGATTCCTTTCCTGGCTTGGTTTTCTATGAAGTCAATATAATTATTTTCTCTAATTTCCCTGTGTGGAGCAGGTTGATAACGCGTTAAAAGTAGGAAAGCCAGAAGATAAACAATCTATTTCCCTTTGGCCTCCTGTCCTGCTCAAATGACTATTCTTCATTTGGATTGGACATCCTCAAATTCTGTCCGAGAACCCATATTTTGGAAGAATATATGTTTTCTGACCGCTCGTCTTGATTTGCTTTTGTTTGGATATTTCCAGTTCTAGATTCAAAAATACGTTCACATTGTAATTTCCACTTTCCAGTTACCAATCTATAACTCTGATTGATTACAGTTAATGACCCTCATTTCTGCCAGGTTGGACTGAAGCAAGTGGGAGAGGATTTGGGTGGAGGGATCAGCAAGGTTTCTGGTTTGTGATGGCAGAACTCCTCGCTGTTGAGTGAAAAAGATAGAATATTGTGGAACTGGGGCCCGTCCAGGTTACATAACCATCTTCTCCTCACAGGATTTCTGGGTCTGAGTATCATCAGTCTGTCGGACTATGACGGACAGAAGAGCATTAAATCAGGCCTTCAGCCCATCATGTCCATTCCAGTCAAACATCCATTTATTCTAATCCCATTTCCAACATTTGGCCCATAGCTTTGTATGCTATGGTTTATCAAGTCTTCATCTAAATAGCTCCTAAATTTCTTGGCCCCACCACCCTTCATAGGCAGAGAGTTCCAGACAACTAAAGTCTTTGGGTGAAAAATATTTTCCCCAATTCCCCTCCCAACCTCTGGCTCTGTCCCTTAAAAATATGCCCTACGGTTATTGAACCCTCTATTATGAGGAAACGCTTCTGCCCATTGACCTCGTCCACACACTGTAGAACTTTGTATACCTCAATCAGGTCCCACCTCAGCTTTCTTTTCTTTAAGGAAAACAACCCGAGCCGATGGAGTGTCTCTCCAGCCCCAGTCATCATCCTGAAGTATCACTTCCATCTCCTCACCAGCACCAGGGAACTTCCCGTCCCTGGGGTGAAGTTGTTTTGCAGAAATTGTAAATAATTTGGTATCCCATGACTTGATATAATATTTGTGGTCATTAAGCTGTACTTCTGATCCCCTGTTCCCTCCATCATCAGATCACCCACCGATTCTTCTGTGTTCAGCTTTGCCTCCATCTCCACTGCTGAGCCCCTCTTTCATGCCTTTGCTACCTTTAGCCAGACAATTTCAATTGCTTTCCTGGCTCGCTTCCTGTTTTCCACCTTCATAAACTTTGGCTTATCTAAAACTCTGCTTTCCAGACAGAAACTCACATCAAATCTTGCTTCTTCATTTTAGGCTTGGATGACTGACTGTGTGGAGTTTGCACATTCTCCCTGTGTCTGTGTGGGTTTCCTCCAGGTGCTCCGGTTTCCTCCCACAGTCCAAAGATGTGCACCTTTGGTGAATTGGCCATGCTAAATTGCCCCATAGTGTCTAGGTGGATTAGCCATGAGAAATGCAGAGTTACAGGGATGGAGTATGGAGGTTTGTCTGGGTGGGATGTTTTTCAGAGAGTTGGTGTGGACTGAATGGGCCAAATGGCCTGCTTCCACAATGTAGGAATTCTATTCTATGTTTCTTTACGCTACTGACTTACTTTGACTGTTTTCTGATAATCCTTCAGCCTTATTAAACGTCTAAATAGGTTTGAGGGTCTGAAGGCCTACTCCTGAACTTAACTTGGAAAGTAGTATGCCAAATGAATGGACATTAAGGTGAGTTTCTGATCTCGCACTACTGGGATTTCTCAACAGTTAAGAAACCCACTTACATTTAGGTTCTGGGATTGTTTGAATAGAAATGACTAGAACTTGTGAAGCACCCCATTAATGCCCTTGTGACAGAAAGAGAGAAAATTCAAGGAACATTTCAGGCAAGCAGATGAAGATCTAAGACGTATAATAGGATCACATGTTACAGACCTCCACCAGTTAAATGACCAGTAAGGCATATCACGTGGTCTCAGAACACATCCCAGAACTGGAAACTTAACAGTCACTTAATTCATCTGAGGAATGTGAAAAAGGGCCTTAAGGGACAATAACATCAGATCTGACACCAAGTTCTTGATTTACAGAACCGTGGTGGTTCCCGCCCTCCTGTATAGGCCCAAGACTTGGATTATCTACAGCAGATAACACAAGGAGGCTCAAAGTAGCACCAATGCTGCCTCTGTAAGATTCTGTGAAAAGAAAGAAGCACCAACGTCAGCGCCCTCAAACAGGCCAACATCCCCAGCATCGAGGTACACCCTTGATTGGCTACAATGGGCTGGGCACTTTATCTGCATGACCAGCATAGGGTGACTAGGTGGCTCAGTGGTTAGCACTGCTACCTCACAGCCCCAGGGGCCTGGGTTTTATTCCACCCTCAGGCAACTGTGTGTATGGACTTTGCACACTCTCCCTATGTCAGCATGGGTTTCTCCTGGCTGATCCGACTCCCACCCACAGTCCAAAGGTGTGCACGTTAGGGTGGATTGGCCATGCTAAATTGCCCACAGTGTCCAGGGATGTGCAGGCTACGTGGGTTAGCCATGGGGAATGCTGGTTTACCGGGATAGCGTAGGGGGATGGGTCTGGCTGGGATGCTCTTCAAAGGATCAGCATGGACCAGTTGGGCTCTATGGCTTGTTTCTGTACTGTAGAGATTCTACGGAAATGGGACACTCCACGCAGGTGCTCTACTCCTGGCTTCGAAATAGCAGGAGAGCCCCAAGTGGACGGAGAAAGCACTCAAGGCCTCATTGGCAAAGTGCGGTCTTCCCACTGATATCTGGGAATTAGTGGCCCAAGACTGTGCAAGAGTGGAGGAGGAGCATCTGGGAAGGAATCAAGCAGCTCGAGGCTTGCCACCGGAAAAAAGCAGAAGCCAGGCGAAAACAATGTAAGAAGCATGCCGCCACACCTACACCCCACCGACTCCTTCCTGATCAGCACCTGCCCCAAGTCTAACAGATCCTGTGATAGCCACATCGCCCTTGTACAGACTCACCCTGAGAATGAAGAAGAGCCATCCTCATCTGTGAGGGACTGCCAAATAATTCATTTGATAAAAAAAGACAGAATGCTCATCTTTCAATGGTGTAGAATGATACTAAATATCTTGAGTTATTTCATTGTGGATAATGCTAAATGACTGCATATAGTCACTGATTTGGGTTCCAGGTTTTGTCAAGGTCAGACACTTGTCTGGGAGAAATGCAATGTGGTTGAAAAGCCAATTGGAATGCGTGACGTCTGGTTTATCTTTTACAATCAAAACACATTGGAACAGGTTAATGTGATTGAATCTCATTGGAAATAGATTAGATTTAACTGGAGCGCAGGAATTATCATTGCAGACTGCTGGAGAAATACCTTTATAGTTTAAGAGGTTACCTGATCCCCTCACAGCAGTTCAAGGGAATTCCAGCAATGCTATAATTATACCTTATCTGATTAATTGTCAATCACTAAGCAATATTGCACTTCCCCTGATCGTTGTCTGGGTGAAAAGTGAAAAGAAATGAAATTTGATTTAAGTAGCAAGGAAAACCTTAATAACATGGCATGTTTTTGTTTTAGGTATTGATTGCAAATCATGCTATTTCTCATGAATCTGTTAGTATTTTTATATTCAGTACAGGGAGGGGTTGAGACGTTTGTTCATATGCTTTTATAAGTGGATGCCTGGCTTGAGTTTTGATGAATCCAGTAAACTTATTCTGGCATTCTTGCTGGTTGCTGCCAGTCATGAAATGGGAGTATAACATCACACACACCCCAAAAAGAACCGGATGAAAGCTCTGTTGTCATGTATATGTGTTAATGTGGGTTTGTGTATTCGTGTGCATATGTCTACATATGTATTTGTTTAAATATGCTTGTGCACTAAGACCAGAACTTTTATCCTGAGGTGTGTGCTGTCTAATGGGGTGTAATTTGGCATGGAATGTTGGGGGCGCAATGCCCATCATTTAGCTATACTGTTGGGTATCAGGTGACCCATCTGCTACTGGCACAAATTGAGATCCTTAAGGGGCCACATGATAGTTGAACCATTGTTGTGATTCATTTAGCATTGTATTGTCGGAGATGTTAGAATGACTTTGTTACGGCTTGATTAATAAAGAAATAAGTTGTATTTATGTAGCACCTTTCATCATCACTTGAAATCACAAGGTTGTTGACAGTCAATTAAGTACTTTTATAATGCTGAAATGTATGGGTATGTATGAAGCAATTTACAAACTGCAAGGAGCCTAATGACCAATCTATATTAGTGATGTTGGTTAAGGAATGTAAGTCAGGATATCACGAAGAACTGCCCTGCTTTAATCAGATAGAGTCCTGTGATCTGTTTATTCAATCTGAGATTGCAGATGGGATGTTGATTTAACATTTAGTTTGAAAAGTGTGTCGGTCAATGTTGCACTCCCTCAGTACTACACTGATGTGCGATTTATATAGTGCAATGTCACACTGGACCTTCTCAGATATATGGAGTACAGTTCAAGTTGAAGGCTACACCAATTGATGTTAATGCATTTTTTTGGAAAGGAAATTGATTACATAACCTTCATTCAGATCCCAGTCAAAGCAACTGACAGATGTAGACAATTCAAGTTGGTAGATGCAACACACAGTTTCTGTATATACAGTGCTTGAAGTGTCTCAAGTGTTTACATATGTTACAGATGTTCCTGTAAATTTTTCTCTCCACATCAACATAGTGCAATAAAAATGACAGTGTTTACATCTCGCAAAGATATTTTGGGATGAAGAATGCACCAGTGTTTCCTGTACAGGCACAATCAGTGCATGGAATTAGCAGAATTTTATACAGAAAGCTTATGGCTTTGTGTCAAATCACTGTGTGAGGGGTTTTATGAACTGAACAATAAATTGCACGTGTCCTCAAAAAATAAGGATTTATTCTGAATTCAACTCTCCAACCTATCCAGAATCTGTGCAATGAACAGGGCAGGGGTGCAGCAGAGCTATTCCTCCTTTGTACTATCCATTCATTTGTTGTACTGAATTTAGTTGAGATAGTGACAAATATAGTAAAAACCACACAAAGTGAAAATTGACTTCAAACTCTGTGAAAATCAGTTGCACATTCTCTGTGTAATAGGGAGTAGAATGGCCAACTGCCTGCTGGATTTGAAGTGCTAGTCTAATCTGATACTGAAATACTGACATTCTTGATAACAAAAACAGCCAAAAGTTTTTGTTTACTGGAAAAAAGTGTCTGGAGCATGCTATGGAGAATAAAAACACTGAGATAAATCCTGCCCAGGCATCTTCATGGATATTTCCTTCACTCTTTGAGCACAGTACGGGAATGAAGTTATTGTGGCCCATGTCCCAGTTGTGGAGTGCAAGTTCTGTGTCAAGGCTTTAATCTAGTTTAAGATGAAGCAAAGTGAGACAATGTCCTCCAGAGTCTCGTTCTTCCTCTGTCGATCCCATGTTCAAGCCCACATGCCATACATATACCATTATATCATTGCACCATTTCAAGCATGGTGTGATAGCATCACACTTACAAAGTAGACTCTTACAGGGATCTGAGTGACGTAGCAAAATCAAATGACAAATCTAGAGAAGTCCATCTCAATATTGGGAGCATTTCGGTCTAATATTTGACAAGCAGAAGGGTGGGTTTCTCACAAGGCAGTGGTAAGTTGTCAATTTAGGAGATCATTGCTTGTTAAATGCCTTGCTGATGGCCCAACTCACCTCATTAACGTTACAAGTTCTACCTTATCAAATACACCAAATAAGCTGGACATCAAGACAACTTGACTTTGAAACCAGAAGAGGTAGCTGGCAGAGTCAATTTGCTATTTGTTTCAAGAATCTCCATTTTGCATACAAATAAAATGCAGCTCAGGGCACTATCATAGAAACATTAGGGTGGCACGGTGTCTCAGTGGTTAGCACTGCAGCCTCACAGTGCCATTGACTTGAGTTCAATTCCAGCCTCGGGTGACTGCCTGTGTGGATTTTGCACATTCTCCCCGTGTCTGCATGGGTTTCCTCCGGGTGCTCCGGTTTCCTCCCACAGTCCAAAGATGTGCAGGCTAGGTGGATCGGCCATGCTAAATTGCCCATAGTGTTCAGGGGTGTGTGGGTTATAGTGGAATGGGTCTAGGTGGGATGCTTCAAGGTGTGGACTTGTTGGGCCAAAGGGCTTGTTTCCACACTAGGTAATCTAATAAAACTCGGAGCAGAAGTCGGCCATTCAGCACTTCAAGCCTGGTTCACCATTCAATATGTTTATGACTGATCCAATGTTTGACTGCCATATTGCCACTTTCTCCCTGTACTCCTTCATGCCTTTAAAGTCCCAATCCCCTGCCATTCTTCTAAACCTCAGTGAATTTGATCCTAACCAAATCAATCTCTCTTCATACATCAGTACTGCCGTCTCAGGGATCAAATTGGTATAAATCTTCACTGCAGTCCCTGTACAGCAAGACCATCCTTCCTCAGAGAAGGAGACCAAAACTGCACACAATATTCCAGGTGTGACCATAAGACGTAGGAGTGGAAGTAAGGTAATTCGGCCCATTGATTCCACTCGGCCTTTAATCATGGCTGATGGGCATTTCAACTCCACTTACCTGCACTCTCCCTGTAGCCCTTAATTCCTTGTGAGATCAAGAATTCATCAATCTCTGCCTTGAAGACATTTAACATCCCAGCCTCCACTGCGCTCCGTGGCAATGAATTCCACAGGCCCACCACTCTCTGGCTGAAGAAATGTCTCGTCATTTCCGTTCTAAATTGACCCCCTCTAATTCTAGGGCTGTGCCCACGGGTCCTAGTCTCCCCACCTAACGGGAACAACTTCCCAGCATCCACCCTTTCTAAGCCATGCATTATCTTGTAAGTTTCTATTAGATCCCCCCCTCAACCTTCTAACCTCTAATGAATACAATCCCAGGATCCTCAGCTGTTCATCGTATGTTAGGCCTACCATTCCAGGGATCATCTGTGTGAATCTCCGCTGGACACGCTCCAGTGCCAGTACGTCCTTCCTGAAGTGTGGGGCCCAAAATTGGACACACCAGTGCCCTGTACAATAGCAGCAAGACATGCTTGTTCCTGTACTTGAATCCTCTCGCCAGGAGGCTCACATGCAGTTTGCCTTCTTTACTGCCTGCTGTACCCGTGCACTATCTTTCCATGACTGGTTGAATAGAAAGTTTTGTTGAGCATTGCCTGTCTCAATTTACAGCTATTCAAATAATAATTTGCCTTCCTCTATTTGCTACTGAAGTAGATAACCTCATATTTATGCCATGCATTTGCTCAACCTATCCAAAACACATCTCTGCATTTTCTTCACAGCTTCCCCTTCCACATTGTACATGCAGCCAGGAAGCAGCCAAGTCTCCCTAAGGCAGTCAAGGGTTACAGGAAAATGTCAGGAAAGTGGAGTTGAGGATTATCAGATCAGATATTGTCATGGACTGAACCAAATCCCCTTGAAAACATATTTGTTTCGACATTAGCTTTTTCTTATTTAAGGGTAGATATGAAGTGTTGTTTTCAGGATGCAATTCAATTTGTCAAACTACTTGATTAAGCAAAACACACTTTCATTTTACACAAAGTTAAATTACAGAAAAAACAAAAGTAAGAGAAAAGAATTGGCTTGGTGGTAACTCTTTCAAAATGCTGAACAAGATAACAGATACTTAAACTACTACTAATTAATTGTTCCAATGTAATAATATCCCATAAGCACACCCTTGGCAAAGGTGAGTTCAGAAAAATATATTGCCTCACAGGCAATTCTCCAGTCCAGGAGTGAAAAACACCAAGACAGAACTTTGAGAGACAGAGTAGCAGGTAAAGATGTACTGCAGGTTCCAAACCCAGATTCAAGATCTCAGCAACTGCTACTGAAAAGCTGAAACTAAAAAATCTTGGTTCTTTGGGAGCTTGCTTTAGGCTGCTTCTGTTGTTTCAGCAAGCTCTTTACTTCATTGGCTATCCATAGACACTCAGTATCTCCATCTTAAAATGGCTCTTCAAAAAAATATATACACCTCTTTCAGCCACAATATAGTCTCAATGAAAGGTGGAAAAGACTTGATGGGCTGAATGGCCTATTTCTGTTCCTATTCCTTATGCTGTTATATCTGAAAATCTTAGGGCGGTAGTCCTCACTGACGTCAATGGAGGTATCCACCAATCAAGGGTCTGGGCACTTCTCACCTGGATATCCAGTTGTTGAGCCATGGTCAATCTGTGGGCTCTACTTTCAAGGGGGAAAGGGGCTGAGGAGAGAGTGAGGGTGATCATTGGTACACGACTGCAAGTTGGCCTTTGGGACTGGCAGCTGCAGATTGGGAAAAGGGGGAATGACAATTGTGAATGGGAAGCAGCTGATGCAAAGACAGGTGGAGCAGCAGGTAGTGTTGAGGAAGTGGGGATCCTGCAGAAAGACTTGGACAAGCTGGGAGAATGGAGAAAGAAGTAACAGATGGAATACATGTGGAAAAGTACGTGAGGTTATGCACTTTGGTGGGAAGAATAGAAGAGTAGACTATTTTCTGAATGGGGAAAGGCTTAGAAATATGAAGCAAAAAGGGACTTCAAAGTCCTAGTTCAGAGTTCTCTTAAGGTTAACATGCAGGTTCATTTGACAATTCAGAAGGAAAATACAATGTTAACATTCATTTCAAGTTGGCTGAGCTACAAAAACAGGGGCATATTTCTGAGGCTGTATAAGGCTCTAGTCAGACTGCATTCAGAATATTGTATCAGTTTTGGGACCCATATCTAAGGAAGGATGTGCTTTGGAGAGTGTCCAAAGGGGTTTTGCAAGAATGATCCAGGGAATGAAAGCCTTGTCATATAAAGAGTGGTTGGTCATCTGAGGACTCTGGCTCTGTGCTCGAAGTTCAGATGAATGAGGGAATATCTTATTGAAACTTAGAGAATTCTGAGAGGCCTGGACAGAGTGGATGTGGAGAATATGTTCCCAGTTGTAGGGGGACTGGGATCCCAGGGCACAGCCTCCAAGTGCAGGGATGAACCTTTAGAACTGAGATGAGGAGGAATTTCTTCGGCCAAAGGGTGGTAAATATGTGGAATTCATTGTCATAGAGGTCTGTAGAAGCCTAGTCACTGAATGTATTTAAGACAGAGATAGATACATACTTGATTAGTGATTCTTAATTAGCCTTTGGTCCTGAGGACTAAGGCGGTGGGGTGCAGATGTGTGGCCTTCTCCAGCAAAACCTGACAGTGCTGGGCTGGGCTGTTCCTGATAGCAACCAATCTGTCCATGAAGGGAGCCAGATGTTGCATGACTCACTGCAGTCTCTAGGCACTGACGGCCATTGCCTCCCACATCGCTGCCTGCTGCTCCTGTTCCTCCCTGCGTGCGTGGATGAAATCCCTGATTGCTGACACCACAGCCACTTCTCTTGCCTGGGGCTGAGCAGGGGCCTGGTCTTCATCAGCCCTCTGAGAGCTAGCAGCTTGGAACATTTTCTTCTCAAGTAACTGCAGACCCAGCGTAATAAAGTGCTCCCCACACCCTCTAAGCCTAACAGTGACATCCAGGTGTCAGTATCTGAGCTAGCAGGCAGTGCAGGAGGTAGCTTTGCTGATGCTTCTTCTTAGACCTTGGTACTGTTGCTCTCCATAGTCAAGGAGGTGGCTTCTGGAAGAGCTGGTCATTGCAGTATGGTTCTGGTGGACATGCTTTCTGTACCTGCAACACAACAGTGAAAGAAGACGAAACAGAGAATGTGTGCAGGAGCAGTGATAGTGACTGTGTAACAGCAGAGAGAAGAATCTGACACTGACCCTGGCACAGTGGTCAAAGTACAGCTGAACATTCCTCTGGACTATGGAAATGGCACTGACAACATTGGTGAGCTCAGATTTAGTTGCCACGGTCTGCTTGCGCTCTTCTTTGGGGGCAAGGAAATGGAATTATAGGATCCGCGCTGTGGAAGCAGGCCATTCAGCCCATTGAGTCCACACCAACCTCTGAAGAGCACCTGCCCTATCGTTGTAACCCTGCATATTCCATAACTAACCGACCTAACCTGCTCATCCCCAGGCATTATGGGGCAATGTAGCATGGCCAATCCACCTAACCTGCACATGTTTCGACTGTTGGAGGAAACTGGAGCACCCAGAGAAAACTTGCACAGAGAGAACTTGCAAACTCCACACAGAAAGTTGTCCGAGGGTAGAATCGAACCCGAGTCTCTGGCACTGTGAGACAGCTGGCCAACCACTGAGTCGCCATGCCACCCTAAGCCAGCTGGATCTCCTGCTGAACAGTTGGTGCAGATGTGGGATTTCATCTTTCCCCAGGACCAAGTGCTGTAATTGCCAGGTACGCATTCTGACATCCATGCAGAGAACTCTTGGTGTTGAGTTTTCTTGCAGTGCATGGTAGGATAGGAAGCTATGTATTAAGGTGTTACTACGCTTGTTAACAAGCAATAATCCTCTTTTATAGACAAGTAACCGCTCCCGAGCAGGGTTCTGGCTTTGACGCTGCAAACATAGTTAAAAGACCCAGAGAATTGTTCCCAATGTTAGATCAGCCTCAGAGGATTTTCATGGAATTCTTCCACATTTCTTGGCAAAGCCCACATTGTTCGGGCTTTTATACGATTCCACTCAATGTCACTAATTGAACATAGATGTCCATCTCTACAATTACCATATTTCCACTGATGCTGAAACCTTCAACAATAGCCTTGTTGTCTCTAGGCCTGTATTTTTGACCTCATACATTCCAACATACATGAATTCCAACCCATTAATAACCCATAGAATCAATTAAGTACAAATTGCAGTCACTCATATTTTCACTGGGTCCCCAATCTCCAATACTTTCCTATCAAACTCCTCGTCTCTATTTGCATATCCTTCACATTTTCGCCCGAACTTACCTGCACTAGTTTTCCATAATAAACCCAATCCTTTTATTTTTTTCTAGTCACGACTTACTTGGCATTCTCCCTTCCTCTTCTCTGTGATCAGTGATGAGCATTCAACCATAAAATGTCTGTGCATAAGTACTTTGGTTTCCCTCCTTCTTATGACCTTCAAACGCTTCCTGAAAGTCTAAATCTTTAATTCTGATTTTTGCCACCTCATATTGCTGTTTAGTTTACTTTGACCTCATTAAAGTGAGTTGGGAGGCTTATCATGGTTAAAGTGCTGCGTATTAAATATATGTCCCTGTGTTAAACTTCTTGGCCAGTGTCCTGACTTGCTGATGCACACTTGACCTCTCTCTCCAGTCCCTGAGCTAAGGTCTAGAATCTACACTTTGTGTTCAGGCTGTGAATGCATTTTAGTCTTTGGGAGCTGAGCCAACTTGGGCATGAGAGCAAACTTTGATCTCACTTTCCATTGACATCCCTATACATCGCTGTTAATAATGGTAATTCTATTCCCATATGGTGCAAGAATGCTAAGATGACTTTTAGGAAAATTTGAGCTTTAATTTGATGAAGAATAAACACATAATCAACTTATTTTCCAGAGTTCTACATGTTTCTCAGGAAGGGTTTAAATATGCAGTAATCCTGTTACATCAGCTTTTACCCCATGATATAAAAAAAACTGCAGCCCTCATTATATTAACTCCAGGATCTCCTAGCCAGCACAAGAAATATTTTCCATCTAGCTGTTCCACAGTGATTTGAGCACTGATTGTCCTGGTTTTTAGGCTATTTCTTGATGTGGTTCAATTTAGATGTGGTTTGAGCAGTATAAGAACACCTTTCCTTATTCAGTCTCTGCTAATCCCTTTTTTAACAGCTAAACAGTGTTAATGGATTACAGAAATCTCTGATGGTGTAGAAGAAATGGGATCTTAGGAGCAATGTACCCCATGAAGCAGTTGCTAATTAAAGTCTTCAAGGTGTAATCTGCCTCAAATGGGGAGCGAGATGGTGTTGGTGATGTAGTTCTCTTTGTAGAAACCAGCTCCCTGTTGGTTGCATTATTCTTATTCGGAGATCACAGAGTAAGCTGAAGAAAGGTAAACTGCTCCAAGGCTCTTGTCATTTGTTGGCCAAACAGAAGGTCACTGAATTTAGGAAGAGGATAAACAGATGAATCGTGCAAATTCCTTTGTACTTGGGAGGGGTGCTATTAAAAGGCTGCAGCTAATCCTGTCAGAAATCTTCTCTTATCAAAAATAACCCATCAAGACCGCTTACATTATAGTCACAAGGTGCCCCTTGAATCAACAGGATTTCTACCATATCAAAAGGCTTCCTTGATTAGGCAATTATGTCACTAATAACCTGCTGCCATTTGTGTTGAATACTGTATGTTTGATAATCGCATTGTATATTTGTCAACCAAATTAAAATACTTAAGGATGTTTGCTCTTAATGTGATGAGATAGCAGTTCTGTTAACCTTTCGTTGATGTTTTTTCATTCTCTTTACTCCTTAGCGTTTAAACAGAGCTGGATCTGAAGGTCTCTGTCAGTATGAGTTTGTCACTAATAGAGTAAAGACTTAGCCACAAAAGTGTATTTCCTATTTTGTAAGTTCTTTATTGACTTTCACTCCAGAGCCACTGGGGCTAATACCCAAGTGGGAATAAGTTGCTGTTTGAGAAGGACATATGATAAACATGTGTTTGTCTGTTTAGTGAAATGTTGTGAAGCAGGTTGGAATCTGAAAAGTCTATTCAAAGTCACTGACCTTGAAATAGTAGTGTAGGAGAGTATGCGTAAGAATTACTTATTTGAAGATTGTACTATGTTACCTTGCCAACTGTTTGCATCAATACATCCAGGTGAAATTTGATCTCTTTTGAAATGGTCATGGAAGGGATATAATGAAGCTTTTAAAAATGGTGGAGATAAATCCTGATAATGCCTTGTTAGTGGAGCATGATGGTGGGAAATAAGGGTCATTGTGTGTTGAAGGAACTCCCAGATGCCATAGCGGAACTATTCACAATGCTATTTAATAATGCAGGGGTAACAGTAGAATGCCTTTTTCCCTTGCTTAGGATTGCAATGGTTCTCTTCTAATGTTATCTGAATGATTCTGAAACTAGGCATAAGCAACAACTGTGCTATGGGCTAGGACAAGGCAGGAGTCTGAACAATCCATAAAAACTGCATTGACTTTGAAATGACACTGTGGAGAATGAGAACTCTCAAAACAGAATTAAAATCTTTTCTTTACTAACGGAACAAAATTTCTTTTTGACTTCACCGGATATTCAGATGCCAATATTCCAAAGTTTTTGTTCAAAGTTATTGACTTTGCTCCCAGTCTTCAAACTTTTGAGAAACTTTTTAACATAATATCTCCACGAAGATCCTACAACACCATCTTTTGTTGAAGTATGCTTTATATTGTAACTCGGTATTTTCTCCAACTTATTTTTGAAAGTTAATATGCAAAGAAAACCACTCTAATTCAGTATGAAAGCAATGATCCAAACATCCGGCCATCTGATAATTGCTTGCTGGGGTGCAAAGTGCTGGGAGCTTCCTACTGTGTCTTGGCCTGCTGAGATCTTTCACAATAATAAACTTGCTGGGACTTGGCTGGTCTGTTGAATGCTTGCCAGCTCAGCTCAGATTTGATTGCTTTCCTCCTCCATGTCACAGAATGAACATTGCAACTTCGATGCAATTCACATTGATGCACTAATGAAATGGCAATGCCTGGAACATATATTTAAAAAGGTTGAAATGGTGCAGCACAAATTCTCAGCCACATCCATTTGAAATCAGGGTTTCGGGAGAAATTTATTCATTTAGCATGTAGACTTATGATGTAAATAGGCTTCAAATACTTCTGAAGTGACACATATTCTCATTCCAAAAGGGATAATCTATTGCAGACCATGTGAACAATAAGTGATGTTTATTCATGGTGTTGGCCAGGGTTTAATTTAATACTATCAAGATGGATTGGCATATGTCAGAGAAGGAGCATCAGTACTCATATTGCTGAATCAGGTAATGTCCTACAAGCTGCCAAAGAGTACAATGACCTGCAAAATATTTAAAATAAATGAATCTATTTCACCCATTTCCAAAATTCAGCACTGACTTGTAAAGCACTTCTTTGTAAGAATAATAGTTCATCCTTCCTTCTTTCCAGCATTGGTTTATAACAACATAGATCGAGTTCAATATAGTTTCAGAAAGTGTGTAAAAAAAAAACACCCACCATCATCATCAGTGTGGATCCTTGTGCCTGCCTCTCCTGTTCTCCTTCAAAAAAGTGCCACAAAAATGAGCTTTGATGTAACCCCTTTCAAGAGGTCTTGAGATGCAGTGATCAGGTTTTGTTGGCAATGAAAAATGTGTTTGTAAAGTGGCCAAGCAGGTTGATTGTCAGTCTATAAATCTTTCTAATGCAGCCAATGGCAGGCAGTAAGTTTGGGAGATATGCTGGTCAGCTGCCCTGAGGAAGGCAATTACAGACCACTGCAGCATTTTGACATATGGGTGAACATCAATAGCGTAACCCTCAAAAACGAGGATGGGAGAAAAGACAGTTAGGCGTAGACTCCCTAAAATAGGAAACCTCTCCAACATACTTCGCAAAAGCACCTCTGATGTATCTGATGCTGCACCAAAGAATTAGGTGTTGAAGGTTAACTAAAGGCTCAGTTAAAGATTTTCCAAGTGGGTTTTAAAGATAAAGAGGCAGAGAGATTTAGGGATAGAATTCTAAATAAAAGGAATGTGAATCTGAAGTCATGATCATAAATAATGGGGAGAGATTGGGGGATGTAAAAGAGTTAAAGGAATGCAGTGTTCTCAGGGAGGATTGCATAAGGGATAGAAAACACTTTGGGCTGTTCTGGGACACAAAAGTATGGAGCAGTGTTCAGGGAGACATCCATTGGTTCTCTGAATGCTTGCTACTACCCCAAGACCCGCTGGTAGAAATAACAGTGAGTATCCAATTATAGGCAGGCTTATTCAGGCTGACAAATATGACAGGGTGATGTTCTGCATCACATCATTACCGTTGTTAGTGCTGGGACGGTAATGCAAGGTGCAAGAGATAACAATTATCCCGTGCCCCTCCTAACACTCAAACTGAGTGTAATTGATCAAGCTGTGATTAATTACAATCTCACACCTTGCAAATGTTCACATTTTAAAGTGAAATCATTCTTCATTCGTCTTGGAGACAGCTGGCTGTCTTGTCTTGCATCTTGCCCGAGGCCTCCAATAGCAATGGTCTATCACAATTCTGTCCTAAGAGTGAAACCAGTAACGTAGGCAGTAATCTCACTGGAAACTTACCAGAAATAGTAGAGTACAATTGGACTGTGGAAATTTGACAGGTGGCCAAATGGATTGAAGGCAAAGCTTCCTCTAGCTTGTTTCAGGGAGCCAGTTAGAGAGTGCTTTTCTGTCACTGTGACACCCCACAAACAGTAGGATCACAAAGGGTCCCAATTGATAACACATATAACCCCTGGATATTATCATAGGAAATGAGAAGAAATCATACTTATTTTGCTGCCTTTATTCACCTGCACCTCTCAGTGTATCCATGGCCAGGTGTCACGCTATTTTTGTCCTGTTTAGCAGATTTTGCTTTTTAAAAAATATTATCATTTGCCAACATTAACACTAAATGAGGAAATAAAGACTGTCATGAGGAACTGCTTAAATGGAAACTGAGAGCTTCTTCATGAATTAAGAATAATGGGATAAAAGACAATTTGTTTGTTGGAATGAGCACCTGGTGTGTTTATAGGTAATGTTGCTTAGTATGATTGATATCCAGTTTTCACTCCCTCACCGAACTGGGTCTGAACGAAGCCTAATGAAAGGGTCTAGTTGTAGATGTTGCTAAGATTGTTTTCAGCATGGCATTGTACTGTCACAAAGCATGGGATGTGGCCTAAGCTACACTGAAACAACCCAGTTCTCTGTCATCCTGTAAACATATTAAGCTATTTGCATCCTGGCCAATATGTGTTTTTTGTAAGCTGGAGTAGGGTGGGGAGAAGGGCAGGACATGGACCTGTCCTGTAAAATATTGCTGCACAGCCTGCAAAGATCCCAGTCTATTTTTGTGATGAAAAATTGGGCTTGATGCTTGCCTCACTTCAGCTATTGTTTTCCACTGGACCAGAACTCAGGAATGCTCAAGCTTGCTCATTGAATTGAACATGGCCTCTGCTATTCTCAATTCCTCAACTTTTTGCCTCAGTGTTTACCATGTGATAGACTTTGTCACTGAACCGTTGGGGATGAACATAAGAATGTAGAGAGACAACATAAAGTAAAAGGTAGAATCCTAAATTGGGTGCAGCAGCAGAGGAACGACAGTGAATGTGGGAATGATCATTGAAGGTGGAAGGAAACGTAAACATCATCCCGGGCTTTATCAATGGGAGCATGGAGTGTAAAATCAAGATGGTCATGTCAAACATACATTGCATTTTGATTTGGCCTAAACTGGAATTTTAGATCTAGTTCTGGGTGCCACATTTTAGGAATGATGTGAAAATAATAGAGGTGGTGCAGAGCAGATTCATAACAATGGTTCAAGGGATGAGGAACTTCAGTTATTTGGAAAGATCAGATAAGTTGGGCTGTTTTCCTGGGAGAAGCTTGAACAGAGACTGAATTGAGCTATTCAAACCACAAGGGGTCGAGACAGAGCATCTCAGGAGAACATGTTCTCATTGGAGGTAGAATCAAAGTCTTGAGGCTATCGATTTAAGCTAATTTTCCAAAGAAGAGATGGTGGCATCAGGAATAAAACCACTTAGAATCTGGGATGTGTAGCCCAAGAGTGTGGTTCCTTTATTGGTCAGTGCATTGAGCACAGGAATTGGGAGGTCATGTTGCAGCTGTACAGGACATTGATTAGGCCACTTTTGGGATACTGCATTCAATTCTGGTCTCCCTGCTATATGAAAGATGTTGAGAAACTTGAACGGATTCAGAAAAGATTGGAGGGCTTGAGCTATAGGGAGAGGCTGAAGAGACTGGGGCTATTTTCTCTGGAGGATGAGAGATGGCCTTATTGAAGTTTATAAAGTCATGAGAGGGAGGACAGGGTGAATAGCCAAGGGCTTTTCTCCTCAGTAGGGGAGTCCAAAACTCGAGATCATCAGTTTAAGATGAGAGGGGAAGGTTTTAAAAGGGACCTAAGGGGCAATTTTGTCATACAGAGGGTGGTGAGTGTCTGGAATGAACTGCCGGTGGAAGTGTTGGAAGCTGGTACAATAACAGCATTTAAAGTCTTCCGGATGGGTAGATGAATAGGAAGGGTTTAAGGGGATATCGGCCAAATGCTGGCAAATGGGACTAGATTAATGTAGAATATCTGGTCAGCATGGACGAGTTGGGCCAAAGGGTTTGTTTCCATGCTGTACAGCTCATGACTTTATGAATTGCCTTTCACAACAAAATTATGCAATTATTATAAACAGAAAAAAATGTACAGCACTGGGACAGGAGGGAAAGACAAAGAGGTGAGTTGCTACTTCAGAGGATCAGCATGATTATAGCATTCGATAAGTCTAAGAAGGAAAAGGATCTGCTTTGCCAGTCCTCGGGGAGCATGGATTGGACAGTGGGTGGTCCAGTGTCTGGGGCATGTTTTCCTTCAGGCGCAGTCTGCGTGGGATGATCCGGGCGCTGCAGTCACCTGTGCCCCGGCTCGTGAATGTAAAAGGAGTCGGGGGATTCAAGGCAGCTCTTCTGCTATGTGATACCCACTTTAATGTGTTTATATTTAGCAGTCCTGCCAATGTGTGACAGGTTTGTAGGGGTGTAGATAAGGTGAACGGCAGATGTCTTTTCCCTCGAGTGGGGGATTTCAAGACTAGGGGCATTATTTTTAAAGTGAACGGAGAGAGATTTAAGAAAAGACATTGGGCAATTTTATTTACACAGTGGTTCTTGTATGGAATGAACTTCCAGAGGAAATGGTAAATACGGGTACAGCTCCAACATTGAGGAGAAATTTGGATAAATACATGAATCAGAAATGTTTTGGGGGGTATGAACCAAATGCAGAGGAGTGGGACTAGTTTAGTTTGGGATTATGGTCGGCCTAGATGGGTTGGACCAAAAGGTCTGTTTCTGAGCTGTATGACTCTGACTTGCTCTGACTGTGACTTTAATTTGTGAAATTAATCTTCCTCGAAATATCCCTGTAAAAGTTATATCTTGTTAATGAGATGTGATTAGGTTTCTAACAGCATACTAAGTTCATAAATTCTTGTAATCAACCTTATCAGTCCTTAAAAGCATTACATTTGTCGAGTACATATGTATAAAAATATATATATACATCCATTATGATAAGAAATTCTACCTATTTTGAAATGATTTTTTTTTTGTATATCTGTTCATATTTTAACGATTATCTTAATCCCATGTACATGACTCTATTTTTACGCTGCTTTGTATGGAACGTTAAAAGGTGAAGAAGAATCAGTGTGTTTTACTTCTGGCTTTGCTATCTGTAAGGATTTGTCACTGTGATTGACAGTTTAATTTGTCTCAGTAGATCACCATTGTTGAATACCTGGAGCTCTCCTTGCCTCTGTGCCAGATTTTATGTTAATATTGGGAAAGGGAAATCCACATAGTTAGTTCATAGTTGGCAGTGAACACTCTGTCACTCTGTTGTTCACCACAACAGAGTCACCCTGTCCAGTAAACCCCAAGAGGAGAGGGTGAAAAAAATAAAACTTGTAATAGACATGACAGCGGTGGGATGACTTCATTTATCTGACAGCTTTAATTTCATGTTCAAAATAACCCTAAAATAGCTGTGTAGTTTAAAATATAAATCTGCCAATGAAACCCAAGGTACCTTAGAATACATTTCAGCATAATTTAGCAATCACTGCACTTTTTAAGTGTTGTCTACAAGTCTACTGTCATGAATCTCTCAAACCTGATTACCAAAAGCAGTGTGTTTTTGTAAAGCTTTACCTTTGAGAATCTGTAGCAGTTTTTGTTTGCACAAATGGAAGAGGCCAAAGCTTTTCCCAACGAGTCGAGCTTCTTTCCCTGATTGTATCTCATCAGTTCAATACGGTGCTTCATCGCCCAGGACAGCCTGCATTCCATTCCCTTATTTGATTTTGGATCATTATGTCTAGAAAACCAGGGGCTGATTGCACATGAACCCTATAGGTGAGGTGGAAGAAAAAGACGCTGTGGGAATGATTGAACAAGGAGGAATCATATTACTGAAAATCAATCCATCAGACAATTCTTCCCATGCTCACTCACCTTCTCGGTTCAAGAGCATCTGTTCTGTCATCTTAATTATTCCAACTGCAGAATGAAGTCACTGAAGGAGAGAATCCACTCCCCTCGTTCAGACAAAGCAGGTGCTGTTAGGCTGAGACCAAGCCCCAGTGGAGCTAGGTCACTGGGGTGAGAGACCAAATCTACAGTTACTGGCCCACAATAAAACAAGTGAGGGCAACCAAGACAGGGAATTAATAAAGAAGCTAAGAATTCCTGTGGTGTTGTGTATACTAACACTGAACATACGTGCCAACATTTCTCTTCACAAGTATCTGAAGAGTTCTTTTACGGCCCAGTTACTGGTTCACAGGAAAGAGCAAGTCATCCTCAGTGTAATCATGGCGCTGCTGCTTTCATAGTTAGTCTTGTTAAACAGGTTGACTACTACACACAAGCATTTCATTCAGATCAGAGAACAATATGCATCAATCAGTGTTTAAAGTGGCATTTTGTTAGGGGGGTACTCTTCAACAGCACTGTGTTAGAGTTAAACTTTCTCCCCAAATTGTCACCTCCCTTTGGTGACACTTGGCTCTACCCCTTACAGCCTCTGGTGCTGTGAAAATGTACAGTTTTCTCTCTGGTTTTGCTAACATTTGATATTTTACAGTTTTGTGATGCTCCAATTAATGGTGAAGCTTATAAATGCCTGATCATATCTGCACAAAAAGATCAGTGAATGAATTAATTGCCGTATAGAATCCTAATGTTGATTCAGACATTTTGGGTTGAATCTTATGCTATTTTGTCTGCGTGTCATTTTCCTATGCCAGCCTAATTCTACCATTCATATAGCCTGAAGAACTTGTTACCACTGGAATATCCCAGAACAGATTGGCATTCCAGATGTTGATGCCATCTTTGAAAGGCTGTTTCTTACATAGAATCCCTACAGTGTGGAAGCAGGCTATTCAGCCCACTGAATCCACACCAACCCTCCGGTGAGCATTCCACCCAAACCTATCCTATCCCTGCAACCCTGAATTTCCCTCCGCTAATCCACCAATGCTGCACATTCCCCAACATTATAGGCAATTTCCCATGGCCAATCCACCCTAATCTGCATATCTTTAGACTGTGAGGAAACTGGAGCACCCAGAGGAAACCCACACACAACATGGGGAGAATGTACAAACTGCAGACAGACAATCACCCAAGACTGTGATCAAACACAGGTTCCTGGTACTGTTAGGCCACTGTGCTAACCACTAGGCCACACTGGGACAAGTCTGAAGTCACCCTGCACAGTCTGCAACATTTTCCCCAGACATTGTACAGAAGGGGAAATTGTGCCTCACTTTGCTCTGGACTTCTTGGTGGATGAATTGGTAGAGATAGGGCTTTCCACCTGCCCCTAGACAGGCAGTGGAGGGCCTAATATTGGGCCCTACTAATCTGGTCAAATATCACCACCCAAGTCAATGTAACCCCAGAAAAACACCCACCAGTGACAAACATGAAAGGGACCTTGGTTTTTCAGTCTCTGACAGTTTTATGCTACAAGGAAACTGTCAGAATAGAAGTATGATTCCACATTTTTGAAGGAGGCCTGGGAGAATTTTCCTCTTATAAATGCGGACTCTCATTCTTTCTTCATAAAGAAGAGCTGGTGTGACATCT
Source organism: Stegostoma tigrinum (assembly GCF_030684315.1). Lineage (NCBI taxonomy): Eukaryota > Metazoa > Chordata > Chondrichthyes > Orectolobiformes > Stegostomatidae > Stegostoma > Stegostoma tigrinum. The sequence continues at coordinate 29,604,993 of NC_081384.1, read as the reverse complement.
GCAGGAGATCGGTACTCACAGAAGATCTGATTTATAGTTTTTTAAAAACATATAGGTTTGATGTTGGTTACTATTTAAATGGGCCAGGACAGACTGCAACACTCTGGAACTATGCAGGAAAGAGAAAAAGTGTCTGTACAAAACACTCGCTATGAAAGGATGTCCCCGCAACTTCATCTGCAGCTGTCTACTAACCAGACAACAATAGGAGGACACAGTACACCCTAACACACTGCCCCCACTGCCCTACATCAAAAACATATCGGAACTGACATCAAGACTCCTAAGATCACGAGGAATCATAATGGCCCACAAGCTCATAGCCACTCTACAACAAACACAGGGATTAAAGATTCCATTCACACAACATGCAGAACCAAAGTGGTTTGCAACATACCATGCAATGACTGCCATAAACATTACAGACAGGAAGAATACATGAACTAGCAGCAAAACAGATTGATGAATGCTCCTTAATATTGGTACCCTCAGACAATGAAGGCCATCAATTTAACTGAGACAAGGTAACCATAGTGGCCCAAGCCAAACTTAATCATACACGGGAATTCCTAGAGGCATAATCCTCTGCAAAAAATGCAATCAACAAACATATAGAATTGGACCGCATACAAATCAAAACTGGAAATGACTGTACTCACCATAATGGACCAGACAGTATAAATTCCAAGCAAAGTAGAATAACATCGCTTCATCGGAGGATTCACTGATGATGTCATCTAGCATGGTGATTAAATGTCTGAATGAGAACGTGAATGTGTGGATTGAGTTTGAAGGATAGTGGAATTGCCTGGGTTATTTCCTTTCAAGAAGTGAATGGAAAGACACTTCTTTTAAAGCAAGCATCTTTTTTAAAAAGAAGCATTTGATTCCAGACAATTGCTGCTCTTGGGTTTCTTGAAATAATTTCAGAGAGGAAAGAATAACTATTATATAAATAGGCTTTTTGGCTGTTCAGCCTGAACAGTGCTTGCAAGCTTGGAGTTTTGTGTTTGGATTTTCAGTGAGGAAATTCTGTACAAGAACAAGCTGCTCAGCTGAAACACCTTTGCTGCGAGATCAGTGAGAAACCTGACTGATCCTTCAGAAGAGTGACTGGAAGAATTTCACAATATTGTCTTTCCTGAGCAAGGCGTATCTGCCAAAATGCCAGAGAAAACTATGAGATTATTGACTTGACTACACATGCGAGGACACTAGAACAACACACTTCAGAATGTTTCATGGTTTATCTCTTCTTTTGTTTTCAAGAAGAATCATCATTGGCTGAGTTTTTCTTTTCTTGATCGAAGTGAATCTCTACACAGAGAAATCCATTTCTTCCCTGTTTCCTGAAGTGTGCATGCATTTTTTTGGATAATTCAGAGGAGTAAGCATTGACGTTTTCATATTGCAGATTATGTATTTTGTTGTGATCAGTGTCTGGGTGACATTCCCCAATATGTTATGGTTCTAGATGGGATATCTGAATTGTTAAACTGCAGGATGAAGCTACCCTTCTTTATTCATTGATCACATTAGTTGATAAGGTTAATTTTAAAAACATAACTCTTTCCGGATACCATTGTCTCAGATCAAATTAATTTGCTTTAAAAGGAGTCAATTTAACCCGACGTTCTTGAGATAACAAAAGAGTGAGTTTGTTAGTTATTAAATGTGAGGAGAAATAAGAACACAACACCTGCACACAGATTAGGAACAAGAATTGAATTTGATAGAAGATATAAGTTTTCAAAAAGAAAAGATCAGTCTCTGAGTCATTTGTGAAGAATTATTACATTGGATGTTTCTGGTAACATCAATGTTGTTCTTTGAGCAGTTGGTTTTAAACTGCTTGACTTTGCAGGCTGTTTGAACTTCTTTTGCCCTGGCTCCTTTTGGCAGTCACTGGCCGGCAGCGCTCAGAGTGTATGATGTATTTCTCTTCTTTACCTGATGAACTTCATAGTACATTAGGCCGCACATAGGACTTTAGGCCACCAGCATAAATGCACGAGGGTTGTCGTCTGTTTTGTATATCCCTGAAAGAGTAAGATACAACCCTGTCTACAAGAGATAGTGTCCTGCTAAGGTGGGGATGGTAGTGGTGGTGTGTTAATGAATTAGCCTCTAATTATCTCTTCCTTTTTAGTTTCTCATTTTGACTCTTTACAGGTGACATTCCAGGTGTCCACACTGGACTCTGCCAGACATTTACTGAATTTATATTTTTTTGGCTATCTCCATCCCTTTGAAAAATACATATGTTGAAATTAAATGTTTAACATGTCCATAGTATTTTGTGGTTCCAATCTCTTGTCATGATAGTGCGTTGATTGATTCTACATCTTCTTTGAATGTTTTTTTTTAAATAAACCAATAATTCTGTGTTTATTAAAGGTATGTGTTTAATATATCTTTTCATTCTAATTCTAATATAGAGACGCATACAACTGGCAATATTGGGGCTTGAAGATATTATCTTACTTTTATGTTGACACCCATGGAGTAGCAGGACTAGTGTGACAGTGCACTCCTCCTATCTTGGTCATGACAGGGAAAAATATATAGCTAAACAACAGGGTGAAACAGTCAAAAACCAAAACAAAAATTGCTAATTGAAAGTTGGCAAATATGACAAGAAGAATGGGATACAAAAAGGAAGAAGTTATGTTTCTACTGGCCCTTGTTTTAGCTCTATATGGAATATTGAAGCTTAGTTCCAAGGACTACATCTCATGAAGATATGTTGGTCTTGTATGGAGACAGCAAAGACTTGTCAGAATGGTTGAAAAGGATAAATATGGGGACAGGTTGCAAAGCTGATGCATTTTAACTTTGTATATAATACATATACACACAAAACTAACTTGATTAAGCCGAACAAAATTTTTAAATGATTTGATAGTGTCAAATTATGCCTCCTGCCATAGAAAACCAGGTTCAGTACCCTCAAGGTCTGCTGCAGAGCCGCACACACCTACACTTCATCGCCACACCCGCTGCTCCTCAGGGCTGAGACATGGTGGCAGGAACCTTGATTCCAGTCCAGGTGTCCCCGCCTCACAAGGAGATGGAGTGGTGCTAGGAAGGACACAGTTGGAGGTGGAACCACACACAGATCCCTCTGTGCTTTCCAATCAGGGACTACAGCGGTGACCATGTCCTCCACCTCAATCCTGCCAGCCTCCCCATCCCCCAGAACCTCATAAATTCAAGGTGAGGAGTGTCAACTTGCCTCCTTGGCCATCGTCAGTCATGTTCGGCTTGCTCTGTGTATCTGTCAATGAGGTCACCAGCAGTGACTGTGCCAGGGAGCTACAAAGAAGGCCAATGCTGTAGGATGATCAGGGAGTGGGCAGTCTGTGTGCTGTATATTGCATCAGACTGTGTCCAATGTGCTTTCCCTGACATAGCCTGTCTGTACCGGGGAGACCCAAAGCATTCACATCCCCTTCCTAGTCATCATCCTGTTAACCCCATGAGTGTCACAATTTCCCAAATCATCTCCCAACATTTGTCACCGAGCCATTGATATGTGTGGTGAACAGACCTGGTCTGGTCCCCATAACATCCTCCCCTGCCTGAAATCAGGGTGCACAATCGCTCCCCTCTCGGATTACACCCGTCGCAGTCATTCCTCACTGTATACCACCCCACTCTTGCCAATACTAGAGATGTGCCTCACAAGCATATGGAGCTCCAGCTCAGATCCTGCAGCCACCGAACCCTCCCCATTACCAAAGACTAACCGGCCCAGACTCAGTGCCTACGTAATGACTGTGACCCACTTCATTGACTGACATGACTGCATGCCACCCGCCACCGCAGCCACACTCCCACCCCATCCCCTTCCCCAGGACGTACGATGTGCTCAGACCACTGACTGGTGGCTTTACATCTCCTCAGCCGTGTTGATCTGGGCATATCGCTGTAGCCAATAGAAAAAGTGTTGGGGAGCTACTAGAGGAAATCTGATTGCATTGCCAGGGAGAATTAACTTGGGCAGTCATGGTTTTGACCTTCGAAAATCCAGTCACCTGACTTGTGATTCTGAACCTACAGGGGATCCCAAATCTATCCTGCCTGATCTTTGCACCTTTGTTGCTATTTCCCGAGCAGTAGCTGCAAGTTGTCAATATGTCCTCACTGGATCCTGAATGACCCATTTAGATTCATAAAGGTTCTTTAAGTTTTAACATGTCACCTTGGTTTGCTCTTTAAGCTGTATGGTTGCACCAGCTGCTAAGATCATCTTTCATTGAATGTCAGTTATCATCACAGGGCCACTCAACATTTCCCACTTATCTCTGTAGGGAATCAAACCAACTTTGTCACCTTCCATTAGCTTCAATTATAACCTATCAACTAATCTTTCCGAGTGCAGGGGAAAACTCACTAATAAGCCAGAACAGAACCGACACTTAACGTCCCATTTCTGTTGCAAAATGCAAGTAGGTCTGCTATACAATCCAATTCAACTCTGCAACCTGTGCAAGTCACATTATTTTAACACTGTCACTTAGCTGTTCACCTTGCATGATCCACTTATGGATATTATTTTTTTTAAAATTCATTCTTGTGTAAGATAACAGTTGGTAACGGAAGTGTCAAGTTTTAAATTTCAATGTTGATCTCACTCTTTGTGCACCTCCTCTGCAGCCATAATATTGTGTTCTTTGCTCTTTTCTTTTACCCAAAAGCACCTTGTACTGCATGATCTGCCTGTACTGCGTTCAAAACAGAACTTTTCACTGTGTCTAGGTATACGTGGCAATAATAAATCAAAGGTAATGTTGCCCGTTCTCGAAGCACTTTGGTGAGAATGTCCAAACTGCAAGACAAACGAGGTTTTCATCCATTCATTTGACACACAGTTTGATCCTTGATTCCTCCTTAAACTGCTGGCAGCCCATGACGTTGCAGGCACTCTGTGCTGACAGGGAGAGAATTTCATTAAAAACTGAAATCAGAAACAAAAACAGAAATTGCTGGAAAATCTCAGCAGGCCTAACAGTATTTGTGAAGAGAAATCAAGAGTTAACGTTTGTGGTCTGGTGACCCATCCTCAGAACTCAGTTTCTCTTCACTGATCCTGCCAGATCTGCTGAGCTTTTCCAATGATTTGTGTTTCTGTTAGAGAGTTTTATTATTTTGACCAAGAGACCCTATATGGGAATATTATGCCCAGTCAGGGTGGTGAGTGGCTTGCGAGTGAAACATGATGGATACAGTTTTCCTGTCTGTGGCTGCTAGGTGGTGCAGCTTGTAGCTGGAACATTCTCAGCAGGCCAAGTTGCATCTATGGAGGGAAACAGCCACAATGTCTAAGAACTCCACTTTTCTTTTTGTGTCCACATTAATGCAGCTTTCATTTTGACCTTGTTTTACTGTAGATTCCATCTAGCTGGCTCCTCTGGTGCGACTTCAGGCAGTCAAGCTGCTTCCACCAGCTCATTTATCCTGCTGTCAGATTCATAGACTCAAAAAAATAACAGGGGAGTTTTAAATTTGGGTGATAGTACAGAATAGGCAATGGGGTGGTATAGTAATCCAGTGGTTAGCATTGCTGATTCACAGAGGCAGGGACCTAAGTTTAGTTTCACCCTTGCGTGACTCTGTGTGGAGTTTGCACATTCTTCGTGGGTTTCCTCCCACAGTCCAAAAGTGTGCAGGTTCCGTGGTTTGGCCAAGCTAAATTGTCCTGTAGCATTCAGGAATGTACAGACTAGGTGGATCAGCCATGAGAAATGCAGGGTTATAGGGAGAGGGGAGGGGTCTGGGTGGATGCTCTTTGGAATGTTGGTGTGGACTCAATGGGCCAAATGGCTTCCTTCCGCACTGTAGAGATTCAATATTTCTCTGCAGGACCAATCTCTCCCATTGATTTTGACTTGTTTCATATTGTTGACTTCCACTCCTACCCAACTCATTATTAACCCCAACGTGCTTTCATATTGATGGTGCCAAAATCCAAGCCCAGGCCTCACACACCAAATTGTAAGCAAGTTGTTATAAAAGCTGTAAACTTCCTACACCTCACCAGGCTGCGCAAGCCCAGCAACAGCATTTTCTGATTCATCAGCATTACTGAATTCTATCACTCGTACCTTTGCCTTGCAGTTGATTTTGTGAAACTTGCTTAGCAAGCCTAGTGACATTAGATAATATTAAGCTGCCCACTGGCCATCTGAGTCTACAGCTGTTGTGTAGAGTACTGTTTAGAGCAGGGTGAACACTGGGAGCTGACTCAGAAACATCATTGTCCTGGAATCCCAATTAAAGTGAAGGCAGTGAGAATTGGCTTTTTATTTGACTGCTACCTCCTAAGGCAAATACCTCCTGAGGCAATCCTCATTTACATCACAGCACTGTTTGGTTAGCGGTTTAGATGTTGCTCTTTCACCCCAAGCACCAAGCATTGAACTGATTTCCAATGAGTGGGTGAAAATATAGAGTTTGGACATTTTAGTTCCCTATAATTTCTGAATGATTGTTTGACTTTTATTTCAAATACCTGCAATTATCTTCTTGCTTTGTTTATCTAAATATTTCCCCTCAAGAAACATTAATGCTAAATTTGCATCAACCCAGAACTTCTCTGATTGTAACACACACCTGGGCCTGCCAACCTGTGTTACATCTTGCAGTTTGCTGTGTTTTCATGTTTCTAATTTCTCTCAGACCTTCAGCTGCACGAGCATTCGCCAACTTTAGGTACGTTATCGCCAACTTTAGGTACATTTAAGTCGTCATTGGATAAGCATATGGACGTACATGGAATAGTGTAGGTTAAATGGGCTTCAGATCGGTATGACAGGTCGGCACAACATCGAGGGCCGAAGGGCCTGTACTTTGCTGTAATGTTCTATGTATGTTCATTGTGCAAAGTTAATTTGGATATTCTCAATCTAGTTTCAAGTAAGCATGGGTCTCCGAGGCTCATGTGATCAGGCACAAATTGACCACATCACCGGGAGATCAAAGTACAGCTGGTGTGAAATCTGGAGAAATGCCACACTGCCCTGGTAGGGAATGCTCTTCCAAGCTTCGAGATTTACCACATCAATGAGCAGAGGACAGGGTGTTCTGTGCTGGGTGTCATTATGCCTGAATAGGGAAGTGTTTGTTGCTGACAATGAGTCGTTAAAATTCTACATTGTCCATTCCAATCCTACATCTGAGAACAAGATATTCTCTAAAAGCAGCACTGTTAACGTAGAAACATTGAAAATAGGAGCATGAGTTGGCCGTCTGGCCCTACAAGACTGCTGGGCCATTCAATATGTTCGTGCCTGTTCATTCTGCTCAATACCCTTTCCATACTTTCTCCCCATATTCTTTGATTTTTTAGCTCGAAGACTAAATCTAAAACTAAATTGAAGGCCAAATCTAAATATTTCTTGAAATTATCCAACATTTTGGCTTTGATTGCTTTCCGTGGCAGAGAATTCCAAAGGTTATACCATTGTAACATAGAAACCCACAGGAGAGGTGTCAGAAGCCTAGAGGTTGGTTAATGTGGTGCCATCATTTAAAGAAGGCTCTAAGGAAAATCCAGAAAACTACAAACACATGAACCTTGTGTCAGTGGTGAGTAAGTTGTTGGAGGGGAACCCGCGGGGCAGCATTTGGAAAGGCAAGGACTGAGCAGGTCAAGACTGAGCAAGTCAACATGGCGTCATGTGTGGGAAATTGGATCTCACTAACTTGACTGAGTTTTTGAAGAGGTGACAAAGAAGATTGACAAAGGCAAAGCAATAGATGTTGTCTATATGGACTTCAGCAAAGTGTCTGACAAAGGTCCGCATAGTAGACTGGTTAGTAAGGTTGGGTCACATAGAAATCCAAGAGGAGCTGGCCAATTGATTACAAAATTGGTTCCAAGGCAGGTGACAGAGGGCGGTGGTAGAGACTTGCTTTTCTGACTGGAGGTCTGTGACCAGCAGTGTGCCACAAGTATTGGGACTGGTCCAATGCTTTTCGTTATTTACATAAGTGATTTAAATGCGGATATAGGATATATGTTCAGTACATTTGTAGACAACACCAAAATAGGTGAGGTAATAGACAGTGAAGAATATTATCTCAGATTACAATGGAACCTTGATCAGATGGACCAATGAGTCAAGGAGTGAAGGATGGAGTTTAATGTAGATAAATGTGAGGTATTGCATTTTGGTAAGGCAAACCAGGCAGGACTTATAAGATAAAAGTTGGGCCCTGGGTAGTGTTGCGGAACAAAGGAGCTAGAGGTGCAGATGCGTAATTCCTTGCAAGTGGAGTCACAGGTAGACAGGGTAGTGAAGAAAGCATTTAGTATGGTTGCCTTCATCAGACAGAATATTGAGTATAGGAGTTGTGATGTCATGTTGCAGCTGTACAGGACATTGTTGAGGCCACTTTTAAAATACTACATACAAATCTGGTTGCCCTTCTGAAGGAAATATGTTGTTAAACTTGAGAGGGTGCAGAAAAGATTTACAAGGATTTTTCAGGGATTGGAGAGTCCGAGTTATAAGAAGGGGCTGAATAGGCTGTGACCTTTCCCCCCGGAGCATTGGAGGCTGAAGGGTGACCTTATAGAGGTTTAAAAAATCGGGAGTGGTATGGATAGGGTGAATAGCCAAGGTCTTTTTCTTAGTGTAGGGGAGTCCAAACCAAGAGGGTATAGGTTAAAGGTGAGAGGGGAAACATTTAAAAGGGACTTGAGGAATAACTTTTTCCTGCAAAAGGTGTATGTATGGAATGAGCTGCTGGAGGAAGTGAGACAATTACAAAAGTTAAAGGGACCTGGTTGGGTATATGAATAGGAAAGGTTAGAGGGATATGGGCCAAATGCTGGCAAATGGGATGTATTGGGATGCCTGGTCAGCACAGACTAGTTGGACTGAAGGGTTTGTTTTCATGCTGCGTGACTATATGATTCTATGACTCTAGGCTCACCATTCTGTGGGGGAAGGAATTAGTCCTCAACTTCATCCTCAAAGCTCTATCTCATATCCTTAAGCCGTGAACCCTGGCTCTGAATTTCCCAGTCACCAGGAGCAGCACCCTCCTGTGTTAGTGTTGTCTAATTTTAGATGCTTCCTGATCACACTGTTCAGAGATGCTAATACACACCTTTGGAGCAAGTGACACCCAAATCCCAGAATCTTGCTGAAGACATAGCGGCACTAACATTGGACTGCCTGAACTCCCTCCTGTTAGAATTTTATAGGTTGCTAAGAGATTGCTTCCTAATTCTTCAAAACTCCAGTGAATGTAGTCCTAACTGATCCAGTCTCTCTTGCTATGTCAGTACTGCCATCCCAGGATTCAGTCTGGTAAACCTTTGTGTGCTCCCTCCACTGCTAGAAAATCCTTCCCCAATTATAAGACCAAAACGATATTTCAGGCGCAGTCTCACCAAGGCCCTGTACAATTGCAACACATCCCTGTTTCTGTGCTCAAATCCTCTCAGTATGAAGGCCAATATATCATTTGCTTTCTTCACCATCTGCTGCACCTGCATGTTTACTTTCAGTGACTGGTGTACAAGGACATCCAGGTCTCATAGCACCTCCCCTTTTCTCAATCTATCACCATTCAGATATCACCTTCCTGTTTTGGCCTTCCAAAGTGAATAACCACACAATTATCCACATTATATTTCATCTGCTATGCATTTGCCTATTCACAAACTTGCCCAAATCATACCAAAGCATCTCTACAAACCCCCCACCCCCTCACAGCTCACCCTCCTACCCAGCTTTGTATTGTCTGCAAACTTGGAGAGATTATGTTTTGTTCTGGATGGTGAAGGAGGCATTTGGTTTGCTTGCCTATATTGTTCAGAACATTGAGAAGAGCAGTTGAGAGGTCATGTTGTGCTGTACAGGATATTGTTGAGGCCACTTCTTGAATGCTGCATACAAATTTTACTCACCCTTCTGTAGGACTGTTGTGTTAAACTTGAGAGGGTGCAGAAAAAATCTGCAAGAATGTCGCCAAGGTTGAACTACAGGGAAAGACTGAATAGGCTGGGTTTCTTTTTCCCTGGAGCATCAGAGATTTACAAAATTATGAGTGACATGGATTGGGTGAATATCCAAGGTCTTTTTCACAGGGTGGGAGGGTCCGAAACTAGAGGACATAGGTCTAAAGTAAGAGGGGAAAGATTTGAGAAATGGCCAGAGGGTCAATGTTTTATGCAGAGGGTGGTGTGTGTGTAGAATTTGCTGCCACAGGAAGTGGCACAATTACAACATTTAAAAGGCATCTGATTGGGTATATAAGTAATAGGAATTTAGAGAGATTTGGTCCAAATGCTGGGAAATGGGGCGAGGTCAGATTGAGATGATTGTTAGCACAGCCAAGTTGGACTGAAGGATCTGTTTTTGTGCTGTATGACTTATATGACTCTTTCTAATTCATTAATCTATGTTGCGAATTGCTGGGGCCCTGGCACTGATCCCTCTGGTACTCCACTAGTCACTGCCTATCAGTTGGGCAAAGATCTGTTTCTTCCTTCTCTTTGTTCTCTATTCATCCTCTAACTAAAATGTTGTTGGATGGCAGGGAGATTTCCTAGCTCGTGAACAATAATTTACTTCAGTTAGTTCAGTTGTGGTGTATTCCTTAATTTGTTAACTTGAGCAGGATGCAGCTTTTGTTAATAACTAACTTGCTGCTGATCCTAAAGTAGGTCCATCAAAAACAAAGTAGAAATATTCAAATATACTGATTTTATAGGTCAATGTTGAACATTTAATATATAATTCTATGTAGGTGTACTAATTGGTGCTAATGCATGAAGTTATATCCTTGTTACAGTAACATTTTGAAAGCAAGCCACCATGGAAAGTTGAAGACAAGCATTGGTCATTATTTTAAAGCAAGTCAGCAAATGTTTGAAAATAACATGAAAGCCACAAGACCTGAGAAAAAGCAAATATTCCAGACAAAAATTGGTTTCAGTAGATAACAGTCCCAAGGAAAACACAGAGGTTTTGAGGCAGCTAAAAATAGAACAAGTGCTGACATAGGCAGTCAGCAGCTCTGCAAAGCTGCACATGTTACTTCTATGGAGCACAGTATAAGTCCCTCAAGTTTAAGGTACCTGTGAAATCTACTGTCTTTGATGAGCAATTGTTTTGTAAAGTGATGGTACTGCTACTTCATTTCTCTCAATGCTATCTTTACAGACACATGAATGACTTTTTGTAAGGTTGATATTGACCATACCCTCGCTGTAAAAATCTTCTTGATTTGATGGTAAAATGAACATTAGTGAATTGGCCTAATGTTTTACATTTTGCCCAGTTTCACAGCATTTAAAAGGGCTGCTGATTCGCTGTTGCCCGTTTTGTGTTTCTATCCAAGACAGGATTTCACACTGGTAAAGTTAACTGTAACAAAACATAGGCCTCTGCTGGATCCAAAATGCATACATTGTTATCCACCTGGCCTCTCTATTGTGTTAATGCATGTCTTGATCCATCCAACAATGAGATTCATACCTTTCAATAGCATCATCTTTATTGGCATTTCCACATCCATTTCCGTAATGCAACCACTTGAAGGGCAATGACAAAATACTGAAGGGCAATGTCACACATGTTAGGGACCAAACTGCTGTTAACCAGTTGACAGAATTTTCAAAACTTGCTCGTTTGGCTACCCTGTTGTCCTTGGAGCAGTCAGAGAAAAATCAGGGAGAGGAAGGTTGAAGAGAGCAACGAAATAGCAACAAAAGTGGCCCTTTGAGCAATTTAATGTCATTATTGATCTGGTGTTGGCCTTAACTCCACTTTCCTTCCTATTCCCAATAACCCATAGGTCCTTTAGAGATCAGCGTGAAATATATTAATGACTCCACATCCATAACTCTCTGAGGATACAGTCCAAAGATCATGGCCATCTGAATGGATGGAAAGGTGTGCTTTGTTTTTTGACATTGAAAAAGCCACTTTAGTGCCTGTCAAAGACTGTTCAGTTTGACAATTATGTGCAATTCCATAAAGATGACAGGCCCTAACTGCATGCACTCAAGATATTGTATCCATTAATTGTAGCCTTTAATGTGCATGTGGCCATTGAATGCTAGAGTCACTGTGGAGGCCCCTTGGTAGTCCACCCCAGTGTATTTCGGGCAGTGGATTACAGAACTTTGTATATTTGGGAAACTCCTATTTTGGAATGAAGATTGGCCCCTGGCTGAGATAAGGGAGGCTGGTCACTGCCTGTAGACCACATTTCAATGTGAATTAGCTAACAGATGAACAAAATACCTTGGGATAACCTTCAGGACTTCTCAAAGACACCCTCTCTATCCTGTTGATCATGGCAGTAACAAGTGCATCTCTGATCTTACAGGGAAGAACACCTGTCAGGGACTAATGAGTTAGCTGGGAAATGTGATCAGGGATGTGATCACATACACGAAGCACACAAAGTACGAAACAGCCAGGGAAGTGGATGTGCTGAGCACTCTTACATTCCAGGGCTGCACCACCAAATGGACCCTCAGCTCTATCTGTAAAAGGTAGTGACACTGCCTGTGAGATTTTGCTCTCACATGCATCTCAAAACTGCAGAATAGAATTGTGACTATCTCAGTTAGTCTTTGATGCTGGATTAAGCAGACATGCCAAAACGCAAGGGCCACTTTATGGAATTCCTACTGGAAATAGTTGAGAGAAGTGTTTACTGAAAGGTAAAAATTGTAAAAGCAAATACCAACGGAGCATTTTTTTAAAAAGGTAGCTTCAATTTGTTTTCAGCTGACCAGCCAGCTGTGTGATGTAACTATTCTTTATTAGCTTTGCTAAGCTATTGACAGCTGCTGGCTTGTAATCTTACACTCATGAGGAGTACATACTACATCTGTACCTAGGTCAGTGCTGGCAATTATAGTTTGTCCAGAAAATATTAGTAACTGTTTGTTTTTTATGACTTTAGCAAACAATGTAGAATTAATTGCAACAACATTATTGCTGGTATTAAATGGTGTTGAATAGAATGAGTCACTCAAATCTGAAGACTTGCCTTGATTGTACACATATGCAAGTACAAACTGCGCATCTAATTCAATACTGGTCATCTCGCAAATAAAAATTGGTACCAAAGATCAATCAGATAAAGGCTCTGTTAAAATTTATTTCAGTAACATACTTTGTTTTTTTTCCCTTCCCTCCCCATCTAAATGTTCAGGCTGGGTTTTGGTTCGACAGATGCAATTTAGCCAATTATCATAAACTAACAAGAAAGATTTTCCTGTCACACCTTCTGAAACGTTCCAACTGTCTGGTAGAAAATTTGTTCCTGAAATATCAGTATCTTTTATGTAGAGAAACCAAGTTGTCCTTTGTGAGCAAATCCCACACAATGAATGACCAATTATTCAGTTTATTTTTCTGGAATTGGAGGACAGTTAGCCAAAAAAGTGAACCAAGGACATTTTTGCTCCCCTTCTAGTAGATCTTTACCATCCGCCTGAAGAAAATTGAAGGCATGGTTTAATTCCTGATTCAAAGAAGAACACATCAAACTCAACTACACTGAAGGTTTTGTGGACTTCTGTTATGCGTATAGCTCATGACCTTCTGTTCCAGAGTGGACAGGTTATCTAGTAATTGACAAGGCTAGCTGTTGTTCAACCTATTATATAGGATCATGTTATGACCATCAGGGACAATACAGTAGACACTAAAGCTGCCCTCACTGGATTGTTTTCTGGATCAATAAACTTGCCTTAGTTTGCCTCCCTCTTTACTGGGGAATGTTCAGCATCTTAACTCTCATCCTCATTAGGATTAGTGAGGGGATAGACTGAGCATTAGCCTTAGGACCTTTCTATTATTGTATGATACATTTCACACTAGCCACTGCGGAGAAAACCATCAGAGAAGCTCCTAAAATCCACATTGACCTAAATCAGATTCCAAAATGGATCCACGTCATGAAAATATTCACATAAAAGCTCAGGAATAGCAATATTTCCTCTTACAAGCCCAGACTTCTCTAGAGGGCATTCTTTGTCACCTATTAGATTGACAGAAATGCTGGAAGTTTTTTTAGGTGTGTTGTCTCCCTTGGTTCCTTTCAAAAGTGACAATCACCAGCAAACAACCCTTCTGGCCTGATGGCATAGTTAGATAATCACATGGGATCATTATTTTAAGAATTATTTAGGACTGAAGAATTTTTTAAAAAACAAATATTTTTCCTTCTGCAGTACATTGCCTTCACCTATCGCTGGTAATTTTTTTGTCTTTTCTGTGTGATCTGTGTCAATTTTTATCTCATTTTCAAACTAATTTCCTGGTTTAGGCCCTACCTGAGTCAGCAAAAGCTTCTTCAGTCTCATTGATGAAAGTGCCTGATGTTATCTGTCCTGCTCATTGACACTGCAGGTACCCATAAATTGGTGCCTGATTGAATGATCTCCACTCTGAAGGATGTAAAATTCTTACGTACTGCAGTTCCTATGCTGCTAACCACAACACTCAACATCATGCACGTATCAAGAATAGCAACTTGCCTTTGTACAGCACCTGTAATGTAATAAAACACTCCAAGGTGCTTCACTAAATTTTTTTCAGTCAAAATTTCACATGGATCTATGTAAGGAGATAATGGTTGAAATATAATTCGCACCTCATAGTTTGGCCTTTTAATTAGGTGAGTTTTGAGAAGGTGGGAGCTTGGTGTTTAGGGAACTCAAGCCCTTCCCATTTCCACCCCTACTGTGACTATGATAGAAAAGCCAGCTTCCTAACTGTATTACCCATTGAGGTCCTAAATGAGCAATTAATGCTCACTTATAGCCCATATCCCATTACCTCTGGTTTAATGTGAGGGTGGGCTGGGTCTTGCCATGTGTGGAGCATATCACACAGATGGTTGCTTGCAAATACAGGAGTTGAGGGTGGTCCCTCATTGAATTTGATTGAATGACACAGTGAGGAGGTAGGCATTAGGAAGGGAGCCCACTGAGAGCCATGGCCCCATACCTTGATCCAACGTCTACCCTAGGACTTGGGCAGGTGTCATACCTCCAGCAACCACTCGAGATGGATTGGCTGCTCTTGGGCTGAGGGGTAGGGCTTCCACCTCTTGATCCTGGGAAATCCCACCAGTTTAGTGCCTCAATGATACTTACTTTTCCAGGTCTTTCCTAAATGAGGAGACAGCTGGCTGTCCAGCTATCAGGTGAGACTCCACCATCTCTGCTATACTCAGTACTATAAGTTGGGTAATCAAAAATCGCCTCATAAAAGTAATTTCTATTGGACATATTAGAGGAGGAGTGAGGTGGGGAGTTTAAGGGAGGGAGTTACGGAACTATGGTTTGCACAGTGTCTCAGTGGTTAGCACTATGGCCTCACAATGCCAGGGACACCCAGGTTCTGTTTCACCCTTGAGCGACTGTCTGCTTAGAGTTTGCACATTCTCTCTGTGTCTGCGTAGGTTTCCTTTGGGTGCTCTGGTTTCCTTCCACGGTGTACAAATATGCTGGTTAAATCGATTGGCCGTGCTAAATTGTCCATAGTGTCCAGAGATGTGCCAGGCTGGGAGGATTGGTCATGGGGAATGTAAGTTTACAGGAACAAGGTGGGGGTTGGGCCTGGATGGGAAGCTCCTTGGAGGGGCAGTGTGGACTTGATGGGCTGAATGACCTGGTTCTAAATTGTAGGGATTCTGTGTTTCCTTGAAAAAATGACTTGGGACCTAGAAAGTCAATTGATACCAACTGCGGACCAAAGGAAAGTAGGGATGTACCTTGGATAGAATCAGACAGACTATAAACATCAGATTAAGGTTATAAAAAATGAGAATAATGGAAGTATATAACTAACAGGTATAATTTCACTTGTGTGCTTTTTAAAATGGTAGACTCAAATGAGTAAGAACTCTTTTAAAAATGGAAGATTGCTGCTGGTTTAAAGCAAATAGATTGATAGTCATCATGCTGAGTTTCATCAGGAATTTCTGTTTTTGTGTGTTTTAGCTCAAAAAAATTTGAAATAAGACCATGTAGCAGATGATTACAGCCAGCAAATCTTGGAGGAAAATCTGACACCCTGCAGACATGTCATCTGTATAGACTGGGCCCTAATTTTTTTTTAAGGAACCATCGAATACCTATAGACTAGAAGCAGGTTGTTCAGCCCATCGAGTCCACACTGCCCCTACAAAGAGCATCCCACCCAGACTGAACCCCCACCCTAACCCTGTAAACCTACATTCCCTGTGGCTAATTACAAGCATGAACAGTTTTGCTAATGCATGAGAACAATCATTTGCAAAGTGGGTACCTTGGGTAATTCATGGTGTAAATGAAGTTCATGCAAATCTGAGTGTTTTTGTATGAGGAAAGGATGTTCAGAAGGAAATTGTGCTAATGTCTTTCCTAGCTTGCAATATTTGTGTGATCTCTGCTATGAGGCACTCACTGCGAGCAACTATTTTACAACCAGTCCAACGACGACGCAATACAAACTAAAATGCTGAATTTGTAACAGTTTGCAAATCTGCAGAGCAGCTAAAAGCCAACAGAATTAGTGTGATAGAGATAGTAGGAACTGAACAAGAGCTCCGACCCAAAACATCAAGCTTTCCTGCTCCTCTGATGCTGCTTGGCCTGCTGCGTTCATCCATCTTCACTCCAGGTTATATCAGAAATAGTGTGATAACGCAGTATGGACCTGGAGGAACATAGTAGGTCCGGCAGCATTACAGAGCAGGAAAGCTGATGTTTTGTGTCGGGACCTTTCTGAAGAAGGGTCCCAACCCGAAACGTCAGCTTTTCTGTTCCGCTGATGCTGCCTGGCCTGCTGTGTTCCTCCAGCTCCACACTGTGTTATCTCTGACTCCAGCATTAGCAGTTCTTATTACCTCTATATTAATGTGAAATTGGAGCCACATATCAGCTAGAGTTTCTCTATAAAAGACATCAATGAATCAGTTGGGTTTTTGCACCAATCCAACAATTCTTTTGATTACTTTACATTGATTTATAGTCTAGGACTCAAGACAATTAGTCCAGGCAACTAGGGACTGGCAATAGGGCCATTTGCTTGAAACACCCACAGTGCACTTATTGCATAAGCTGCTGTCATGGTGGAGCGGCAAGATGGGCATAAGCCCTGTGCCGTATAACAAATAACTAGCTGCTTGACTGATCACTGCTGACAAAGTGCCTGGTTTTGCATCTGCGCTAACCAGTGAGGCTGTATCACGAGCCTTTAGCATTGGCTGAAAGGGCAAATACAAAAGTCCTCACCAGAAACACTAGATGTTTATTCCTTCCAGCCCTTGATTTCCAAAGTAATTAGGGCTTTGATTGCTAATTTTTCCTTATCAGACATCTGTTAATCTGTGGAGTGGAGGTTCATTCTTTCTTTGAATAGACTAAATTCTGACAGAAGTACACTGGAGTGCGAATCCATATTCAGATCCTTGCTTTTTATCCTTAATTTGCAGATTGCTTGTCTTTAAAACTTGTCAGGTTATAAAGGATTTATATTGTAGTGTATTGCTTTTCTTACTTTTCTGATGACTGGTCTTTTTGCTCCTTTCCTTATTGTTGTTTGAGAAGTAGCTGTTATTTTCTTTTCTATTTTCTGCTTTTAAAAGTAATAGTTGAGCAATGCCTGTACATGGAGTTTGTGCCAAAAACTGCCAAAGCGATGTCACACATGTCTTTCTTTCTGTTGCCGCTCCATTTCCTAATGAACAACATGATGGTATCAACCGATAGCCATACGATAATAAAATCTAATTCCAATTCCATTTTTAATTCCAGTTGAAGTGGAGGTGATGGCCTAGTAGTATTATCACTGGACTATTGACCCAGATAATGTTCTGGGGATTCAGGTTCAAATCCTGCCATGGCCAATGGTGAAATTTGAATTCAATAAATATCTGGAATTAGGAATCTAGCAATCGCTCTGAATCCATTGTCAATTTTTGGAAAAAAAACCCATTGAGTTCACTAATATCCATTAGGGAAGGAAACTGCCATCCTTACCTGGTCTGGCCTACATATGATTCCAGACCCACAGCAATGTGGTTGACTCTTAACTGCCTTCTGGGCAACTAGGTATGGGCAATAAATGCTGCCTAGCTCTCATCCCATGAATGGATAAAAAGAATATAGGGTACTAATGGTGCCCATGTCACCATCAGATGTATTTATGTGGAATATTCAATACCTGCACAGATCAATGTGATTGTAGTACAGCTTGTTAGGGTCTACAGGATCATTGCTTCCTGTTGGACCTACACAACTTTCCAATCCAGAGAAGCCCAGGCAATACAACAAGAAAAGGAGGTAGATCACATCTTGTCAATGGCAAAACAGAATGTGAACACTGACAATTAGGAAATCCTGACTGACATGCTTTTGAAAATACTAAAATAAATCTCTTCCAATGGCCCTTTAGGAGCTATTCCAGTGCAGTGTGTTCCTCCACGCTCCCACATGATTCCTCGGCTTAATTTAAACTTGGACTATAAAATGTTTCAAGTTAGGTGACAGTGGAAGATCAGTGGGATATCTCATTTCCATTGCTCGTGGGCAAAGATAATTTGTGTTTGTAAACACCATCAAGTGGTGACAATATTACCAAGCATCAACATAATTATCTCAACTTGTGTGCTTGCCAAACTGGCCCGGCTTCAATAGCTGAAGCAGAGGCCAGATACAGTGTCCTACCAATTACCCTAAACCACCCATATTTAAAATAGAACCAGCTGTAGCTGCACCACAGCGTCTACAGTTACAGTTGCAATTTAGGCACGAGGTTAGTTTGGGAAGAATTTGAGATTCTTCCAAAATGCCTCATTCAGAAACATTGATTGGCAGCCAGGCAGCAGTCAGTCAGTGTAATCCAAAACCGTAATCAGCTGCTGATGTGTGCTGGTATTATACAAGCACTATGAACGGACTGATGTAAAACCAGCAATGTTGCAATGGAAACATTGTCAGTGCCTGTTCCTGAGATTGCATAAATATCCTAAATATCCAAAGGGAGAACACATGGCCTTTAAACAGTAACAGAGCCTCTTCTGTCTTTGGTTCTAGTCCAAATAGCAAACCCGCTCTGTCCTCTAGAGCTAAAGCCACCTAAGGGATGTGGGAGAACTAACCGCATGAGGAAGAATTCAATGAATTTTAGCAGTTTTTGATGGGATAAGATTCATTGCTCTATATTGTTTTCTGTTTGCCTCAAACAAAATTACAGTCTAACTTGTCCCTGTTGTTTAAGGGATTGTGATTTTAACAGGGTTAATTAGATTTTCCACACTGATAAGTTCGTCAAGTTGGATAGGACACAGAAACAGCCTGTTGCAATGCTTTTCAATGAGAAGTGTTGTCATGGGCTTCTAGTGGATGTGGTTATTTGCCTTGGACATGAACTCTTCTGGAATGTTTGGGTCAGCTATATATTATATACTGAAAACACCATATGGTAACACTGAAACTGATTAACATTACTAGCAGTGCTGTATTACAGTCGACTGTTGTAATGTTCTGTGCATAACCGTTATGGATATAATATATTTTAAATTCAGTTTACCTTCTGGAACTTGAGTTCCATAGGTATATGCACCCTTCAAACAATTGCTCAGGTTTGCATACTTTGTGTGGGCCACAACTATCAGAGTTGTTGGGCTATTGAACAATGGAGGCATCTTAAAGAAGTAGCAGTTCTGCTCCCACTAATAAGCACTTGCCTGCAGCCATCACTGAATAAGAATTAGATTTGGAAACTCTGGCTCAATTTTCCTCTTCCTTGGTTCCAGAGCTGTAAAGAGAATGGTGCCTCACTTTGATGTACCCGAGGAAGTGAGGAGTGTGTATTTGTGACAGGGCAAAATGAAGGTTCTACAAAATCCAGTGTCCCATCACAAAATCACCCTGTATTTACATGTGCATTGTACTTGACACTGACCCAGCTAGCACACAGTTGGCTCCTAGGGTGAACAGAACCCACTACACATCTGTTCTTTCCTGTCAGGCAGGCCTCCCTGATTGAACCAGATTAACAATCCCAATCAGGGAACTCCTATTCAATAAGATCCACCTGGCTGACATTGTTCCAACCACTACAATGCAGGACATAAAGACTGGTGTAGATATTTTGGGCTGAATGGCCTCTTTCTTGATTGTGAAATTCAATAAGTTGAAAGATAAAGGGGCACAGTTTTTATATGCCTAAGATTTCTGGGATAGATCATGAAACAGTTCATTCAAAGGGCGTAATCCATGTTTTTTTTTGTTTATTTCACCATCCCTTCATTGGCATGGAGACTTCGGAGCCACCTGCAGCATTATGGGCACCAAACAGAGTTTATTATACACTGAGCTGATAGAAGAACAGCAATAAGGAGGAGGAATGAGAGCTGATCTGTGACCACAGCCAGGATCAGGAGGTGTGTATCTACTAAGAAGAGGGATTACATTGGCCAATCTTCTATGTCACTCGATAGGTCACCTTTTGGGATCTTTTAATGATCCCACCATCTTTTTCACAAACTCACAAAATTAGTTTATTCATAGAAACGTTTAATATTTAAGGTACTTATCAAACTGGTTCTTCCAACTATACTAGAGATAATAGAAACTGCAGAAGCTGGAGAATCCAAGATAACAAGGTGTAGTGCTGGAGGAACACAGCAGGCCAAGCAGCATCAGAGGAGCAGGAAAGCTGACGTTTCAGGCTGAGACCCTTCATCAGAAATGGGGGAGCAGAAGGGGGTTCTGAAATAAGTAGGGAGAGAGAGGGAGGCAGATCAAAGATGGATAGAGGAGAAGATAGGTGGAGAGGAGACAGACAAGTCAAAGAGGCAGGGATGGAGCCAGTAAAGGTGAGTGTAGGTGGGGAGGTAGGTCATTCTGGGGGGGATGGACAGGTCAAGGGGGCGGGATGAGGTTAGTTGGTAGGAAATGGCGGTGTTGCTTGAGGTGGGAGGATGGGATAGGTGAGAAGAGGAACGGGTTAGGAGGGCGGGGACGAGCTGTGCTGGTTTTGGGATGTGGCAGGGGGAGGGGAGATTTTGAAGATTGTGAAATCCACATTGATACCATTGGGCTGCAGTGTTCCCAAGCAGAATATGAGTTGCTGTTCCTGCAACCTTCGGGTGGCATCATTGTGGCAGTGCAGGAGGCCCAGGATGGACATGTCATCTGAGGGATGGGAGGGGGAGTTGAAATGGTTTGCAACTGGGAGGTGCTGTTGTTTAATGTGAACCGAGCAGAGGTGTTCTGCAAACCAGTCCCCAAGCCTCCGCTTGGTTTCCCTGATGTAGAGGAGGCCACAATGGGAACAGCGGATGCTGTAGACCACATTAACAGATGTGCAGGTGAACATCTGCTTGATGTGGAAAGTCTTCTTGAGGCCTGGGATGGGGGCGAGGGGGGAGGTGTGGGGGCAGGTGTAACACTTCCTGCGGTTGCAGGGGAAAGCGCCGGGTGTGGTAGGGCTGGAGGGGAGTTGGAGCGGACAAGGGAGTCACGGAGAGAGTGGTCCCTCCGGAAAGCAGATAAAGGTGGAGAGGGAAAATGTCTATGCTGGTGGGGTTGGATTGCAGATGGCGGAAGTGTTGGAGGATGTTGTGTTGGATCCAGAGGTTGGTGGGGTGGTATTTGAGAATAAGGGGGTTCTGCCTTGGTTGTTATTGAGGGGAGGGGGTGTGAGGGACGAGTTGCAAGTAAATGTGGGAGACGTGGTCGAGGTCATTCTCGACCACTGCGGGTGGGACGTTGCGGTCCTTGAAAAACGCGGACATCTGGGATGTGCGGGAGTGGAATGCCTCATCCTGGGAGCAGATGCGGTGGAGGCAAAGGACTTGGGAATAGGGGATGGCATTTTTGCAGGAAGGTGGGTGGGAGGAGGTGTATTCTAGGTAGCTGTGGGAGTTGGTGGGCTTGAAATGGATATCAATTTCAAATCATTGCCCAAGATGGAGACAGACATGTCCAGGAAGGTGAGAGAGGTGTTAGAGATGGTTCAGGTCATCTGAAGGTTGGTGTGGAAGGCATTGATGAAGCAGATGAACCGTTCGAGCTCCACGTGGGAGCACCAGGCGGTGCCGATACAGTCATCAATGTAACAGAGGAAGAGCTGGAGTTTCGGGCCAGTGTAGCTACGGAAGAGGGACTGTTCCATGTAACCTACAAAGAGGCGGGCATAGTTTGGGTCCATGCAGGTACCCATGGCCACCCACTTTGTCTGTAGGAAGTGAGCAGAATAGAAAGAGAAGTTATTGAGTGTGAGGACGAGTTCGGCTCAGCGGATGAGGGTGTCAGTGGAGGGGGACTGGTCAGGCCTGAAGGACAGGAAGAAGCGGAGGGCCTTTAGGCCATCTGCATGGAGAATGCAGCTGTATAGGGACTGGACATCCATGGTAAAGATGAGGTGTTGGGGACTGGGGAATTGGAAATTCTGTAGGAGGTGGGGGGCCTGGGTGGCATCATGGACGTAAGTAGGGAGTTCCTGGACCAAAGGGGAGAAAATGGATCCTGCAGCTCAATGGTATCAATGTGGACTTCACAAGCTTCAAAATCTCTCCTTCCCCCTACCACATCCCAAAACCAGCCCAGCTCGTCCCCGTCCTGCTAACCTGTTCCTCCTCTCACCTTCCTACCACCTCAAGACGCACCCCCATTTCCTACCAACTAACCTCATCCTGCCCACTTGACCTGTTCGTCCTCCCCGGACTGACCTATCCGCTTCCTACCTCCCCACCTATACTCACCTTTACTGGCTCCACCCCCGCCTCTTTGACCTATCTGTCTCCTCTCCACCTATCTTTTCCTCTATCCATCTTTGATCCGCCTCCCCCTCTTTCTATATTTATTTCAGAACCCACTTCCCCTCCCCCATTTCTGATGAAGTGTCTAGGTATGAAATGTCAGCTTCTCAGCTCCTAAGATGCTGCTTGTCCTGCTGTGTTCATCCAGCTCTACACCTTGTTATCTCTGGTTCTCCCAACTTCCTTTGTTTTCGGCCTCCTAATCAGTTTTTTTCAAAGTTATTCATTCTTGGGATTGTGGATGTTGTTGGTAAGAGTCAATATTTGATGTCAAACCAAATGGCTTGTTAGGCAATTTATGAGGGCAGTCTAGGAGTCCTCAAACTGTATGGGTCAAATGAAGGCCAGACCAGGTAAAGGTGGCTGATTTCCTTTCCCGAAAAAAACATTAGTGAAACAGATGGGTTTTTATAACAATTGTTGATAGTCCCTTCAATTCCAGATTTTATTAATTAACATTTAAATTCTCTGCAGTAGATCCCATAGCTGCTGCCTCTAGGTACCAGTGGGGGAAGGAATGAATGTTTACTGTGGCATTCTGGGCTTGGGCCCAGGTCACTAGCTATTGATTTTTACTGCCTGGTATATGCAATGGGTGAGGAAAAGTTGTGATGCAATTTTCAAAATACACAGGGGTGGCAAGTCAATTTGCCCAACATGCCTTCTAAATGTTCTGGACAATTCAATCATGGGGAAGCTAATGGGGGTGGGGGGTAGAAGCGGTGTGACGCTGGCAAAAAGGTGGGAATTGAAGCTGCCAGGCGGGGGCTGCTGTAATGTTGAGGAAGAAGAGTGTGGCAGCTGTAGTCAGGAGAGTGGGGTGGAGTGAGGCATGGCAAACAGAGGCTGTAAAAGAGTGGGAGGCGTAAGACCCGCAAGAAAGCGGGGGGGGGGGCAGCATGAGGTCATCGAGGAGGATATTAAAATAGGGAAGCATGCTGCAAAGGAAAGTGAAGGTCTGCAATTGGAAGGCCTGCAAAATGTGAGAAGGGGTTGCAAAAAGGGGAAGAAGCAGCTAAAAAAGTAGGGTGGAGAACATGTGAAGAGGGGAGGTGGGAGTGAGGTGTTTTAATCCTTTAAAGAAGAAAGAATAAGCCAACTTGGAACCAGGGAGCATTGTAGTTGCCTAAGCTAACAAGTTCCTCGCAAGCCCATTTGCGCTCTTTAGTTTAAGGCCAAGAAGTGCAGGAGCCACTACCGAGGGGATTGCACTTGTGTGCTGTTGCACTCTTAGGGCTGAATTTCAGGATAATTGGCTACATATCAGTTTTGAGGAGTTTCATGGAATGTTTCTCTTTCAGCTTGAGTGCAGTTTCTTATGCACTTCTCTGCAGCACACCTTATTATGTGCCCTTCATGCCTGTACAGTGCCCCACCTGTGCTCTCACACACTCAGCAATGATGAAAGTCCTCGATACGCCTGGGATTTCTATGTTAAAGCCCAGCAGTGCATTAGGTCAAGTGCTGTGTGCCAGGACCTACCCTTCTCAGAGCATGTAGTGAGAGGGGAATAATAAAAACCATTTAAGAGCCCATTGATGGCACAGCTGACATTTTACTGCCAACAGAAGTTTACATTGTTGAAAGGATCGCTATTTTTCATCACCAGTTGCCTGATCAGTTGCCATTCTACCTACAGCGATAAGAACCACACCACACAGGTTACCGTGCCCTAAGTGATATACCATCCTGAAACCCTGTCTAAGATAACACTATCCTTTTATGAATGCCTAGTCTAGCACAACAGTTTCTGACTGTTGAATGTGGGAGTATCATATGCTGGAAAGCCGTCAAAATAGTTGAAAGCATTCACTGTTATTCAACAGCACTAAAACCAAAAAGAACAAAGTAAATAACCTGCCTTTGCTTCTGGGAATAGATAAGGACAGGTCACCTTTCAAGCAACAAATTATCAATTAATGAATGACATTGCACCACGCCCAAAGTGATGATGACCCCTGCTATGCTCATGGTACCAATGACCCTATGTGGGGAATGTCAGAAACAGAACAGGTCTCCAGTAATGTGAACAGCCAGCATTCACATCACTCACAAACGATGGTTTAGCAGAGTGCTCCATATAGTGAGACACAGAGGACCATGGAATGCCTTTACATAGACCTTTGACATTGAGATGCTATTCCAATGAATGCTCCATAAACCATGTTGTACACATTGTAAGTATATATGATTACTCATACCTTGTCTACTCAAACATTGCACCACACATGGTGACTCCCCCCCAGTTAAAGCACCTTGTCATCTCGCTATAATGAGAGAGCAGTGCTATGGTCCTCTGGGATTATGGTGACTTTACTAACGCTACCCCACTCCACCACAAGACCCAAGAAAGACAGCACAGCATATTAACTCATATTGATGACCACTTAGAATTGACGCTGAGATGAAATTGGCTCCATGTCTCTGTGCTGCCGAGGAGATCTTGGATTGTCTTTGAGAATAGTGATATTTTTAAGGTCACTTGTAATTACTTTTACCTCACAGAGATAATCAGTTTATAATGGCTAATGACATGATGAAGATTATTTGTGACCAGGATTTGAATCCCACACAGTTGGACACTGCATGTATTTCACATGCAGAATATTATGATTACCCCTGCCTTCAACTCACACCTCAAGTGCCTGATAACTATAAATGTCCTTTGAAGGGGCTTTCATCACTAGCCCCCACCCCAGGAATGTGTGTGATCATGCACAGACAAACACCTCAGATGTGCTCTCAGCCATTTTTTGATTTTCATCGTGCATTTACATTTCAGTTGAATATGGAAAGTAGGTTGTGCTTAGCACAGTGAGTCACAGGATCAATCTGGTCATTAAAGGGACCTCCCAAACCTTCATGTTCCTTTCTTCCTGGCAGTCCCTGTTGAGGACATCATTAATGAGCATCCACACCTTCTCACACACCTCTTTCTTCTCCCAACATTATTCTCTGAGTTCTGGCCCGATAGATGGGTCATCCAGTCACCATGCGACACTGTTCCACTGTGGATTTCAGGCTGGTTATGACCATCATTGAGCCCATTTCCCAGAGGAATTCATGTTCTCCCACGAATTACCCTCTTCTGAAATTGTACATTGGCTTTGCCTCTTTCATAACAATCATCCCCTTTGCATTCCAACTACTGCCTCCAATCCACAATTTACTTTCCCAGTCTCCTCGCCACAGCTTTTGTCCCTGATAGCTGCTCTCTAACCTTGATTTTTAGTGAGCAAACCACCCTAGGACTGATTGTGGCCCAATTCCTCACCAACCTGGAAGGACAGCCTGGCTAATGAGTGAACAGTCCCTTGATTGATCTGATCTCAAATCCCTTACTGACTTACTGTGAACCCTGGACTGATTGTATGGGACCCACAGAGCTGACCTCTAGCCTACTCCCTCAACTGCAGTGTTACCAAATCCACAAATGGCTGGCTGACTGTGTCTAAGCTCCTGGGCTGAGATGGATGCTGCCCTTGATTGACGGTGTAGGATTCCCTGACTGACAAAGGGCTTGGAGAAATAGCTATCTGGCTGAAGAATATACCATATGTTTGCATGGTAAGCCGCTGATACATGCTGTAGGTGTGATAGTGATGTAGCATGGTGGAGCAACATTTGCATCCCTTGAATGAGCCCTGCTGCCAAATATGGGAAGCTACCTGACTTTGTGCCTGTGCTAAATGGCAAAGCAAGACAGAAGTATTGTGAGCCTTTCAGTTCTGAATGAGGTGGCAAAACTCAAAATGACAAAGCAGAGATGTTGTGGGCATCCAATTAGATGCAAGGCGAGTGAGTATTAAATGGGTGAGCAAGGAACCCCGAAGTTGCTTTGCAGTCCAATCCATTAGCAGGGTGCCTGTCCCTGTGCTCACAAGTGTCCTGGCAGTGGCTTTCTAATGAAAGATGTTGGTGCACTCCAAAATGCAACATTGAAATGTACTGTGTGTGGTTGGAGTTAAGCGATGATGTGGTGAGCACGAGGATGTGTCTAATGCCAATGCCCCCAGGCTGCTGACTGGGGAGTACGCCCAGAGACGTTGCTGATTGCTGTCCAAAACCGAGCGCAAGAGGACCGCGCTGTGAGCCGGAGTTACCTGATACCCACTCTCTGACTTTTGTGTCGTGAATTGTCGTCATCAAGTTTCTATCCACTGCATGGGAGAACAGGAAATGTAGTATCAGTGAGATGAGATTAGGTATTAGTAGCATACAAAGAGGTCCCTCATTGCTCACCAGAGTTATAGGGTCATAGAGCCATACAGCATGGAAACAACCCTTTGCTGTAACCAGTTGAACATAACCCCAAACTAAACTAGTCTCACCTGCCTGCTCCTGACCCATATCCCTCCGAATCTTTCCTATTCGTTTGATTCTACTTCTATGTACTTACTCAAGTGTCTTCTAAATGTTGTAATTGTGCCCACATCCAACACTTCCTCGGGAAGTTCAGTCACACGCAAACCTCCCTCTACATAAAAAAAATTGCCTCTCATGTCTTTTTTAAATCTTTCTCCTCTCACTCTTAAAAATGTGCCCTTAGTCCTTGCTAGATTCCATCTTGTCGTTCAAGACTTATTCTTCTTGTCATTGAGAACCTCATTTCTCCAATTTTATTTTCCTAACTGGCTCTCCATTGCTTACTTCCCACAGATGCTGCTGGACCTGCTGAATTGCACCGGCAATTTATGCTTTCGACACCATTGCCCATGTCATTCAAGGGCTGTGAGTGTACTGCGCTGTGAATTACTTGAGGCAATCATTAGAGACACACATGCAATTGCTATGCTGTGACCTCTGCAGTCCACAGAAATCATGTTCAGGCTGAAAATTTCTTGTGTATTGTTTTGTCTGAGTCATTTATTCTTTGAAGCATGCATTTGTTGCCTGTTTCCTTTAAATATCATGGTGTCTAGTAAATTAATGTTTTCCTCATGTGTTGTGGCTTTAGGTTTGATGCTATAATGACGGTTGATTAAGGGCATTAAAAAAAATACTGATTCTACTTCTATGTGAGTCCAGGTACTCAGTATATCGACTCAAATAGTGATACTAGGTGAGTGCATCTTCTGATAACTTTATCACTGGGCTGTAATTCAGAGATCCAAACAGTGTTCTGCGGTTTTGGGTTCAAATCCCACCACAGCAGATGGTGGAATTTGAATTCAATATTAAAAGTCTGTAATTAAGAGTCTAATGATGACAATGATTCCATTGTCAATTGTTGGAAAAACCCATCTGATTCACAAATGTCCTTCAAGGAAGGAAACTGCCTTCCTTCCCTGGTCTGCACTACATGTGACTCCAGACACACATCAACGTGATTGAATCTTAACTAATGGATGGGCAATAAATGTTGGCCCGGCCAAGGACTTGGAGAAATACTTGAAGCATATGCCATATGTTTGCAGTGTAAGCTGCTGATACATGCTGTAGGTATGATAGTGATGTATTTTTTGTAGTGTAGAGCCACCTGTGCATCCCTTGACTGATCCCTGCTGACAAACATGACTTTGTGCCTGTGCTAAATGGCAAAGCAAGACAGAAGGCATGAAGGAAAAAATAAATCTCAAAAGCAGCTTACTGAAAATAAAATCTATTTTGACCCCAGCTGTGATACCTCTCACAGTAAAATATTTCCAGTTGGTTGCTATTGAGGTACCTGAATCAAAGTGTTCAGAGATCCACGGTGTTAACAATTGAACTATATTTTTGTGAATTGTCTGATAAACAGGGACTAAATAATTACATGTTAAATTTATAAGAGCAGAAATAATGGGATTTACTGTGAAGATTGTATCGTGTGATAATATCTTCTAAAGATCTACATTTTTTGTAAAATCCAAGCCTGATGCTCCAGGGGAGAATAAAGCCATAACAGATGAGCCTTTTTATCGACTTGATAACTTTATCACTGGAAAATTGACCTTTTGAATTCTGCAGCCAGAGTTCATCAGCCTTTTCTGCCTTTGCTTTGGTTTTTGATGCTTTTCAACTTTTGCTTCCTGTCTAACAGAGGCACCATTTAACATTGTTCAGGGAAGCAATGATACAGTTTCACCTTTTCTAAGCTGAATCTTGACTATCAGATATCTATTGGCAGAGGTTTAGGCAGTTCCTGACCCCTGTCTCTAAAGCACTTGCCTGCGTGCCTTATGTTTTTTATTCAGAAAAAAAGAATGATAGTACTGACACAGACATCTGTTTCCAAGGGAGAAATTCATTGGAAGCAATGTTGTCCCATGCTAAAGGGGTGAATATGTGCCGACCTTGCTTCTTTGTGGGTCAGGGGGTAGGAATGTTCATCCTAAGGCACCACAACCTGAAAAGATGAACTGTTGCATTTTCATTTTCTTTTAATCCTGCTCCACAAATACATCAACACTGTTACCCGACTGGAGAAGTATGTGTTTCTGTTTAAAGTTTAGTTTTGCACTGCAATGTACATCATTTTGCAGTTACAAGTCCACCAACTTTCCAACATTTCTTTCTGTACTTGTTGATAAATAATGTTATCACGGCAAAGTGGATACATTGTTTCAATTCACTCAGACAGTAAGAACTGCAGATGCTGGAGTCGGAGATAGCACAGTGTGGAGCTGGAGGAACACAGCAGGCCAGGCAGCCTCTGAGGAGCAGGAAAGTTGACACTTCGGGTCGGGGTTCTTCTTCAGAAATAAGGGTCCCGACCCAAAATGACAGCCTTCCTGCTCCTCTGATGCTGCCTGGCCTGCTGTGTTCCTCCAGCTCCACATTGTTTTAATTGTGATTTCTCTCATTTCAGGAACTCGCAAGGATTCCAGTGCAGGAAAAGATGGCAGAGAATGGAAAATAGAGTGTTTGTTTGACAAGTCTAATCTTAGAGCTCCAGTTTGTAACTCACATTACATGTCTGTATCTTTATTATGAGGGCATGAAAGGGTTAATATGCAAGACAGTTTCAATAGCTTCCCCTATTGTGTAATGTAAGGCAGACTTGAATTGGTCAATAGAGTTTGGTTGTATCTTCAGAGTTTGACATCATTCTGCAAAAGGGTTTTAGTACATTAAGACGTAATAAACAAGTTATTGTTTCAATTAAACAAAGGTTCAGTCACCCCTCCTTCAAACAGATGACAATGGTTCTACCTTGACACACAAAAATTGGTGGAAAGGCAATTTGTGAGAGGGATACAAACAGTTAACAGGGAAATATTGATAGGTGAAGTAAGTTGACAAAACGTTGCCAAATGGAGTAGATGTGGGAAAGTGTGAAGTTGTTCAATTTGGAAGGGAGAAAAAAAAGAGCAGAATATTATTTAAATGGAGAAAACTGCAGCTGAAAGGGGCTTAGGGGTACTTTTGCACAAAACACAGCAAGCCAGCACACAGCTGCAGTAGATAGTCAGGAAGGCTCATGGAATATTAGCTCTTATCTGAGCATGAGAGTATGAGAGCATGGAAGTCTTACTGGAACTGTACAAGGTGTTGATGAGACCACGTCTGGAATACTATGATAACAAAGTGTGGGGCTGGATGAACACAGCAGGCCAAGCAGCATCTTGGGAGCACAAAAGCTAACATTTTGGCCTTGACCCTTCATCAGAAAAAAAATTTTTCTGATGAAGGATCTAGGCCCGAAACGTCAGCTTTTGTGCTCCCAAGATGCTGCTTGGCCTGCTGTGTTCATCTAGCCCCACACTTTGTTATATTGGATTTTCCAGCATCCGCAGTTCCCATTATCTCTGGAATACTATGAGCAGTTTTGGTCCCATAATTTAGGGAAAGATATCTGCCGGCAGTTCAGAGAAGATTGGCTAGGATGATCCCTGATAAGGAGGGATAGCCTCATGAGAAAAGATTAAACAGATCGGGGCTTTACTCGCTTGAGTTTAGAAGAATGACAGATGATCTCATTGAAAAATATACAATTTGTAAGGGGCTTGATAGCATAAATACTAAAAGGATGTTTCATCTCATGGGAGAGCCAAGAACCAGAGGGGATAGAATAAAGGGGCACCATTTTAAGAATGAGATGAGGAGGAATTTCTTTTCTCAGAGGGTTGTGGGGCTTTGGAACTCCTTGCCACATGGAGCTGTGGGCCTGAGTTCTTTGTGTGTATTTAAGGCTGAGATTGATACTTGATTCATTGGGGAAATCAAGGCTTATGGGAAAAATGCAGGAAAGTGGATATGAGGAATGTCAAATCAGCCCAGATCCCATTGAATGGCAGAGCAGACACAAGGGATGGAGTGGCCTACTGCTGTTTCTATTTGTCATGTGTTGGTCTTACCTTGTCAAAATTCTGCCTTCATTTGGTGCTAAAGAAATGGGTCATTGTATGATCTCTGTGCAATTCAGACACAATCAGGGCATCAATCCAGTCAGGTGCTTTTCCTGCAAACAAATTTTAGTCCTTTTGTCATGCTACCTGTATTTCCTTTACGCCCTTGTTCTTAATTCATGCAACCATTCAGCTGAGTAACTACGTCTCTGTTGAATTCGTCAGTCCATGCTATGGGGCTCTGGTAAATGATTTCGCAGTCTCAAAACCCTATTTGTATATTTTACATTATCTAATTCACAACGATAACTGCTGGCAGCATCTGTGGAGAGAAATAAACAGGGTTAACGTTTCAGATCGAATACGAATCATCTTCAGAACTTTCTCTCTTCATAGACACTGATAATTTTCAACATTTTCTTTCTAAAACATGTTAACAGCAGATTCCAAATGAATAGTTTGAGGATTGAAGTAAGCAATTAGTTTATGGTTTGGATGTTCTATTTTTGAAACCTATTTGATAGTTTTTTCAGGGAACAATAACCTGTCTTCATCTTGGAGTGACTGGAGCCTGACTCTGGTACATTTCTGCAAGACTCCGTTATTTAATTATATATGCTGACGTAAGAGGTAGTTTATCTCTGCCAGGTACAGACTGAGCAAGTCTGAAAATTTCTCTGCTTTGAGTTGAATTCCATTCCTGTTGATGGTATCTTTGCAGCTTCTTGCAGATCATTGGCTTATTGGGAACAAATTTGACTTATGACCATAAGGACATGGAAGTTATGAGTAGAAGTAGAACTTATGGCCCTTTTGGCTTGCTCCACAATTCAATTAGATCATGACTGATCTATTTGTGTTTTAAATGTCACATTCCATCTATCCCAATCATCATAGATTCCAAAACAAAAACTGACATTGCTGGAAAAATTCAGCAGGTCTGGCAGCAGCACTGGAGAGAAATCAGAATTAAAGTTTCAGGTCCCTTCTTCAGAATGATACTTTCTGAGACAAGGCATTCCAGAGCTGCAAAACCCTTTGAGAGAGAGAAAAATCCCCTAATCTCTATTTTAGAAAGGTAATCCCTAATTTTAAAACCATATCCCTTAGTTCTGAGTTCACCAATAAGAAGGAATATTTATTCTACATGCACCTTTTATGTGATACTTTGTCGATAAACGTCTGGAAATTCTAAGTACAGCACATCAACAGGCATCCCTTTATCCACAGTGCATGTTATTCCTGCACATAATTCCAATAAAATGGTTAAATAGAAATTTTTCCCTCTGTTCATTCATGGGATGAGGGCGTCACTGGCTCAGCAGCATTTATTGCACATCCCAAACTGCGCAGAGCCAACCACATTGCTGTGGGTCTGGAGTCACATGTAGGCCAGACCAGGTAAGGATGGCAGTTTCCTTCCCTAAAGGACATTAGTGAGCCAGATAGGCATTTTTTGACAAACAATTCACAGTCATCATTAGAATCTTCATTCTAGATAATTTATTAAAATGACACAGTAAGACTTGAACCTAGGTCCCCAGAACATTATCTGGGTTTTTGGATTACCAGTCCAGCAATAATACCACTAAGCTATTGCTTTCTCTGCTTACATAGGACTGTGCTGATTCTTCTTGATTACCTTGAATATTTCCAAGTGCCCAATTAACTTTCTTAATGATCAATTGTAATATTTTTCCCATGACTGACATCAAACTATTTGGCCTATGGCTTCTGGTTTCCTTCCGCTCTCCTTTCGTGAGTCAAGGATTATATTTGATATTTTCCAAAATCTATGAAATTTTGGAAAGTTAACAGTAACACAATTAGCTACTACAATATCCACCTCTTAAAATCAAAGGATGAAGTCTATCAGGACCTAGAGACTTTGCAAACTGCAGCTTCATCAGTGTGCTCAGTGTAGCTTCTCTAGTGTTTATAATTTCATCAAGTTCATCTCTTGCTTCAACTTTCTCATTTTCGGGTGTCGCTGGGATTTTTTCTCTATCCTCTACCTGAAAGCAGAGGTGAAATATTTATTCATTCCATCTGTTATTTCTTTATTATCTAGTATTAACTTCACATTTTCACCTCCTTGTAAAACAACAGTTACTTGACCTAACCTTTTGCTTTGGTTAATTGCAGAAGCTCTTACTATTTGTTTTTATATTTCTATCTAGTTTCATCTTGCGCTCCAGTTTATTTGTCATAATTAACCTTTTGGTCATACTCTGCTGCTTCTTTGTATTCTGACTAATCATCTGACTTGACACTCACATTTATACAACCAAATGTTTCTTTCCTTAATTATGCTTTCCTTAGCTTCTTTAATCATTGTAGGTCCTTCCTTTGGAAATTGTCTTTATAGTAGGCATGAGTTATTCTGAAGATCCCTTTTGATGTTTCCCACTTCTTCTTTGCTGCTCCTACCTCTTGGCCAAATATTCTAATTCACTTCAGCTGGCTTGGCTGTTTTGGCCACATGTTTGTCTTCATTTAATTTTAAAATACCTTGATTGGACTCACTGTCCTCCTTTGTAAGCTAGATGTAAAATTCAATCATGTAGTGATTGCTGCTACATGGAGATATCTTTACTTTGATCTGAGTAATTAATCTTATTATACAATACAATAACAAGTTTAGTTTCACTTTTTGTTTCCCTACTATTCCTCATCTCCAGCTAAGTTGATTCTATATCCCGATTTCCTGAACTCATGTTGTCTCTAGCTTTGGAAGGAATAACATCTTTGATTAAGTGCACTACTCTTCCATCAATACTTAGCTTCCTATTCTTCTCGAATGACCATAAGACCATAAGACACAGGAGTGAAAGTAAGGCCATTCGGCCCATCAAGCCCACTCTGCCATTTAAATCATGGCTGATGGGCATTTCAACACTGCTTCCCTGCACTCTCCCCATAGCCCTTGATTCCTTTTGAGATCAAGAATTTGTTGATCTCTGCCTTGAAGGCATCCAACGTCCCGGCCTCCACTGCACTCTGCGGCAATGAATTCCACAAGCCCACCACTCTCTGGCTGAAGAAATGTCGTCTCATTTCAGTTTTAAATTTATCCCCTCTAATTTTAAGGCTGTGCCCACAGGTCCTAGTCTCCCAGCCTAACGGAAACAACTTCCTAGCGTCCACCCCTTCTAAACCATACATTATCTTGTAAGTTTCTATTAGATCTCCCCTCAACCTTCTAAACTCTAATGAGTACAATCCCAGGATCCTTAGCCATTCATCATACGTTAAACCTACCATTCCAGGGATCATCCGTGTGAATCTCCGCTGGACATGCTCCAGGGCTGGTATGTCCTTCCTGAGGTGTACGGCCCAAAATTGGATGCAGTATTCTAAATGGGGCCTCACTGGAGCCTTACAAAGCCTCAGAAGCACATTGCTGCTTTCATATTCCAACCCTCTTGAGATAAATGACAACATTACATTTGCTTTCTTAATTACAGACTCTACTGCAAGTTAACCTTTAGAGAATCCTGGACCAACACTCCCAGATCCCTTTGCACTTCTGATTTCTGAATTTTCTCACCGTTTAGAAAATAGTCCATGCCTGTATTCTTTTTTCAAAGTGCAAAACCTCACGTTTACTCACATTGAATTTCATCAGCCATTTCATGGACCAACCTCCTAAACTGTCTAAATCTTTCTGCAGCTTCCCCACCTCCTCAGTATTACCTGCCTGTCCACCTATCTTCGTATCATCGGCAAACTTCGCCAGAATGCCCCCAGTCCCTTCATCCAGATCATTAATATATAAAGTGAACAGCTGTGGCCCCCAACACTGAACCCTGCGGGACACCACTTGTCACCGACTGCCATTCCGAAAAAGAGCCTTTTATCTCAACTCTCTGCCTTCTGTCATTCATGGACGTCATTGAATGGCCATAATTTATTGTCAATTCCTTACTGTTGATAGACAGTCTAGAGCGAACAACATTACTGTGGAGTCATATATAGGTTATAGCAGGTAAGGAAGGGAGATTGGAAAACTAGGGGGAGTGATATATGGAAAAGGGGATCGTGCCTATACCCTTGATATAGCTATTGGGCATGTCTGAAATGAGTAGTAGCACAATGATATCTGATTGGATGATAACTGGAGTCCGGCTCTATATGTGTCCAGATGAGATGTTGTCCCTTGCCTTTCTCTGGATATAATCATTTTTCATTAAATTCATTACTGTTCACTCACAGAAATGTACATATATGGTAGTTAGTGCCTGAAAGAGTTGCCTAACATCACAAAAGTTTTCCATCAGAATACTTAAGGCTGTTCTTTGGAGATGCTAACCAGAGATGTGTAGCATCCTATAAGTTCTCCATATGTTCTCCAGAATTGGACAGCTCCCAAGTCATTGTTCTTAATGTTAGCAGCATGTAGTAATATTAATAATAGAATATCAATTCATTGTCCCACGCATTTTTACAGAAAAGACAGAGAAAAGTTTTTTTTAAAAGTTGCTTACCAGGATGAGCATTAATGAAAGACGTTATTTAAAGGAAGAAAAAAGTAAAAATTATGACAGAGTTCATCTCGGATCAATTTCAGTTCAGGAACATTGATTAACATGGCAAATGCTGGAAGATCTGGAAGTCACCACTGAAGAACACCCCCATACCAACGAGACCTCAATGGTGGAACAGGACAACCAAACCCGGAGACCGCCATGCCAGAAAGAGACCTCAATGCCACGGTATGGAACAAGGCCTCAATGCCGGGACTGGATGAGATCACCATGCCAGGCCGTTGAAATACCAGTTGAAGTCACTGCCGAAGAAGACCTACACGCTGAGACAAATAATGTGTATTTACAATGAAGTTGAATTTGATGTCTCACAGTCAGAAGTCACCAGAGACCAGTTATAGTCCAACAGATTTATCTGAAATCACAAGCTTTTGAAGCGCTGCTCTTTTGTCAGCTACTTCCAAGTCAGAAGTCTTTGACCACTCAGTTCAACACAGGCACCTCTGTATCCTAGATAATAAAATGTGAGGCTGGATGAACACAGCAGGCCAAGCAGCATCTCAGGAGCACAAAAGCTGACGTTTCGGGCCTAGACCCTTCATCAGAGAGGGGGATGGGGAGAGGGAGCTGGAATAAATAGGGAGAGAGGGGGAGGCGGACCGAAGATGGAGAGTAAAGAAGATAGGTGGAGAGAGTATAGGTGGGGAGTTAGGGAGGGGATAGGTCAGTCCAGGGAAGACGGACAGGTCAAGGAGGTGGGATGAGGTTAGTAGGTAGCTGGGGGTGCGGCTTGGTGTGGGAGGAAGGGATGGGTGAGAGGAAGGACCCGTTAGGGAGGCAGAGACAGGTTGGACTGGTTTTGGGATGCAGTGGGTGGGGGGGAAGAGCTGGGCTGGTTGTGTGGTGCAGTGGGGGGAGGGGACGAACTGGGCTGGTTTAGGGATGCAGTAGGGGAAGGGGAGATTTTGAAACTGGTGAAGTCCACATTGATACCATATGGCTGCAGGGTTCCCAGGCGGAATATGAGTTGCTGTTCCTGCAACCTTCGGGTGGCATCATTGTGGCAGTGCAGGAGGCCCATGATGGACATGTCATCTAGAGAATGGGAGGGGGAGTGGAAATGGTTTGCGACTGGGAGGTGTAGTTGTTTGTTGCGAACTGAGCAGAGGTGTTCTGCAAAGCGGTCTCCAAGCCTCCGCTTGGTTTCCCCAATGTAGAAGAAGCCGCACCGGGTACAGTGGATACAGTATACCACATTGGCAGATGTGCAGGTGAACCTCTGCTTAATGTGGAATGTCATCTTGGGGCCTGCGATAGGGGTGAGGGAGGAGGTGTGGGGACAAGTGTAGCATTTCCTGCGGTTGCAGGGGAAGGTGCCGGGTGTGGTGGGGTTGGAGGGCAGTGTGGAGCGAACAAGGGAGTCATGGAGAGAGTGGTCTCTCCGGAAAGCAGACAGGGGAGGGGATGGAAAAATGTCTTGGGTGGTGGGGTATCAATGTGGACTTCACCAGTTTCAAAATCTCCCCTTCCCCTACTGCATCCCTAAACCAGCCTAGTTCGTCCCCTCCCCCCACTGCACCACACAACCAGCCCAGCTCTTCCCCCCCACCCACTGCATCCCAAAACCAGTCCAACCTGTCTCTGCCTCCCTAACCGGTTCTTCCTCTCACCCATCCCTTCCTCCCACACCAAGCCGCACCCCCAGCTACCTACTAACCTCATCCCACCTCCTTGACCTGTCCGTCTTCCCTGGACTGACCTATCCCCTCCCTACCTCCCCACCAAAACTCTCTCCACCTATCTTCTTTACTCTCCATCTTCGGTCCGCCTCCCCCTCTCTCCCTATTTATTCCAGCTCCCTCTCCCCATCCCCCTCTCTGATGAAGGGTCTAGGCCCGAAACGTCAGCTTTTGTGCTCCTGAGATGCTGCTTGGCCTGCTGTGTTCATCCAGCCTCACATTTTATTATCTTGGAATTCTCCAGCATCTGCAGTTCCCATTATCTCTGATACTATTCCACCTCTGTATCCTGATGCTTCACAGGACAGAATCATGTATGTTCAAAATAATGTAACTATTAAATAATATATAATAACATAGAGCATTTTTCCTGCCTTAGGTGTCATTTCAGCATTCTTCCCCATAGGATGTCAATAGCGTGACCAATACCAGAAAGACGGATTGGTTGGCAGGAAATTTACCAAGATGATTCCAGCAGAAACCAACATTTACAAATGCTGGCAGCATTGGCTTCAAAATGACAATCATGTAGATGTCACATTAGTGCAGTGAATACAAAAACTGTATGAGAAAATGTAGGATAGAGAACAGAACTAGGTCACTGTTTATTAGTAGTCTGCTTTGATTTGGAAAATGTCATGTAGTTTACTCAGCTTTCTCTCCATCCCTCCTGAAAGCAGTGATTCATGTTGGAATTTGGTTCTGTAAATATCATTTAATACTTTAAATCAAAACAACATTTTTTATACGAACTTATGATGCCCAAACTGCCAGTAAAGAACTTCAAAATGTAGGTTGTAACATATACGAAACGCAAGTAAAGTCCCACAAGCACTCAAGAAAAGTAATCTGTTGATATTGCTCGCAGGATAAATATTGGTCAGAACACCATGAAAATTCCTTGTCCTTTGGAATCCAATCTCGAGACGTGGACTTGGAGTCACAACCTCCTGACTCATTTCCAATTGGCTGCTCTTCATATATGAGCCTAAAAAGCAGCCATAAACAGGCTATCTGCCTGTTGAGCATCCCATATGAATCTGAGCTTGTTCTCAGTAATGTCAACCAGGGTCACTGGATGAGGAATAGTGGCTCTAACTAATTAATTTCCTCCGTCCGGATACCAGCAGTATCCTGTCAGCATTCTGGAAGAGTACTAATTCAATACAGACCAGTGATCAGGCCTAGGATATTTGTGGCATGTTTAGATCAGTTCTACACTCAGCATTCCTCAGCATTTAGCAAATGACCCTCTTGGAGAACTCTCATTGTCAATAGTTTCTATGTCGCAGTCAAAAATCCTTGCCCAACATGTTCTCAAGAATTTGAGTTTATGAAATGTTGATTTTTCTCTCGAGTAAGGAGGAACCTCAAGTGTAGAAGTGATTGCTTATGTTACAAGTTTTTCCAATTGGGAATTACATGCTGCTAATCGTACAACTGCTTGGGAATTCTGGGCAGTTATAGATATGAAGTTATAGGCTATTATATCACAGCAGTTATAGGCTGTTTCAAATAATACAATGTTCCCGTACTACTTATCTTCTGTTTTATTTGCAAGCAGAGTTGAGCACCAATGTTCAATGAACTTTCTTTGTCTGTTGCTAAAAGGTCTTTTGATGCTCTCCGTGTGTTGATCCATCTTGATTACCATGGTTGTCATACCAAAAAGAAAAAAAAAGGCAGAATGATTATTGCAAATTTTATGCTTCATGATTTATTTGTAGTTGAGTATTTGGCATCTTAGTTGATCTTTGGTGCTGCGATACATTTGTTTCTCTTCCTAAATCAAACACAAGTCCGTAATATCTGAGGTAGTTTTCTCTACTGGTGAATACCAACTGCCTAAAAATACATACACTTATTCTGATGCTCTGGCTTTACAGGGCTGCGTTTGTCGCTGGCATTTTGAGGTAAAAGTGAGGCTTTGATCTTGAGGTGCTTGGACCTCATAAATATTTAAACTGAGTGAGTTAGGCCCAAACTGACTTTTTCTGAGTTTGGATGAGACTGTGGCTCTCCATTACAACAGGACTTGCCTGTGCTGCGCAGATGATGCAAACACACCAAATTTGATCAGAACAAAAGGTAATTTCCAACCCTTTATTTTCCAGCCTTCTCATGGCAGAAGCCAACCTTGTAATTGTCGTAGCCTTTGTTTGTGCCTGCAAATGCAGTGCATAATAATTTGTTTTCAACAGTGTTTGATTCGGATCATCCGTTTGTAGATTCTCGTACAGTGCTTGATTACTTTAATCTCTGAGTAAGGGTCACTGGGCCCAAAATGTTAACTCTAATGTTTTCTTCACAGGTGCTGCCAGACCTGCTGAGCTTTTCTAGCAATTTCTGTTATTGTTCCTGATTCACAGCATCTGCAGATCTTTTGGCTCTAAATTTAATCTCTGGGTGGGGAATAATGAGTTATATGGCTGGTAAAACTGAGAGGGCTAGAGGGCTGGGGATCCTGCAGCAATACATGTACATTGAAGCTTCTGAGTTCTAATATGTCTAAAGTTCCATAAACCAACTACCTGGATTTGGAACTGCATTGGTATGAGATAGACAAGACATACATAGACCATAAGACCATAAGACATAGGAGTGGAAGTAAGGCCATTCAGCCCATCGAGTCCACTCCACCATGTAAATTATGGCTGACGGGCATTTCAACTCCACTTCCCTGCACTCTCCCCGTAGCCCTTGATTCCTTGTGAGATCAAGAATTTATCGATCTCGCCTTGAAGGCATCTAACGTCCCGGCCTCCACTGCACTCCGTGGCAAGAATTCCACAAGCCCACCGTTCTCTGGCTGAAGAAATGTCTCCTGATTTCTGTTTTAAATTTACCCCCTCTAATTTTAAGGCTGCGCCCATGGGTCCTAGTCTCCCCAACTAACGGAAACAACTTCCGTCCACCCTTTCTAAGTCATACAGCAGCTGCATTCAAACTGAACATGAGGCAGTGTGTAAATGTAACAGTAATTATCTTTTACTGATTATATACTTGGATTCCCAAACCTTTTTGGTCCTCCACAGTTTCTGATCCCTCAATATGAATTTAACCTATTAAAAATGGATGTTGAATGAGAGCCCATTTGGTCCTTCACCAGCAAGAATGGTACCATTTGCCATAGACTGATTTGGAGACAGTGCCAATGACTTGGATTATCCTTGATATAAAAGTTACAAACCCACTCCAGGCATTGACAAACAATGAAGTAAATCTTATCTTGAGTCCTACATAAGGCAAATGTTTGCCATGTTTGAGAGGGCCCAGGACTTTACCCATGTAGCAGGCTTCCAAGTGATTACAGATAGTGTTGTAATTATCACTGTTGCTCATTGCAATAACAGTTTTTTAACATTGGAATAGTAATCTTCTCCTTTGACATATATTTGGTATCACACCTTAATAATTTGTCCCAATGGTTGTCCAAGGAGGACCCACAGGACTCGCTAAGAAGGTGACCAGCAATTACTTTGAGGGCACACACACAGGCAGTCAGACAGAGACACACACACACACACACACACACACACACACACACACACACACACACAAACACACCTGTGCCACTGTAACCTGCCCTCTGACATGGTCTAAGGTAGAATATCAGTTCAAATGCAACAAATGCCAGACTTGCTATTGACTCCACACAAGAATACGTAATGTCTAAGTTAGCCTATAAATACACTCCAACTTACATCGTTGTAGTACATATAATGTACCGCATAATTTTTACCACCGTTTACTCAGTTGTTTAATGCATTATGTTCAAAACTATCCAAACTCCTTATTTTGATACTTGCTGGCAATGCTCTTTCATTGTCTAACTGTGGTTTGTGGTACACTACTGTTTGACACCACTATGCAATTCTCTCTGAAAACAGATCTGCTGACTTTCCACAAACATCTCATACTTTCTATAGTTTACCTTCTTTCCTCCTGGTGTTATCCAGACCCTTGTGGAAACACTTGAGTTGTACTCATGAAAGGATCATGTGAATTAAGTCACAGTTTTGAAAATTTATTGATCAAAAATGGCAATGAAAGACCTTTCAGCACCTTTTCAATTGCTACATCAGGAATGATCCAGTGATTCCTGTTTAGGTAACTGTAAATTTATGATTTTTAGCTTAACTACTCAATCTTCAATTCTACTTGTTGTGCTGAATACCGATTGCCGGAAAGCGGTGCTAAAAGTCTTCTGTGAGTTTCTAACAATGTTCACTTTTGACACTACACCTGTTCTCACTGTAACCTTTAAGTTATTTCTCTGGAGGATCAAAGGAAATAGAAATTAACTGACAGTAATACTTGAAAATGAATGGACTGGCTGTACTAGATCTTCATGTTCAAGTTGTAAAGACTTTATTTTGACCATTTTTACACTGTAGGCTAATATAGGAGATACTGCAATAAGTAAAGAAAACCGTGCAAAGAGATGGCTGCAG
The DNA here is from genome assembly GCF_030684315.1 of Stegostoma tigrinum. Taxonomy (NCBI): domain Eukaryota; kingdom Metazoa; phylum Chordata; class Chondrichthyes; order Orectolobiformes; family Stegostomatidae; genus Stegostoma; species Stegostoma tigrinum. Next base: position 29,563,240 of record NC_081384.1, on the reverse strand, counting down.
TTTTAAAGGCCGTGCTTCCTGGAACACACTCAATACAACTCATAGGGTGCACTGTTTCAAGAACAGTGGGAGAGAAAGCAGACATCATGGAGCTGGATGATTCTGAACAAAGGGACAATTGCTTGACAATGTTTCATTGTTGCAGGGCCAGTGGAGCTAGGTTAATACCATGTTGAGCTGGAGGAACACAGCAAGTCAGGTAGCATCAGTCAAGCAGGAAAGTCGACATTTCAGGTTGGGACCCTTCATCAAGATTGGGGAGGGGGAAGGGAGCTCAGAAATAAATGGGAGGGGGGAAAGTGGGGCTGGGGAAGGGTAGGTGGGGTGGTGATAGGTGGATGCACATAGGGGTAATGGAAATTGCTCAGTGGGAAGGGTGGGGCAAATAGGTGGAAAAGAAGATGGACAGGTTGTGTCAGATCAAGGAGGCTGGTACGAGAGGGAGGGTTGGACGTAGGATGAGGCGGCGGGTGGGGAGATTTTGAAACAGGTGAATTCTATGTTGATGCCATTGGGCTGTAAACTTCCGAGGTGGATGATAAGGTGTTGTTCCCCCAATTTTCATATGGCCTCATTGTGACTGTGAAGGAGGCCCAGGATGCACATGTCGCCAAGTAAATGGGAGGGGGAGTTGAAATAGCTGGCAACCCGAAGGTGATGTTGATTGTAGCGCACAAAGCGCTGATACTCTGCGAATCAGTCACCGAGTCTGCACTTGGTCTCAATGATGTAGAGGAGACTACATTGGGAGCAGTGGATACAGTGGACCAGTTTAGAAGATGTACCGGTGAATTCCTGTTGGACATGGAAAGTTTGCTTTGGGCCTTGGATGGAGGTGAATGGGGAGGTATAGGGGCAGGTATAGCACTTCCTGTGTTTGTAGGGAAAGGTGCCGGATGTGATGGGATTGGTGTGGAGTGTGGAGTAGACAAGGAGGTTACAGAGTGAGCGGCCCCAGCAGAAAGCAGATAGGGGTGGGGGGAGGGATATCTCTTTAATGGTGGGGTCAGATTGCGGGTGGCGACAGTGGCAGAGGATAATGCACTGAATTAGGAGGTTTGTGGGGCGGTATGTGAGAGTCAGGGGGACTCTATCCTTGTTGTTGCTGGGGGAGGGGAATTAAAGGTGGAAGTACGAGAAACGAGGGAGATGCGTTTGATGGCATTCTGAATCATGGCAGTGAAAAGCTTCATTCTGGGAGTAGATGCAGTGAAAGTGGAGGAATTGGCAATATGGGATCTCACTTTTGCAAGCGGGTGGGTGAGAGGAGGTGTGGTCAATAAAGCTATGGGTGTTAGTGGGTTTGAGATAGATGTTAGTGCTAAGTTAATTGCTGGAGATGGAGAAGTCCAGGAAGGGGAGTGAGGTGTCAGAGATGGTCCAGATGAATTTGACGTTGGGGTGAAAGGTGTTGATGAAATGGATGAACTCTTCAAGCTCCTCATGGGAGCATGAGGCAGCACCGGTACAGTCATCAATGTAGCAGAGGAAGAGGTGATGGATTATGCCACTGTAACTGCAGAAGAGGAATTGTTCCATGTATCCTACAAACAGGCAGGCATAGCACAAACACATGCTGGTGCCCATTGCCACCCCTTTGGTTTGTAGGATAGAAAAGAAATTTAGAGAGTAGGCATCTGGCTTCAGCGATGTAGAGGTTAGTATGCCATACTACCACCATTCACCCCCACCCCGCTACGTAGCAGCATGTTTAATGATGCAGTTAGGGTTAGAGTGGAGGGAGCAGAGGGCTGTGCATTTGGGTGGGGATGGGTTGGAATAGGTGACGGATTTGAGATATTAAGGCCATGGCAGTCAGAGATGAAGAGGTTGAGGGAGAGGAGGAGACCAGCGGATAGTGTCCAGAGGTCTGTTGAGGCAGGGAGAAGGGATCTGCAGAAGATGTATTGGGCTCCCATTCAAAGAAATAAGCATGGAGGCAGAGGCAACAGAAAAAGAGTTCAACATTCCTACAAACCAAAGGTGTGGCTATGGGATTTTGAACACTTTGACCCAACTCGTTAAGATAATGTGCTTGGAAAAAATGATCCTCGTTGATCTTAGAGTCATCACAGATGTGAAAAGACTAATTAAGCTATTCAAAATCCCCAACACACCTCACTGATAAACTCAAATGAAATGAAAATGCTTACCAGGTTCTGTATTCAACAAGAATATTGTTTATAATGAAAAAGATTATCTTTAATCAATGGCAATTAGGAAATATGAATTGCTAATTTATAACTCTACAACTTAAACTGTATCCTTTCTTAAATACCTCCCTTCAGAAACAGATGGACAACTGACAAAAATCAGGGAAACACAGTTTTGATGATTTTTGTTTTATTTTATTCCTTTCATTTCTTTGTTGCAAATGCAAGCTTGTTTGCACATCAATGCTCTTTCATTCATTAGTTGAAAAATTATTTTTTCACTGTCTTTAAAGATATTTTATTCCTGTTCAAACAGAAAATTTTCAGGGTTAGGATGAGCTGGTGGTTGGTTGATTTGACTTTTTTAGTGGTTTTCTTTTTGGAGGCTGTGTGACACCTTGCTACCCTGGGAGATAGCAAGAACTGCAAATGCTGTGAGTCAGTATGCCTCATTCACAAATGTTACTGTTTTACCTTTTTTTAATGGGCATGGAATACCTGATTCACTATTAATATTGTTCTTTTATGATGTTGACACCCCAATAGATGTTGTGTTACTTGTGAACTACATTGAAGAGAAGGGTAAGAAAAGATTGTTTGGCTCAAATGTACTCACTTTATGCATCAGTGCAATGTGTTATCCTTTCCAATTTCTAGTTAGAATATTTCCTTTGGAAGATTAAAATATGTACTGGGCAGAGCATGGAAATGGCAGTAACTGGTGAGTACAAGGAACAATTCTATGGTCATTGCCTACAGCAATCTTCCAGACTCCAGAAGGTGCTGCCAGTCATGTTGATGTCTTTTAACATCAGTCTACCCCCACAACTTCCCCGGTGGTGAAGGATTCAAGCTAGTAGGAACTGTAGATGCTGGAGAATCTGAGATAACAAGGTGTAGAACTTGATGAACACAGCAGGCCAAGCAGCATCAGAGGGGCAGGAAAGCTTATGTTTCAGGCCTAGACCCTTCTTCAGAAATAGGGGAGGGGAATGGGGCTGTGAAATAAATAGGGAGCAAGGTGGAGGCGGATAGAAGATGGATAAAGGAGAAGATAGGTGGAGAGGAGACAGACCGGTCAAAGAGGCGGGGATGGAGCCAGTAAAGGTGAGTGTAGGTGGGGAGGTAGGGAGGGGATAGGTCAGTCCAGGGAGGATGGGCAGGTCGAGGGGGCGGGATGAGGTTAGTAGGTAGGAGATGGGGGTGGTGCTTAAGGTGGGAGAAGGGGATAGGTGGGAAGAAGGACATGCGGGGACGAGCTGGGCTGGTTTTGGGATGTGGTAGTGGGAGGGGAGATTTTGAAACTTGTGAAGTCCACATTGATAGCATTGGGTGCAGGGTTCCCAAGCGGAATATGAGATGCTGTTCCTGCAACCTTCGGGTGGCATCATTGTGGCACTGCAGGAGGCCAAGGATGGACATACCTTCTGAGGAATGGGAGGGGGCATTGAAAAGGTTCGCGACTGGGAGCTGCAGTTATTTAGTGTGAACCAAGTGTAGGTGTTCTGCAAAGTGGCCCCCAGGCCTCCGCTTGGTTTCCCCAATGTAGAGGAGGCCACAACAGGTACAGCGGATGCAGTATACCACATTAGCAGATGTGCAGGTGAACATTTGAACATACCTCCTTTGTCTGTAGGAAGTAGGAGGAATTGAAAGAGAAGTTTTTGAGGGTGAGGATGAGTTTGGCTGAGAGGGACAAAGTGGATGGCCATGGCTACCTGCATGGGCCCAATCTATGCCTGCCTCTTTGTAGGTTACGTGGAACAGTCCCTCTTCCATAGCTCCACTGACCCTAAACCCCACCTCTTCCTCCGTTACATTGATGACAGTATTGGCGCCGTCTTGTGCTCCCATGAGGAGCTCAAACAGTTCATCCACTTCACCGACACATTCCACCCCAACCTTAAGTTCACCTGGACCATCTCTAATATGTCTCTCCCCTTCCTGGCCCTCTCTGTCTCCATCTCCCGCAACCACATAGAAACCGATATCCATTTCAAGCCCACCAACTCCCACAGCTACCTAGAATACACCTCCTCGCACCCACCTTCCTGCAAAACCGCCCTCCCCTATTCCCAATTCCTTTGCCTCCACCGCATCTGCTCCCAGGATGAGGCATTCCACTCCTGTGCATCTCAGATGTCCTCGTTTTTCAAGGATTGCAACATCTCCCTCACAGTGGTCGAGAATGCCCTTGACCGTGTCTCCCGCATTTCAAGCAACTCATCCTTCACAGCCCCTTTCCGCTGTGACAATCAAAACAGAATCCCCCTCATCCTCATGAATCACCCCACCAACCTCTGGATCCAACGCATCATCCTCTGACACTTCATCGGGGACTCCAAGTTGTTGGCTTTTTCAGAAATTGATTAAAATCATGTTAATGAGGAAAAGGTGACCATACACATTGTTGCGGCTAAAGATCCAATGCTACTGCATAATGCCACACAAGGCAACAATTTATATAAAATATATGAATGCTATTTTCTCCTTGCCAACCAATTGAGAAAGTGGGAAATTTAAAAACATTTTTAACGTTCAAACCAGCCATAACGTTTTCGAGGTTTTGAGAAAAAGTTTCAAATTTATTTTTTTTTCTGCAAAGATACACAATGTTACTTAAGTCATCACCATTTATGATATTTTGCACAATTTTTTTTAAACATTAAGAAACCCTGTACAACTGAATACAGGGCAACATTAAGCTTAAAAAGACGTGTGCATTTAGGAAATGTGTTATATCTCATGGTCAGTATGTGTTTAAGAGACATGCTTATGATATCATAACTGCGTCATATTATTTTACCAGAAGGTATAAAGATCTCATTTTCCATTATACCCCAGTTTGTTTGAAGCATGAGATTCTACCAGAAGTGTGCTCCACTGTTATAAACAACCAGCTTAATGTTATCAACACTCATGCATCTGAGCAATGCCACGCTTGCCCATAGTAGCTAGCTTTCATGATATCCACACCTAGTTGCTAATGTGTTAGGTAATGCAGTGCAGCATCTGGTAAAACACCCCGTTGGAGGTAAATTCACACTGTTAGCTGTGGTGGCCATCTAGAAAAGACTCCTACATCTGAGTAATAGGCATTTAGAAAACTGGAGCAATGGCTGAACAACTTTGAACAATTGATCATTTGGGCAAAACAAGAGCTTCTCATCCTACAACAGCATCAATTTGTATGAAATACATGACGTAAATTTCTTATTTTGTTTTTTTTCTGTGTAAATCTGTAGATAGAGCATTAACCGCTAAATAGGACTAACTTATTTTTGGTTACAATATAATTTCTTTCAGGGCAAAATAAATGTATACAATTTCCTTAATAATGACAATGGCGAGCAATACCAACCCTGCAATGCCCTTTTGGAATTGTATCACAAAACCAGTGCAGTTCAGTATGGAAGCTGGAAACTGGTGCATTTTGCTCCTACAATCATTACACAAGTAACAGTTTATCAGAACAACAACTACAAAGTCTATTCATACCAAACAGCATGATTTATTTAATCCATACTAACGTGGTCAGGGAATCATAGCCTAAGATAGTACAATTCAACATTTTTAAGGCAGAATTGTGGATAACACAAAGCTTTGAATGAATTGCATCGATTCAAGCAATGAAAACAGTTCTATTTTACAGTTAAGAGGGTCACAAGACAAGAAATTTGCTTGCCAGTGACATCACATCATCACCCCCCCTAACTATGAATAAACGGCCTTGTATAACAAATAGCACCTATATCTATTCATTAGGTGTTAAGCAGTACATTGTTTTGCTCCACTTATGTGCAGCACCAAAGGTGAAAGGATTACCATCAGTTTAGACTTAGAAGGCAAGATCGAAATGACCTTGCCCAGGAACCAATTGTGTAACCATTGATGACAAGACATTTTTCTTTGAAAGAAATAAAAAGAGCCACGTGGTGAACAAACAGGTAGAGAACTATCCAAACCCTGTACTGGGCAGAAAGAGTGAGCTCAAAATACAAATTCATACGTACCAGTAAAAATTTATAGAATTATGCAACCAGCCCAGATCATATAAAGTCATCATTGATCATGGTTTTAGATTTTAAAGGAACAGAAGCCAACTCAGACGCCAATGTGTGACAAACTAACCATTCATGAAGAAACTGAGAAAGAACACTCTGGCAATAATGATTGGGTCATGATGTTGAGTGGTAACAACCAGCAATAAGATAACCAGAGATAATGGGAACTGCAGATGCTGGAGAATTCCAAGATAATAAAATGTGAAGCTGGATGAACACAGCAGGCCAAGCAACATCTCAGGAGCACAAAAGCTGACGTTTCGGGCCTAGACCCTTCATCAGACCCTTCATTCATCTCTGATGAAGGGTCTAGGCCCGAAACGTCAGCTTTTGTGCTCCTGAGATGCTGCTTGGCCTGCTGTGTTCATCCAGCCTCACATTTTATTATATTATATAAGATAACCAGGTTGTTAACACAGACTAATGCGTACCTCTCAGATGGGATTACAGTCACCAGATCAGAATGTCAGACCTCCAGAGCATTGCAGTTGAAGTTTGAGACATTAGTTTTGTAAACTTTGTTTTGTCTGTTTGTATGATTGTCAAAGAGACAACAGGTGCCCCTGTACTACTACATATATCTGTTTGGGATACATTTTTGACTTTGGGTAAAGGAAAGCATTGAGTCTCATGATCAGTATGCCCTTTTCACTGTATCACTGACTGTTTGCTAAGTTTGTAGATGACAAGTAATGTCGAGGAAATGGGTGAGGCTCCAGTAGGACTTGGGACAGGCTAAGAGAGTAGGCAAAGAAGAGGCAGATGGAATGCTTGGTAGGAAAGTGTGAGGTTACACACTTTTCTGGGAAGAATAGAGACATGGGCTATTTTCTAAACGGGAAAAGGTTTTGGAAATCTGAAGCACAAAGGGATTTAAGCATTTAGTTCGGGATTTTCTGAAGGTTAACATGCAAGTTCAGTTGGCATTTAGGAAGGCAAATACAATGTTCGCATTCCTTTTGAGAGGGCTGAAATACAAGAGCAGGAATGTACTATTGAGGCTGTATAAGGCTTTGATCAGACTGCATTTGAAATATTATGAGCAGTTTTAGATCCCATATCTAAGGAAGAATGTGCTGGTATTAGAGAGCGTCTAGAGGAGGTTTACAAGATTGACTCCATGGATAAAGGGCTTGTCATATAAGGAGCAGTTGAGGACTCTGGGTCCGTATTCAACGGAGTTTAGAAGCATGAAGGGGATATCATTGAAACTTACAGAATGTGAAGAGGGGTCGAGGCCTGAAACATCAGCTTCCCTGCTCCTGTGATGCTGCTTGGCCTGCTGTCTTCATCCAGCTCTGCGCTTTGTTCTCTCAGAATATGAAGAGGCCTGGATTGAGTGCATGAGAAGATGTCTCCACTAGTAGGAGACACTAGGACACAAAGGAACAATCTCAGAGTGAAAGGATGGCCATTTAGAACTAAGAGGAAGAATTTCTTCAACCTGAGGGTGATGTATCTGTGGAACTCATCGCCGCAGAAGGTTGTAGAGGTCAAGCCATTGAGTATATTTAAAACAGAAATAGGTAAGTTTTTGATCATTAAGGAGACCAAAAATTAGGAGGAGAAGGCAAGGGAATGGGATTGAGGAAAATATCAGCCCTGATCGAATGGCTTGACAGAATTGATGGGCTGAATGGGCTAATTCTGCTTCTATATCTAGTGCTTTTACAGGCTTATGGGTGTGATGATCTCATACCCCATCTGACCTTGGTCCCTTGAAGTATTGCACTGAACTTGAAGTGTGCTCCTCTTTTTAAACTTCTAGTTTAATGTAAGCCTGGACACTTTTGAGTCTGATGAATATAGTGCTTGAGCACAATAGTTATTGATAATAGATGTCTGTAAGATTTTTCAATATCACAATATCCATATCTAATTTCCAATGCTGAGAGATGATAACATAGACAATGCTGCACCAGTCAAAACTCCCCGCTCAAGGCCAGCTCACATCAGGAAGTGCCTTCCAGGGTCAAAAAGCAATTTAGATTATAGGATAATGGGATGTAGCATGGAACTGGGATAGATTTGAGGTTTCTGAGCTCTCTCTTTTGTCACCTATCCCAGAATACACAAGGTGCCAGAAAAGTGGTCTCACAGATGCAAGTTGGATTCAAGTACAAATTTGAACAACGCACAAATAGCTCAGTTATTGAGGTAGAAGTAAGTACTTGAAATGAAAGAGGAAACCAAGCTTCTTGGACTGAAACTTTTGTCAATAAAGAGTCAGTTTGCTATTAACACTTAACGGGTAAAAAAATCTGTCAACTTTTGAAAAGATTAATGGGCATTTCATTTCAGATTGTAAGAATTCATATTTGAATTCCTACTGTTGATCAGTATATGTCATGTCCAATCAGCTAGATTGATGTTACCCAAGTGTCAAGCTGTTTTTATATTGAACAAATGTTGTGTTCAAGATGAGTCCTGATATACAGATCTACATCCAGAGGTTACTTTGCTGAGATTGGTTAAGTCAGGTTGCTGGGAATGGCCACACTTTAACTTAAGGTGCCACTGGGGGAGGTGGGGGGAGGGAATTGTTGTGGTGGGAGGGATTCTCATATTTAGGAACACTGGAGCAGAAGTAGGCCATTTGACCCTTGACCCTGTCTATCATGCAAATAAATCATGGCTTCAATACCTCGAGATTATTTTCCTACATAACCCCAACATTTATTCATATTTTTATAATTTGGAAATCTATTGATGTCAATGCAACTTCCAGAGATCCCTGGGGTGGAGAATTCCATAGTTTCACCACCTTCTGAGTGAAGAATACATTAAGTGAATATTTTTGTCTGATACAGACTTTAACTGAAGTAGATATCAACTTGCCATAATACTGACTAGGGAATAAACTTCTGAGGAAGATTTCAACAAACTAAGCCACATCTTTCTCCCTTTTAAATATAGCATGTTATAGCATTGGTATTTGATAACTGAAGTGCACACAAGCTGAAATATAATTCCGCAATCTTTTTTTCACTTGTGTACTGAGGGGAGAAAAGAAAGAAATTGGCGTTGCATCTACAGCACTGATTTCTCAGCAGTCACCTCCCCCCCACCCACTTCACATCCCTCGCTGTTAACCCCTGCTGTCAGACTTCCTCCCTCGGGTGGTACTGTGCACGTTTGTATCGTCCATGCCTTTCTCTGAGGAAGTATTGACCTGCTGCTTTATATCACACTGTTTGCGAGAAGCTAATAGATTCCACAGGCCAAGCTTCAGTCAAAGATGGCAAGTGGTTTTGGATATCAATCTCAACACGGATGTTAATTGGAAAGGATTGCTGTTTCAGAGTTTGAAGAGAATTATGGCATTGGTCCCATTGCATCTTAATTAACACTGAGACTTCATGATGTAATCTGGCTCTGAAATGAATTGAGTGCTGGCTCATGGCAGCTCCATCAATATTGTTGTGGCCGCAGATGTTGAAATGTTTTTTTCTTTTTCTAGCGGGAACAAAATGTAGATCAGAACTTACCATGAATATTCTACTGGCTCCAATTACCTGAGATAGATAATATTCTCCTTAGGCAGTCCCTTGGGATCGAGGATGACAGGCGTCCACTCCAGTTCAGTGGGGGTCTGATGGGTCCTAATGGCAGACTCTGTCTCTGACGAGCAGGAAGTTTTTCAAGGGTCATGTTATTGAGGGGATGAAGGTTTGTGCAAACTCTCTGATCTCGCTTTGCTTCGACTCTATGTAAATCTGATAAAACTCTCAAGGTATTCAGTCCCTTCCCGAAATAAACCTTCTACATTTTGGTTACCAAGGGCTCCAGTGAGTCTGTGGGATTTTGGCTACATCAGGCGATGCTTTGAGGACACCCTTAACCCAGTTATTTTGCCTTCCTGGTGAGGTTCCAAAGGGAGCAGTTACTTTGGGATTCTGATGTCAGTCACATGAAGGACACGTCCTGCCCAGCAACACTAGATTTGGAGCATTTACCACCTCAATGCTTGGAAATTTGACATTGGACAGAGCACTGTTGATGCATTACCTTTCTTACCATGAGATTTGGAAGATTCCATGAAGGCACAGTTGATGCTCCTTCTCTCATGTTTCAGGATGTTCAAGTCTCTGGGCTGAGCTGGTACATTGGAACCGATAATGAATTTTGTCATCTATGTTAGCCTTCTCTGAATGCAGACTTCCACGATTTGTAAAAATAGCCCACCCTTTCCAGGATCTCGCTATCAATCTGAATTGTAGGAGCTGTTTGTGGGGAGTAATTTTGCAGGTGTTTAGCGAAAAGCTCATTTTCACTTAAGCTTCACAGAAACACTGGATATTAATGTGGAGCTCAGTTTCTGTACTGAATCTCTACGCAGTGTCTACGAGGAGCATATACATTGATGGCGACATGCTGATTTTTCCACAGGCTGAGCTGGACAGTCACAAGGGACTTGCTAGATATATGGAGTGTAACTGAGGGACCTAACCAGCTCATTTTTGATGGTGAAACCCACCCCATGGTAGCTGTTCCTCAGTCACATTGTTCCAAGGTTTGGCTTTCTCCTATACTTTCTGTCTCGTATTTAGAACAGCAACGTTGTTGTTGAGGTGCCTTTGCTTCTGAGTTACAATGTCAGTGCATCTTCTAACCTGATTGAGTTAGGTCAATGATAATGGGAACTGCAGATGCTGGAGATTCCAAGATAATAAAATGTGAGGCTGGATGAACACAGCAGGCCAAGCAGCATCTCAGGAGCACAAAAGCTGACGTTTCGGGCCTAGACCCTTCATCAGAGAGGGGGATGGGGGGAGGGAACTGGAATAAATAGGGAGAGAGGGGGAGGCGGACCGAAGATGGAGAGTAAAGAAGATAGGTGGAGAGGGTGTAGGTGGGGAGGTAGGGAGGGGATAGGTCAGTCCAGGGAAGACGGACAGGTCAAGGAGGTGGGATGAGGTTAGTAGGTAGCTGGGGGTGCGGCTTGGGGTGGGAGGAAGGGATGGGTGAGAGGAAGAACCGGTTAGGGAGGCAGAGACAGGTTGGACTGGTTTTGGGATGCAGTGGGTAGAGGGGAAGAGCTGGGCTGGTTGTGTGGTGCAGTGGGGGGAGGGGATGAACTGGGCTGGTTGAGGGATGCAGTGGGGGAAGGGGAGATTTTGAAACTGGTGAAGTCCACATTGATACCATATGGCTGCAGGGTTCCCAGGCGGAATATGAGTTGCTGTTCCTGCAACCTTCGGGTGGCATCATTGTGGCAGTGCAGGAGGCCCATGATGGACATGTCATCAAGAGAATGGGAGGGGGAGTGGAAATGGTTTGCGACTGGGAGGTGCAGTTGTTTGTTGCGAACTGAGCGGAGGTGTTCTGCAAAGCGGTCCCCAAGCCTCCGCTTGGTTTCCCCAATGTAGAGAAAGCCGCACCGGGTACAGTGGATGCAGTATACCACATTGGCAGATGTGCAGGTGAACCTCTGCTTAATGTGGAATGTCATCTTGGGGCCTGGGATGGGGGTGAGGGAGGAGGTGTGGGGACAAGTGTAGCATTTCCTGCGGTTGCAGGGGAAGGTGCCGGGTGTGGTGGGGTTGGAGGGCAGTGTGGAGCGAACAAGGGAGTCACGGAGAGAGTGGTCTCTCCGGAAAGCAGACAGGGGTGGGGATGGAAAAATGTCTTGGGTGGTGGGGTCGGATTGTAAATGGCGGAAGTGTCGGAGGATAATGCGTTGTATCCGGAGGTTGGTAGGGTGGTGTGTGAGAACGAGGGGGATCCTCTTGGGGCGGTTGTGGCGGGGGCGGGGTGTGAGGGATGTGTCGCGGGAAATGCGGGAGACACGGTCAAGGGCGTTCTCAATCACCGTGGGGGGGAAGTTGGGGTCCTTAAAGAACTTGGACATCTGGGATGTGCGGGAGTGGAATGTCTTATCGTGGGAGCAGATGCGGCGGAGGCGGAGGAATTGGGAATAGGGGATGGAATTTTTGCAGGAGGGTGGGTGGGAGGAGGTGTATTCTAGGTAGCTGTGGGAGTCGGTGGGCTTGTAATGGACATCAGTTACAAGCTGATTGCCTGAGATGGAGACTGGTTCTCACACACCACCCTACCAACCTCCGGATACAACGCATTATCCTCCGACACTTCCGCCATTTACAATCCGACCCCACCACCCAAGACATTTTTCCATCCCCACCCCTGTCTGCTTTCCGGAGAGACCACTCTCTCCGTGACTCCCTTGTTCGCTCCACACTGCCCTCCAACCCCACCACACCCGGCACCTTCCCCTGCAACCGCAGGAAATGCTACACTTGTCCCCACACCTCCTCCCTCACCCCCATCCCAGGCCCCAAGATGACATTCCACATTAAGCAGAGGTTCACCTGCACATCTGCCAATGTGGTATACTGCATCCACTGTACCCGGTGCGGCTTTCTCTACATTGGGGAAACCAAGCGGAGGCTTGGGGACCGCTTTGCAGAACACCTCCGCTCAGTTCGCAACAAACAACTGCACCTCCCAGTCGCAAACCATTTCCACTCCCCCTCCCATTCTCTTGATGACATGTCCATCATGGGCCTCCTGCACTGCCACAATGATGCCACCCGAAGGTTGCAGGAACAGCAACTCATATTCCGCCTGGGAACCCTGCAGCCATATGGTATCAATGTGGACTTCACCAGTTTCAAAATCTCCCCTTCCCCCACTGCATCCCTCAACCAGCCCAGTTCATCCCCTCCCCCCACTGCACCACACAACCAGCCCAGCTCTTCCCCTCTACCCACTGCATCCCAAAACCAGTCCAACCTGTCTCTGCCTCCCTAACCGGTTCTTCCTCTCACCCATCCCTTCCTCCCACCCCAAGCCGCACCCCCAGCTACCTACTAACCTCATCCCACCTCCTTGACCTGTCCGTCTTCCCTGGACTGACCTATCCCCTCCCTACCTCCCCACCTACACCCTCTCCACCTATCTTCTTTACTCTCCATCTTCGGTCCGCCTCCCCCTCTCTCCCTATTTATTCCAGTTCCCTCCCCCCATCCCCCTCTCTGATGAAGGGTCTAGGCCCGAAACGTCAGCTTTTGTGCTCCTGAGATGCTGCTTGGCCTGCTGTGTTCATCCAGCCTCACATTTTATTATCTTGAGTTAGGTCAATGATGCTTCTTTACTCAAGGCCTCGATCGTGGCCCATTCAAAGCACCTTGCCAACATGCACAGACCTACAATGGGCTACTCAGTGCCTACAGTAACTGTTTGGGTAATTGTAGCAAAGTTACAAGGGGATTTTGACAGATAGAATCACAACAATGTAGAAACAGGCTATTTGGCCCATTCGGCCCACACTGACCTTCCAAGGAGGATCTCACTCAGACCCACCATAGTAACCCTGCATTTCCACCTATCCTGCACATTCCTGGATACTATGGGCAATTTAGTATGGGCAAACCCGCATATTTTTGGACTGTGGGAGAAAATAAGAGCACCCAGAGGAAACCCGCGCAGACTTGGGGAGAATGCACAATTGTCACGCAGACAATTGCCCAAAGCTGGAATCGAGCCCAGGTCCTGTGCTGTGAAATGACAGTGATAACCACTGAACCACTACATAATGTGAGCAAGTAGTTTTCTTATGAAGAAACCTTCCTATTATATCACCACTTTTCCTTAAAATGAGCAAAGGAAACGGAATTTTGCGTACAATCTGTCCCCAAAGTACCCAAGCTTCCACACTGCCTCAATAGCTGCCTTAAAGTGTCTTGAGGAATAACTTAGACCAAAATCCGTAAATTCTACTTTTAAATATAAATTGACATATGTCTTGTGTGATTCATACCCATGAGCCACTGGCAAAGAATGAAAGCTGATACTTTTTGACTTTGGCTTTGACTCTGATCTTCCATAATGTGTCCAATATTCACAGTAAAATTGAAGAGACCTGCTACAGATGAGACAGAGCTCCAACAATAATGAAGTGATTTATTGCACATGTAATAAAAGATCACATTGAATAAATCTGGCTTCATTGCGTATGAGAGCAATATCATAAAAGATAGTTATTGAGGCTGATTTATTTAAAAAGAACTTCTGGTTTTGAGTACTATTCAATGAATCATTAGAAAGTACAGACTTCAATTGTTTTAACATTCAGTTTCTGGTTTGTGTTAAATTATTTGATATCAACTGCCCCATATTGGAGACTATGTTTCACCTCATTGACTTGGATTTAATGAAGGATAGTTCGACTGACTCCCCGACTCCTGATTATTGTTCAGTGAACACTGTTGAATACGAACCTTTATGGACATCATGACCTTGATTGGGCTTGGCTGTGATGACACCTCATGTTAAATAGCCTGCATTTCACATGTGGTACTTGGATGAGGTACAGTACAGGAATCAAGACAATTTGGAAATGGGGTTTTGGATGAAAATTGTTGGAGAGAAACACAACAGTTTTGAGCTCCAGAGAGATGCTGTCAATTGAAGAGCTACCCAGTGGGGTGGAGACAGCTGACCCAAACAGGTCAACGTAACTGTTTTTGAGTCACTTGTTGGGGGGTAATTTTGATCTAACTCAGCTGGAGGAAGCTGATTCTAATGGAAAGCAAAACCAGATGGCGTGTAAGAATGGTGACAAATTCAACCTGTTCATTTCTCGTGCTGTGTTAGAGTTGACTCCCTTTACATGGAATTTGTTCTGCCTAAAAATCAATGAACCCAGCTGCTTAGTTTTTCATTCATGTTACCTTTATACCTGAGCTTAAACCATTCAATTTGTTAACTATTCATTTTTTTCACCTATATTCTCTTGTGCAGATTCATCAACAATGACTGTTCCATAATTTACCCTCTCAAAATGTGTGATTATTTTGAAAACCTTTATTAAATCTCACCATACCCTTTTTGGGCATATCTTAGTCCTCATTGACAAGGCAAAGAAGAAAATGCAGTGATACAGCCTGGTCCTGATGACATGGACAGTAAATAAAGGAAGGTCTTCCATCAGCATGTAATGTGGAGTGAGAGTGGCCACAGTCTATTGCATCTTCCAAAGACACTACTTGATCTGTCAGTGGAAAATATGCAAGACAGCATTCCAGGGATTGGCACTGGGGTTTCCCATCTTTGCCATGAGCTGATATCCATAGTCCCCTGGAATGGCTGATGGCTGTTTCCAAGTACCAGTTATAATAATCTTTCCAACACTAGATCTACTATTAAAAATAAAATACTTTTCATGCTGTTGACTCAGGGATCAAGTACATCTCTCAAATTATTTTTATACTATTCACCAATAGAAATTCATGCAGTTTCATGTCAGTTCATTATGAATGTAATATTTACAGTACAGGTTTGAAGGAATGAATGGCCTACTCCTGCTCCTGATTCCTATGCTTTTAGCTATTGAGCTCAGCAAGTCCATGCCAGCATTTGTATTCCACATGAGCCAATTGAATATAAGAATCTTGGAAACTGCATTGGAAAATCAATATTCAACGAGTTAGCCACTGATCTTTACACAGGCACTCATCCAACTTCACTGGTGCCATATGTTTCTAAACTTGGATCGTTTTTGAATTCATACCACAGTGGTTTATTGAGCATTCTCCACTGCTCCAGGGTAAAGGTACTACCCAGCGCTGTGCTGACCATTATAAGGTCGCTGGGTTCAGTTCTTACTGTAAAATTAGTTCGTTTATTTCAGCTGGGCAGTGATGCTGGCAGTTACACTTAGCCTCTGTTCCCTGCATTAGGGAAGGGCAGGGGAGGGGCTGGGTAGACACCAAAAATAAATTCCTGTCATGCATGTTAGCTGATGTATCAGCACTGCACGGCTCCAAGATATAAAATAGATCACAGTTCCTTCTGTAATGATCCGCTCCATCAAACTGTTTCTTTCCTTGGTTGCACCCTTGCCTCCTGAATCAGAAGGTTGTGAGTTCAATCTCCAACTCATGCTCAAGGCTGCACTGTCGGAGACATTGTCTCATCGGCAAAATAACTAAATAAGAAGAAATCCATGGTGCTTTTTCAAAGAATAGTAGCCAACATCACTAAAAGTCACGATCAGTATCACATCATTGTTTCTGGGAGCTTCCTGTGCACACATTAGCTGCTGTGTTTCCTACATTTCGACAGTGGCTGCAATTCACAATGTATTCCTTTGGCTGTAATATGTTCGGGGACATTCCACATGCACAACGATGCTACATAAGTGCTTCATTTCAAAATTCTGAGTGGAGTTCACCATCCGAGGTCTCCACTTGGATGAGTTACGGGCAATATGTAGCAGCTAAAGACCTCAGTCAATATCTTCAGCAGAGGTTTGGAAATCAGGAGTCAGGGACTGAGTGAAATTCACAGTATTCTGTTGCACCTTTTAAGATATATTTTCTGCTCTCTAGCCTTGGTGGTAAAAGTGAGAACATTTCTAGAATGCCAAAGTTAGGCAGAGTCACTGTATAACAGTGTGTTTTCTTACACTGAATGAGCAAGTTGCAATCCTGTTATTTTTCCTCCCCATGTGATTTTTTTGTATCCCTTTTGTGGACCCCAGCAGAAACAGTGTGGGCCGAACTTAAACAGTGCTTTTTATCAGTGATTCTGAATTAGCCTCTGAACACACTGCCTGTTCTGTTACAGTCAGTTTTGTTTTCCTGCATTAATGGGAGCTGCTGGGATCTGTTGACTTTTTTTTGTCAGGGCCCAAACAAGTTAAAACAAACATTAGGACCACAAATATGATTACACTCTCAGCTCTTCAGAGGCATCACCATTTTCTTTTTGAGTCGGGAACTGTGCAGGCAGCACTGTTCCTCTTGCTTTAGGTTATTCCAGTAAACTATATTTGAGGTGTTCAGCAGAATGCTCTGAATGGGACATTTCTGTTCTTTGGAAAGAAAATCTGAACATGAGTGCAACCTGGTAACTGGTTCACAACTTCCTCCTCCTGCTTCACCACCCATTGTAAACATTTCTTTCTATATTCCCAATACCCCCGTCTTCCATTCTGGCTGCCAACACTCCCTCCATTTCAAAAGGAATCCATTGTTTACGGATGCTGCTGAAATATGTGACAAGGCGCATTCTTTAATAGACATTCCACTCTCTTCAGTGTGTACTACAGCTGCCTGCTACTCCCTGTTGTTAGAGAGCCACGTTAAAAAAAACAGTGAAACTGGGGTGCACTATTGCACTGCAAACTTGCTTTGTGTGCTCTCAGCTTATAGAATGTATTGATAAATGGGTTCAGGGGTTTTAGCAGCTTACTGTACAAGCTTACTGATCTCGATGTCTGCCAGGGTCAGGTGCTTTGTCCCTCTCTCCTTTTCCAAATTTGGTGGCCTCTGGTGGGGCTCATTACCATGGCAACTGACTGCCCTCTGGAGCCACATCAAAATGGCCGTCCTTGGTGACTGAACCTAAACAGCGAGCGTGGGTCCAATCTTTGAAGTCATTACAACACAGCAAAATGCTAAGCGCCATACTCTCACCCCATTGGGGTTGCTAGGCAGTCATCGAAAACTAAAAGCCCTGACTAATTTAATTATTACGTTTCTCCAATCTTGGAGCATTGAAACCAAATGCAGTAATCTTTAATGCCAATAAATTAGGTCAAGTAAATCAACATGGGCCAGGGATTGAACCTATATAACTTACTGATTACTGACTTATCAGGAAATAGGTTTTTAATTATTCTTTCATGGAAGGAGGGTTTAATGATCAGCCCATGATGAGGTTCCATAAGTGATTATAGTTCTGGACACATTGACAACTTGTTAAGCTTCTGGCTGATGAAAGATGAACTAACTTTCTTTCTTTATTCACCCACCTCACCTTTTGGTCACTAGAAGGTTAGCTTATAAAGGATTCCTTCCTTGTGGGCAAATGAATTGAATTTTTAAAAAGGAGAAAATGTAATCGTGTTTTCTTGAATTTATAAAAGAGTGAGCTTGTTAGTTAGTAAACGTAAAACGCAAATAAGAATGCAACACACATGCATACAGGAGTCAAACAAAAGATAAAAAATACACGGATCAAACTCTATGAATGGTACATCAGAAGTCCATTGTAGAACTTTGCCAGTTGAACAATTTCAGGAATATAGTTAGGGGCTGAAAGGCAATGCTGAAGAGTGTACTAAACACACTGAATGTGATGGTGCATATGGACCAAGTAGTTAGCATCTTGGAGGAATAAGGCCCATCATTTGGGTTTTCTCCTAATTTCAGGTAACAACATTTATCTAGTTAGTGTAACCTGTACCTAGTTGCTATCCTACAACCAAATACGTCTTGGCTAAGATAAGAGGATCTTCTTGATAGGTGACCAGGCTTTGTTTTCCTCCACCACACCAGACCAAGAAGATCCTGTAGACTTCTTACAAGGAAATAGACAGCAGGTTCTTCCCAATAGCTCATACAATATGATGACCAGAGGTGAGGATTCATCTTACAGTATTTAAGTTTGTAGTAAAAATTATTGGTGAGATACAGATGTTACGCTGACATGCTGACACAGCTAAAGTAGAACGCTCTCCCTGTATTGTTACTGGAGTCTAGCATTGAGGAGCCATCTTTTTGTTTGATCCTTGCCCTCTATTGGATGAATTGATCTCTGCTGGAACATCAGCTAACAGCAGATTTCACATTGTCGGTGGGATTGAGAGAAGAACTGAGGCGATTTATTGCTCTGTGATGTCGGATGAGAGGACAAGCATTACATTTGATTGTGATACCCACCCCGATGGAGTTGAGCACTTATTATTTAGCTTCATGAAAAACGGCATGAGATTTAATAAGCAGAGGACACAAATTTGGGATTATCTGGCAAAATAAAAACTGCTGGAGGAATGGGACAAGATCAAATTAAGCAATTAGTTATGATCTGGAATGCACAACTTGGATGTGTAATGGAAGCAAAGTCAGTAGTGACTTACATAAAAGAAAATGGATATTTCTCTTTTTGTATTCATTCATGAGATGAGGGCTTCCCTCAATGGCCAGTATTTAGTGCCCATGCCTAATGGCACATGCAGCATATTGGGGAAAAAACAGGGCAATGGGTCTAATCTAATCTAGCTCTTGCAAAGTGCTGACCAAGGTACAATGAGCTGCCTGACGACCTCCTATGATTCAGTGTCAGCTACTGCCTGCGGGAGAAGAAAGGAGGAAATGAGACAGACACTGGGCAGAACCCTTGGATCTGCTGGTGAACTTAGAGTTAATAAGAATGACACGATCAAATCATTTTGTTTGGTCTTTACACTTCGCAGTAGCAAGCTGGCAGCGGGATTTTACCTAAATTTAAACCTGAAAAGACTGATGACGAGACAAGATTCTCATTATAAATATGTGAAGTTTGATTAACTGGAGTGCTTGGTAGAATGAATTGTTTGCACAGCTACTTTGCTGCAAGAGAGAATTAAAACCCCACACATTGCGACTAAACAGCTTCAGGTAGCAAGTTAACCCTTTGAACGTCAGAACAAGAAAAATTCTTTCGCAGTTGCCATAGCCCAAAAGAACCTCAAATCACTGCCATGAGCTTAAAAAACACATGACTTTCTTGCAAACACATAAGAATGAGAAAAATCCTAGTGTGCAAATACATTGTGCATGATAAAACCTCATGCCCAGCAGAAGGGGTCAGATATCCATTGTTGATCCATGATGGGTTAACTAGGGAAGTAGTTAGGTTTGATCTCAGTAGCAGAGGGCTAGGGATAGGGAAAAAAACAAGGATAATGTCTGTCCTCTGCTACCTTATCCAAAGACTACACTTCATGCATATTTACAGCTTGCATTTATACTAGATTTAGATTTTAATTGTCAGATGTACTCAATTACAAGAGTACAGTGAAACGCGTGTAATATCGGCACAAACAGCATCATCTTAGGTACAAGCGTACCTCGATACAAAAAGTTTCGGTACAAAGTAGTAAAAGAGAGAAACAAAGTTAAAATGTTGAGCATTACAGACCTTCAAAGAATAAGTAGAAAAATGAAGAAATAAGGTAACAATTAACACTGGAGGCCGGGACGTTAGATGCCTTCAAGGCAGAGATCGACAAATTCTTGATCTCACAAGGAATCAAGGGCTACGGGGAGAGTGCAGGGAAGTGGAGTTGAAATGCCCATTAGCCATGGTTTAAATGACGGAGTTGACTTGATGGGCCGAATGGCCTTACTTCCACTCCTATGTCTTATGGTCTTATGGTCTAACATTAAAGTCCCTCTTAGTATAAGCTAGAAAAATAAAGAAATAAAGTTAAAAGTTCAACAGTGTTTTTTGAGAGCTTAGTCATGCTGGGGCCTCAATCCCCTCTGCTTTGCTCACACTCCCTCAGCTGCCTGTTCTCGAAGGCACCACTGCAGACACCAGGGGAGCTTCATAGAGCTTTTACCAAAACAAAACAATCTGACGTCCTTCCCAGGAACATCAGCAGGGTAAGTATGATAAGCTTATGAGGAAATGTGACCAGGTGCAAGGTGAAAGAGGAATGATCTAAGAAACACCTTTAAGAAGGAAAAAAAGCCATGGTGGAATTTATTCATTTGTGCATGGACTACAAGCACAATAAGGCGATGTTGAACTTGTACATTGCACTTGTTAGGCCTCAACTGGGGCACTGTGTACAAATCTGGGAGCCACATAACAGGAAAGATGTGAGTGCATTACGAAGAGTGCAATATAAATTTCCTAGAATGGTTCCAGGAAGGGGAAACCTCAGTTATTAGGATAGATGAAGGAAGACTGTGTTCTTTAGAAAAAAGATTCCTGACTAGAGATTTGATGGAGGTTTTTATAATCATGAGCAGGTTGGAAAGTGTAAATAGAGAGAAGTTGTTTCCACTTGTAAATTGAATAAAAATGACAGGACATTGATTTGAAGCGATGCAGAAAAGAAGTAAGAATGATGGGAGAAAAAACATTTTTTCACAGTAAGTCATTAGGGTCTGGAATACACTACCTGGAAATCTATTGGAGACAGGTTCAAGTGAGACATTCAAGAGGGCATTGGAGGGTTATTTGGGTAATTGGAAACAGTGCGCAAGGACATGGGAAAATGCAGGAGATTGGTGCCAATATTGGGGAGCACTCTGGCTCAGGAGTTGGCACTGTTGTCTCATAGTGCCAGGGATTTGAGTTTGATTCCACCCTCAGGCTGTGTGGAGTTGCTCATTCTCTGTGTGAGTTTCCTCTTGCAGCCCAAAATTGTCCAGTTTGGTGGATTGAACATGCTAAATTGTCCAGGGATTTGAGGTTAAGTGGTTTAGCCATGGAAGATGTGTGGATATAGAGGTAGTGTTTGGGGCTGGGTTTGGGTCGGATGCTTTTTTTGTAGGTCAGTGCAGACTATATGGGCCAAATATCCTCCTTCTGCGCCATAAAGGGTTCTGTGATTTATGGAGGAAATCCTAAAGGTTAGGACTGCCGATTGAGGGGCCCAAGAAAGCTGGGGATGTATATGATTGATTGATTGATTTATTGTCACGTGTACCAAGCTTTGTTTATGAGTAGTATAGGCAAATCACAGCAAGACACAGATGTACAGATCAAAAAGTCTGAGAGGCATACATTGTTCGAGGGTCATGTCCATTCGACAGTCTGACAATGGCCAGAAAGAAACTGTTCCTGAACCTGGTCGTGCAGACAGGAAGAGGTTGTAGGGGGTCATTACCGAGGTGCGATGGGTCTTTGATGACTTTAGCTGCCTTTCTGCACAGAGAGCCATGTAGGTAGAGTCCGTGGATGGAACATTGGTTTCTGTGATGGTCTGGGCTGTGCACACAGCCTTCTGTCGTTTCTTATGGTCCTGGGCAGAGCAGTTGCCGTACCAGGCTATTATGCACCAGGACAGTACATTTTCTATGGTGCATCTGTAGAATTTGGTGAGGGACCTTATGAACATGCCAAATTTCCTGAGCCACCTGAGAAAAAAAGAGACATTGTTGTGCCTTCTTATCTGTCACATCTATGTGGGAAGCTCAGGACAGGTTGTCGGTTATTATCAATCTGAAGAACTTGATGTGCTTCATTCGGTCAACCTCAGTTCCGTTGATGTAGATGGGGGGGTGTGTTCTCCTTTCTTTCTGAAGTCGATGATTAGTTCTTTAGTTTTACTGACATTAAGAGACAAATTGTTTTCACTGCACGATATCACCAAGCCCCTATCTCCCTTCTGTATTTTGACTTGTCATTGTTAGATATCTGTCCTACCTTGGTGGTGTCATCAGCAAACATGTGGATGGTATTCGTTTGGACTTTGGCAATGTAGTCATAGGTGTAAAGGGAGTGCAGTAGGGGGCTGAGGACACATCCTTGGGGAGGCTCCAGTGTTGAGTGTTATTGTGAAAGAGACACAATCACCTATCCTCACTGATTGCAGCCTATGGGTCAGAAAGTTGAGGATCCAGAATTGTGGGAAGGTGGCAGGGTTGGATCAGGCTTGAGGGCGAGGGGTGAGTGCATTATAGAGGGGTTTACACACTTACTTATGAAGTACACCCTATTATCGTCTAACTTTAATATGTTTTTCCAGTGTAAGCAGTCAGAGGCCCGCACCAGGACTGGGCATGTGGACTTATGGACATTCAAGGCTTATTTCAGCCAGTTCTCCCTCCCTGGCTGAGATATACAGAAAAGTGATGCAATGCTGCAGGGCCAGAGGCTGATTTGAAAGTAAACGCTGGTGGAGCACAGACCAGGCTGGTCCGGGCTGGACTGGTGCAATAATTAGCATTAGAATTACTTCTATTGTCACATGTACTCAAGTACAGTGAAAAGTACACAAAGTCACCATTTCTGGCACTGTGATAGTTACGAGGATAACTGGATACAAAATCTTTGACTGTAAGACCATGAGGCTATATGACATAGGGAGAGAAATTAGGCCATTCAGCCCTTTGAATCTGCTCCACCATTCAATCATGGCTGAAAAGCTTTTCAACCTCATTCTCCCTGTAACCCTTAATCCCTTTGACAATCAAGAGCCTATCTATCTCCGTCCTAAATATACTCAATGACCTGGCCCCCCACAGCCTTTTGTGGCAATGAATTCCATCAATTCATCACTCTCTGATTGAAGAGGTTTCTTCTGATCTCCATTCTAATGGGTCCTCCCTTTGCTCTTAGGTTGTGCCTCAGGTCCTAGTCTCTCCTATCAGTGGAAACACCTTCTCAACGTCCATTCTGTCTAGGCCATTCAATATTCTCTGAGTTTCAATTAGATTCTCCCCTCATCCTTCTCAATTCCATTGAGTGCAGACCCAGAGTCCTCAAATGTTCCTCATATGTTAAGCTTTTCATTCCTGGGACCATTCTCATGAACTTCATCTGAACCCACCCCAGGGATATGGTATAAATTAGAAAAATAAAGAAATAAGGAAGAATAGGTGGAAAGGACAGAGGAAATGGAATACAAAACTTAGCATGTCTCTTTGGTCTAGTGTATCTCAAACACTGTGACATGTAATATGCTGTCCCAGCTATTAATAATGAAATTCATTTGATAGCCTAGTATATCTTTTCTTCAATCTTTTGCAAAGAATGTACCCACATTGATCTGACCTCCAAGAGAGGTGGGGGTATTGACAAGGGCAGAAAATGCAATTCTCTAATTCCTCTGACAGAACTGATTTGTCCCAATAATGTCCAGAACCTTGGGTATAAAGAAATAAGACTGCCTATCTAAATGCCTAACTTTCCTGGATAATTTTGGTTTGTGACCGGAAAAAGATAATTTGTTACAACTGGGCCGCTTTTTCCTTCAGAGGCACTATTGGGGATTAAAAAAAATAACAAAAGTATGTACTTGTGAAGGAAAGTTAAAGAGACTTTGAATGAATCTGTTGTTAGCAACTTTGGGAATATGCAAAGAATTGCTAATTATGAGTAAATGAGCGTCTTTTGTAAAGCCTGCTGGCAGGCAAGGCTTCAGCTGTCACCGTCTGTGATGAGGTTTGAATTGGGGCCTGTCCCTTGTCAGGCCAAAGGATGGGCCCACTTCAGATGTAAAGCAGCTGCTGAAAAGATAGTTGTATTCAGAACCGAGACTTTGTTGGGGTGTTGGAGGGGTGGGGGGGTAGCAATCCAAATGCACAATTTGCATAGCCTTTCTGCCATAAAGGACTTTGCAAAGAGAAGGAGCTTTCCCTGTTGTCAAGCGTGATAAAAAAAAGGAGACCTTCTGCCTTTCAATAAATGACTAGCTACCCCTCGGCCTAATTGAAGTTGCCTGCATTTGTTTGGGGCACCAACAGCCCCGTTCCCTCGCCCTGAAAGATCGGTCCCTTCAAAAGAACCCAGGCAGCTTTATGCCGTCAGTTCTTGCCAGCATTTTAATTAAGGCTGTTGAAATGCAAGTAGAATCTCTGGCGTTTTCCCCACCCTCCCCCCTTCCCTACCAAAAAAAATCCTTCCAATCCAACTGCCTTTAATCCATCTCACACAGCAGGAAGCACTAAGCTCCCCTTTCAGCTCCTTTCCTGAGCATGTCCGAGTTTTAGCAACTAAATATGTTTCCCTGTCGTGAAACTTGTCAGACAAGGTGGCAGGCTCTCTTCCCCAGCAGGAAGGTCAGAAGTGTGGTCAAACCTGGTTTCCCTTCTATTTTTTTCCCTACATTTCAGTCGCATAGTATTAAAGTATAAGCCTATATCAAAGCACTGTGTATCTCATTCCTCTTCAGTACAACCACTGAACCATAACATTTTGGCTTTCAATGCCAGGCCTGAAATACATACATCTGGGAAGTGACTGAGAAACGACTTTGTGAATATTAAGTGTTTGGGATTACTTTGTTTGGCCCCTTTATGTCTTGAGAAATTCAGCGCAAGTTCAACACTTTTAAAATGCATAATTCCATCTGAAGATGTACAAAAAATGTACAAGATGTACAAAAAACTCAGGGCTCACGAGGAATCAGTCCTTAAGGATTTTTAAACAATGTCATTAGGATTCTTTGAGAAAGTGTCTATTTAATCAGTTTGTAGAGAATCACCCACAATGGCTGTTCTTCCCAGCACTGCACAGTTACTTCTGGTGTTCTGTCTTTGGAATCTGAAAGGATCTGTCTTTGGCCTGCTCATTTATTCCACGCAAACAGTCCATTGGCAACAAAGACAAGTTTGCATGTGTACAAGGATAAAAGTGTAGATGCTGGAAATCTGAAATAAAAATAGGAAGCGTTAGAAATCCTCCCCATATCCATGGAGACAAAATCAGTGTTAACATTTTGTGTTGAATGGGACATTATTTTTGCAGTTGGCTGAAAACACATTACCACCTCTCTTTATACTTCCTCTGCCTCTAAGTGATCAGGCTGCCTCTCCAGTACTATGTTATCGGAAATTTCCTTGAAGTCATTACTGGTAAGACCAAAGCCATTATTTTCAATTCCTCCCACTGCCTCTATACCTGAGCTACCAAATCTGTTCTCCCCCATAGCAATTGTCTGTAGCTGGACCAGATTATTCACAAATGTAGTCATCAACAACCCTGTGATGAACTTTTAACCACATACCCACAGCATCATTAATCCTGATCATTTCGCGCTCTATAATATTATCTGGTTTTGCTTTATCACAACCTCTCTGCCTGTGAAATCCACATCAATGCCTCTCTTACCTCTATGACTTGATTATTTCAATACACACATTGCCATTGTCTGACATTCTACCTTCTATAAACTTGAGATTGTACAAAATTCTGCATCACCCTTCCTTAGTCACATCAAATTGTGTTTACCCAAAACCCATGTGTTCGATGACCCATGCTGGTTCCCAATCACATGGCACATGAAGATGATTTTTCAGACCTTGACCAATCATTGTGATGCTGTTGAAATTCTTCCCACACTGTCCCCTTGCTTTGGGCGACTCTTCCTACACTGGCCATGATGGCTATTTGTTTCCTTTGCCTTCTCAGAGTTTGTCTGGAGACCCTCCTGGCTTCCTAGAACATTTTGCTCCAGTCATGTCCTTGCAGCAAGGCTTCTAGTGTTCTGTTCAAGAATTTAGGAGCATGGTGTGTTCTACCTAGTTAGCATTGAGAAAATAAGAAATAGAAGCAAGAGTAGATTATTTGACTCCTTAAGTCTTCTCTGCCATTTAGTAGAAGTGAAACTAACCTTTCATCTCAGCTCTGATTTCGGTGGACTTTGTTCTTCCCGCTCAGAATCCCTTCCCCAGAGTTTTCAGGTACTTGCTCCGATACTGACATCCTTGTCTTGTCAAAGCATCCAGTGCAGGAAGTTATAGCTTGCAAATCAGAAATTCTCATGAGAAAGCGTGCAAAATATCTGAGTATTGCAGTCAACTTGAGTTACACTGGCATGTTTCAGCACCCTCTAGTCCACTGAAGGCCTCAGCTGGTTTGCAATAAAGTCATGCACATGCATGGGTCTGCATAATGTTCCTTCTGGTCATCAGCAACTAGACATGAAGCTAAGCGATGGAATTCCAAGTCTTCCACAGGCTCTGCTTCGATGATAGCCCTGTTCGTTTTAGATAGATAGCTCTTTCTGCTAAAGTTAAATGGGGAACATTCAGTTATCGAACCCCACCTCCTCACTCCTGGTGCCTCGAATATAATGTTGCACAACAAAGAAATGCCTTTAGTTTGTTTGTTGGATCTAGTCAAAACTCCAATGCTTGTTTGTTTCTTCATAGGCAACTGTACAGAACCAAACTGCTTTACGGGTGATATATGTGTATAATGATATTTTTGAGAATAAAGCATATTTTTGAAAATAAAAACATGTCTGGTTTGAAACATTACTGAGTTTCATGAAAGCATGTAACATTTCGCAACTGAGAGTAACTCTACTTCGAAAACATGTTTAGATACATTGTGCATACTCCCTCAATGCACATGATCAGTTTTAAGATGCAAGCCTCCTGGATCATGATTTAGAGTCATAGACTCATTCAGTCATAGACTCATAGAGGCCTACAGCATGAAAATAGGCCCATCGGCCCAACTTGTCCATGCTGCCTGGTTTTCACAATTTAAACCAGTCACATTTGCCTGCATTTGGTCCATATCACTCCATACCAATCGTATTCATGCACCTGTCTAAATGTTTCTTAAATGACAAAATTGTACTCCCTTCCACCGCTACCTCTGGTAGCCTGTTCCAGACACTCATCACACTCTGTATAAAAAATGTGCCCCTCTAGACCCATTTCTATCTCTCCCTGCTCACTGTAACTGTGTTTTAACTAGAAGAACACTGTCTTCTATTTTTAGGCTCCCCTCCCATAATTTTAAATTCTGTTGATGAGTTCTGCAGTTTACCCTTGCTCTCTTGCTTCGCAATCAGGTATATTGGTTCACTTTTTGGAATGAAAATATTTTGAACTGAGGTGCTAAGTGATAAAAATAAAGCTAAAATAAATGCTAGTGCTAATTTGTAGGCTGTGAAAGACTAATAACATATTTGTACCATGTATTCTTGCAGTGTTCTGTTTATTTCCTAACTAATTCTCCACACAAATGAAGATTCAGCACTCTTGGATGACAGGCTCTGGTCTAATATCTTGGTTCAATCGAACACTAGTCTCTGCAGTTTGATTCTGAGATTCTAGGTCATGGGTTCTTGTGATGTAGTGGTAGTGTGTCTACCTCTGGGCCAGGAGCCCATTTTCAAGTCCAACCTGGTCCAAGAGATGTGTCTTATCATCTCTGAACTGGTTGATTAGAAAATATATGAGGCAGGCAGTATTTAATTCTCTTCCCTCAACCCCATGCCTCCCAGTGAGGATGCTATTTAATTGGTCAGGAGAGTGTCAGTTGGGACTCTGCTACCTTACTGTCTCTGCACCAATTACTTCCAATAAGTGTCATGAATAGCCTAATTGAGTTTGCCAATTAGTTTCTACTGAAGGGTCTGGGGGACTCAGTATGTGAGTGCATTGGAACCCCTTACTCATAGCTATAGTGACAGAGTCATACAGCACCAAATCAGATCCTTTGGCTCAACTCGTTCATGTCGAACAAGTTTCACAAACTGAACTAGTCCCACTTATCTGCTTTTGCCCCCCTATCCCTCCAAACTTTTCCTATTCATGTAGCTGTCCAAATGCCTTTTGAATGTTATAACTGTACTTGCATCAGCCACTTCTGGTAATTCATTCCACATACAAACCATCATCTGTGTCAAAAAGTATTATAACTCACTCAGAGATAGTAAGTACTGTAGATGCTGGAGTCAGAGATAACTCGGTGTGGAGCTGGAGAAGCATAGCAGGCCAGGCAGCATCAGAGGAGCAGGAAAGTTGACGTTTCTGGTTGGGACCCTTATTCAGAAATGGATCCTGACCTGAAAATTCAACATTCCTGCTCCTCTGATGCTTCCTGGCCTGCTGTGCTTCTCCATACTGTGTTATCTCTGTGACAGAAAGTTGCCCCTTAAGTCCCTTTTAAATATTTCTCCTCTCACCTTAAAAATATTCTCCCTAACTTTGAACCCTCCCACCCCAGGGAAAAGACCTTTGTGATTTTTCTACTTTAAGTGGGAGATCACTTATCTTTAAACAATGCTCATGGGTTTTGGATATCTCCGTCCCTCTCCTCGAGAGGATACATCCTCTCAGTGTCAATTCTGCCACATTCTGTCAGGATCTTATGCAATTCAATCAGAACACCTTTAAGCCTTCTAAGCTCAAGTGAATAGAGGCCCAAACTTTGCACCATGGTCAAATTGCACTAAATTCACCTCTAGGAATTTCCCAACGTTGACAGCTTTTGTAACTGCAGTTACAATATTGAATCTACAGGACACACTAGGGGTGCGATGGAATATTCTCTACATGCCTAAACGAGTTATTAAGAAACACTCAGTTTCTTATCAAGGGAGCCAGCATCATGCAAGGTGGAGTCTGCTGACTGCAACCCCTTTGCCCTTCCAGCTGACTTCCCTGTACCCCCGCCAATTGCCTCACACACCCTTAAGACTGGCTTTCCAGCAACTAGACAAGACACCCATCGCTGCATTAAATAGTATCCAAGACTTCCACAGAGTCAGGGTTAAGAGGAGGATTGAAGAACTGTCCCATAAATGACTGGTCACTCTCCTTCCTGTTTGGGTATGGGTGGCAGGGTGCAGTTGGAGCGTAACAGTTTTTGTAGGAGGTGAGATCTCTTTGGAATTAAGCTGAGATACATGATGATGAAAGTTTGGAACTAAGTCAAGCCTCCATTGCAAACCTACGAATTCATTAACTGATCACAATGAGACAACACACTGCGCTGAGCTGTTTGGCCAGATGCTAAGGAAACAGCCAATAAACCAAAATCCAAAGAAATTAAGTTAAATCAAGGCTTTCCTTCTTCAAACATTTCAGTAGCAGGTCTTATCAGGGTAGAAATTGGCCTTGGACAATCATGCACAATGGATGTTAATGTTTCACCTGCTATATTCCTGTCCTGGTATTCAAATTCTTTCTAATGTAACTACTTGCTTTCTCTATCGGAGTCACTTGGTCAGAGGTCAGCTGATATGCCTGCACTAGTGCAAAAGATGAAAACCAAACAAATCAACAATGTGCTGGTTTACAGTTTATTTGGGTTAACCTTGAACATAGACAAGCCTAAAACACTTTAGATTCCTGACCCTCCTGATTGCTACATGAAGACTTAAGTCTTCAAATTCTAACTGTCTCCATCAATAGACTGAAACCCAATAGTCAATGACAGAAAACTGGCCTCATGCATTATCACAATGCAGAAAAAAAATCACAAAACATTTTTCATGACCACTGGATTGAATTTGAATTGTGGCCCCTGTTGTAGGAAACACAGTAGCCAATTTGCAAACAGCAAGATTCCCCAGGCAGCAATAGGACAATGAGTAGGATATCTGCTGCACTTTGTCGTATTCATCAAGAAATAAGTATTTAGCCAGGGCACCCAAGACTTACTCCCCTGTTCTTCTTCAAGGCTATTTCATAGAAGTCCTATAGTGTGGAAACAGGCCCTTCGGCCCAACAATTCCACACCAACCCACACAGCATCCCACCCAAACCCATCCCCCTACAACCCACCTAATCTACACATCCCCGAACAATACAGGCAATTTAGCATGGCCAATCCACCTAGCCTGCACATCTTTGGACTGTGGGAGGAAACCAGAGCACCCAGAGAAAACATGCGCAGACACGGGGGAAATGTGCGAACTCCACACAGACAGTCGCCAAAGGGTGGAATCAGACCTGGTTCCCTGGCATCGTGAGGCAGCAGTGCCAACCACTGAGCCACTGTGCCACCCACAAATGCCATGTGTTCTTTTACATACAACTAAACAGCAGATGGGGTCTAGTTTTATTGTCGCTGATAAAAAACATTCCTTCAGGGCCAGAACACTCGGGTTCAAACCTGCTCCAGGCATGTGTCATAACATGGCTGAGCAGATTCATTAGAAAACATCTATCATTTTAGTGTGTCAAAGCATGTCAGTGTACCTGAAGACATGCTTTGGAAGAAGTAAGACTTACACAAGTGATCTAACCTAATAACTCTATGGTTCTGAGATGAGGAGCTTAAAATAAGTTACAGATGCTATGGTCTGATGGAGGTCCCTAAGGAACAGGAGAAAACCAGTTCCTCTAAAAGTCAACACTGCGCTGGGCCAGTCTGATCAATGTTTACATCAATGTTACATTGACATTTTCGAAATTGCTTTTTCAAAACTTCCTTAATTTACTTCCTAGATAACAAAATGTGGAGCTGGATGAACACAGCAGGCCAAGCAGCATCTTAGGAGCACAAAAGCTGACGTTTCGGGCCTAGACTGCCCAAAACGTCAGCTTTCATGCTCTTAAGATGCTGCTGGGCCTGCTGTGTTCATCCAGCTCCATGCTTTGTTATCTCAGATTCTCCAGCATCTGCAGTTCCCATCAGCTCTGATTTACTTCCTACCTTGGACTATTTTTCTATGTTCAAGGTGCATTGCAAGTCCAATGGATAGGTTTCTAACAGATGACCTATAGAATGGAGTCAGCATTATTTCCAAGGATAGCAAATGTAGCTTTGTGCGTGGGAAATCATGTCTCACTAATTTGCTTGAGCCTTTTGAAGAGGTGAGAAAGAAACTTGATGAAGGCAAAGTGGTAGGCGGTGTCTATGTGGATTTCAGCAAAGCATTTGACAAAGCAGACTGTTAATAAGGTTAGATCACATGGGATTTGGGGGAGCTCACCAACTGGATTTGAAATTGACTTACAGGTAGGAGACAGAGAATGTGGTAGAGAGTTGTTTTTTGGACTGAAGGCCTGTGACCAGCAGTGTGCTACACTGGCTGGTACTGGATACACTGGTTTTGTCATTTATGTAAATAATTTGGATGTGAATATAGGAAGTATCGTCCTGGCAACAGCTCTGTAAATCGTTTCTGCACCTTCTCAAGTTTAACAATATCCTTCCTAGAGAAGGGTGACAAGAATTGTATGCATATTCCAAAGGTGGCCTCACCAATGTCCTGTACAGTCACAACATGACATCTAACTCCTATACTCAATGTTCTGACGAATGAAGGCAAGTGTGCCAAACTCCTTCACCACCCTGGCTATCTGCAATTTTCAAGGAACAATGTACCTGCATCTCTAGGTCTCTTTGTTTGGTAACATTCCCCAGGGCCCTACCATTAAGTGTGGAAGTCCTGCCTGGTTTGCCTTACCAAAATACAATGTCTCACATTTATCTAAATTAAACTCCATCTGTCATTTCTTGGCCTATTGATCCATTGGTCCAAGGTTCCATTGTACTCTGAGATAAATTTCACTATCCACTGCACCAATTTGGCAACATCTGCAAAGATCTTCCTTCTCTGCCAGGAAGTAATTTCTCTTCAAATCCATCCATTATCAGTGAGGAAAAAGCATATTGCAATTGAACAGAAGGGTAGGGCAAGACTGAGAAGTCATATCATCAACAAGGCACCTAAATCCACTCAAAATTAGCTCCCAACAGCGTAGTAAATCTAGTAATGTATAGAAGAATTACTTTTCTCCATCAGTTTTCACTTACAGTTCTTGGCAGACAGCTGACACTTTCTCAGGATATTAACATGTGCTGCTATTCTAGGAGCAACATGATTACAACATTAGGAGGGCACAGAAATATGCCTCTTTGTTGAACTACTCAACACTGAAGTTTATGGGCTTCCATCTTCTAACGTTATCTCATTGCAACAACGTATCCTTTCATTCCTTTCTCCGTTCACACACTAACTGAACATCATTTTAACTGGAACTGTTCTTTCTTTCTGAGCTATTCCTTATGAGAGCACATTTCAACGTCTTGTCACTGTCGGCGCAATTAGCTGAGGAAATAATTCTTTGAAAAATAGCATGTCTTTGTCACAATCTTGCTTCATAACAATGTAAGTGGCAGCCAGAGTGGACACTGATTCACTGCCTCACAGTGAGTGTATGTTATAGACAGCTAAAGGCTGATAGTTATGGTTTTGAACACCCCTTGAAAATCAAAGGTAGACAGGAAGCCAGTTGCATGAAACTTCATAACTGCTCGTTACCATTTGTTGAGGAACAAACTGGGCACAGAATGAAATACCCTTGATGTAACTGTAATGAGCCACATGCTGAGTAACTTCCAACATTGAACAAAGTTATTAACTTATGTCTACTACCCACTGACAGGAATGGAGTAACATCGAAGAGTAAACGTTTTTTGCACCTCTCATACACCTCCCAGCATACAGCTCAACGGTTAAAAATCAGGTCTCATTGTGTTTGATGTCTTGGTGAATGTGATGGCTAAGGATCATAACCTCGGAACACGATGGACACGTTGAAATTTTAGTTAACCCTGTCTTTTTATGAAAGGCCATATAGCCAAAAAAGCCCAACAGATGTAAATTCAGTGGTAGTAGGAACTGCCGATGCTGGAGAATCTGAGATAACACGGTGTGAAGCTGTGTGAACACAGCAGGCCAAGCAGCATCAGAGGAGCAGGAGTTTGACGTTTCGGGTCGAGACCCTTCTTCAGAAATGTGGGAGGGGGAGGGGGTTCTGAAATAAATAGGGAGACAAGGGAGGTGGATAGAAGATGGATAGAGGGGAAGATAGGGTGAGAGGAGACAGTCAGGTCAAAGAGGTGGGGTTAGGGCCAGTGAAGGTGAGTGTAGGTGGGGAGTTAGGGAGGGGATAGGTCAGTCCAGGGAGGACGGACAGGTCGGGGGGAGGGGGGGGCGGAATGAGGTTAGTGGGTAGGAGAGGAGGGTGGGACTTGAGGTGGGAGGAATGGTTACGGAGGAGGGGACTAGCTGGCCTGGTTTTGGGATGTGGTCAGGGGAGGGGAGATTTTGAAGCTTGTGAAGGCCACATTGATACCCTTGGGCTACAGGGTTCCCAAGCGAAATACGAGATGCTGCTCCTGACAATCGGCCCGTGCCCGCTCTGTCCCGGGACTCGGACTGTGCTCGTTCTGACCCGGGACTCAGACTGTGCCCGCTCTGACCCGGGACTCGGCCCGTGCCCGCTCTGTCCGGGGACTCGGACCCTGCTCACTCTGACCCGGGACTCGGACCGTGCTCGCTCTGACCCGGGACTCGGCCTGTGCCCGCTCTGTCCCGGGACTCGGCCCGTGCCAGCTCTGTCCCGGGACTCGGACTGTGCCCGCTCTGTCCCGGGACTCGGACTGTGCTCGCTCTGTCCCGGGACTCGGACCGTGCCCGCTCTGACCCGGGACTCAGCCCGTGCCCGCTCTGTCCCAGGACTCGGCCCGTGCCCGCTCTGACCCGGGACTCGTCCCGTGCCTGCTCTGACCCGGGACTCGGACTGTGCTTGCTCTGACCCGGGACTCGGACTGTGCCCGCTCTGACCCGGGACTCGGACTGTGCTTGCTCTGACCCGGGACTCGGCCTGTGCCCGCTCTGTCCCGGGACTCGGACTGTGCTCGCTCTGTCCCAGGACTCGGACTGTGCTTGCTCTGACCCGGGACTCGGCCTGTGCCCGCTCTGTCCCAGGACTCGGACTGTGCCCGCTCTGTCCCAGGACTCGGACTGTGCCCGCTCTGTCATCAGACTCGGACTGTGCTCGCTCTGACCCGAGACTCGGCCCCTGCCCGCTCTGTCCCGGGACTCGGACCGTGCCCGCTCTGACCCGGGACTCGTCCTGTGCACGCTCTGACCCGGGACTCGGACTGTGCCTGCTCTGACCCGGGACTCGGCCCGTGCCCGCTCTGTCCCGGGACTTGGACTGTGCCCGCTCTGATCCGGGACTCAGACTGTGCTCGCTCTGACCCGGGACTCAGACTGTGCCCGCTCTGACCCGGGACTCGGCCCGTGCCCGCTCTGTCCGGGGACTCGGACCCTGCTCACTCTGACCCGGGACTCGGACCGTGCTCGCTCTGACCCGGGACTCGGCCTGTGCCCGCTCTGTCCCGGGACTCGGCCCGTGCCAGCTCTGTCCCGGGACTCGGACTGTGCCCGCTCTGTCCCGGGACTCGGACTGTGCTCGCTCTGTCCCGGGACTCGGACTGTGCTCGCTCTGTCCCAGGACTCGGACTGTGCTTGCTCTGACCCGGGACTCGGCCTGTGCCCGCTCTGTCCCAGGACTCGGACTGTGCCCGCTCTGTCCCAGGACTCGGACTGTGCCCGCTCTGTCATCAGACTCGGACTGTGCTCGCTCTGACCCGAGACTCGGCCCCTGCCCGCTCTGTCCCGGGACTCAGACTGTGCCCGCTCTGACCCGGGACTCGTCCTGTGCACGCTCTGACCCGGGACTCGGACTGTGCCTGCTCTGACCCGGGACTCGGCCCGTGCCCGCTCTGTCCCGGGACTTGGACTGTGCCCGCTCTGATCCGGGACTCGGACTGTGCTCGCTCTGACCTGGGACTCGGACTGTGCTCGCTCTGTCCCGGGACTTGGCCTGTGCCTAAATTGGCTCCTTTAAAGTGTTAATTATTTTCTGTCCAGGATAAATTGAATTGAATTGAATTAACTTTATTGTCATGGGCACTTAAATGAGTGCAATGAACAGTTTGCAATGTTACCACTTATGGCCCCATTTTGGATCCAAGATACTTAGGTACAGTTGGTATGAAAGAGAAAAGGAAAGCAAGTCCAGCTTCAGACTAAAAAGGAAAAGAATGTACTCAACTTACAGTCCTTCCACCCCAGTCCGTGCAGGCATCGAGTCTCCAGACCACGCCAGGACAAGGCCCCTGGCCACACCGAGACAAGGCCCCTGGCCACACCGAGGTAAGGCCCCAGACTACACTGAGACAAGGCCCCAGACCATGCCAAGACAAGGCCACAGTCCACGAAGGGACAATGCCCCAGGCCACACCGAGACAAGGCCCCAGACCGCACTGAGACAAGGCCCAAGACCACACCGAGACAAGGCCCCTGACCACACCGAGACAAGGCCCCAGACCACGCCAAGACAAGGCCACAGTCCACGAAGGGACAATGCCCCAGGCCACACCGAGACAAGGCCCCAGACCGCACCGAGACAAGGCCCAAGACCACACCGAGACAAGGCCCCTGACCACACCGAGACATGGCTCCAGACCAAACCGAGACAAGGCCCCAGGCCACGCCACGAAAAGGCCCCAGGCCATTCCGGGACAAGGCCCATGGCCGCTCCGGGACAAGGCACCAGACTACACCGAGACAAGGCCCCAGAAGACACCGAGACAAGGCTCCAGACCACACCGAGACAAGGCCCCTGGACACACCGAGGCAAGGCCCCAGACTACACCGAGACAAGGCCCCTGGCCAACACCGAGACAAGGCCCCAGACGACACCGAGACAAGGCCCCTGGCCACACCGAGACAAGGCCCCTGGCCACACCGAGACAAGGCCCCAGACCAGGCCGAGACAAGGCCCCAGACCACACCGGGACAAGGCCCCTGGCCACACCGAGACAAGGCCCCTGGCCACTCCGAGACAAGGCCCCAGACTACACCGAGGCAAGGCCCCTGGCCACGCCGAGACAAGGCACCAGGCCACGCCAAGGCAAGGCCTCAGGCCACTCCGGGACAAGGCCCCTGGCCACACCGAGACAAGGCCCCAGACTACACCGAGACAAGGCACCTGGCCACGCCGAGACAAGGCCCCAGGCCACGCCAAGACAAGGCCCCAGGCCACTCCGGGACAAGGCCCCAGACCACACAAATACAAGGCTCCAGACCACACTGAGACAAGGCCCCTGGCCACACCGAGACAAGGCCCCAGACCACACCGAGACAAGGCTCCAGACTACACCAAGACAAGGCCCCAGACTACACCAAGACAAGGCCCCAGGCCACGCCAAGACAAGGCCCCAGGCCACGCCAAGACAAGGCCCCAGGCCACGCCAAGACAAGGCCCCAGGCCACGCCAAGACAAGGCCCCAGGCCACTCCAGGACAAGGCCCATGGCCACTCTGGGACAAGGTCCCAGACAACACTGGGAGAAGGCCCCAGACTACACAGAGACAAGGCTCCTGGCCACGCCGAGACAAGGCCCCAGGCCACGCCAAGACAAGGCCCCAGGCCACTCCGGGACAAGGCCCATGGCCACTCTGGGACAAGGCTCCAGACCACACTGGGAGAAGGCTCCAGACCACACTGAGACAAGGCTGCAGACCACACCGAGACAAGGCTCCAGACCACACTGAGACAAGGCCCCTGGCCACACCGAGACAAGGCCCCAAATCACACCGAGACAAGGCTCCAGACCACACCGAGACAAGGCTCCTGACCACACCGAGACAAGGCTAAAGACCACACCGAGACAAGGCTTCAGACCACACCGAGACAAGGCCCCTGACCACACCAATACGAGGCTCCAGACCACACCGAGACCAGGCTCCAGACCACAGCAAGACCAGGCTCCAGGCCACACCGAGACAAGTCTCCAGACCACACTGAGACAAGGCCCTTGGCCACACCGAGACAAGGCCCCAGACTACACCGAGACAAGGCTCCAGACTACACCGAGACAAGGCTCCAGACCACACTGAGACAAGGCCCTTGGCCACACCGAGACAAGGCCCCAGACTACACCGAGACAAGGCCCCTGGCCACGCCGAGACAAGGCCCCAGGCCACGCCGAGACAAGGCCCCAGGCCACTCCGGGACAAGGCCCCAGACCACACGAATACAAGGCTCCAGACCACACTGAGACAAGGCCCCTGGCCACACCGAGA
Organism: Stegostoma tigrinum; assembly: GCF_030684315.1. Lineage (NCBI taxonomy): Eukaryota > Metazoa > Chordata > Chondrichthyes > Orectolobiformes > Stegostomatidae > Stegostoma > Stegostoma tigrinum. The sequence continues at coordinate 29,525,916 of NC_081384.1, read as the reverse complement.
CATGGCCCCAGACCACACCGAGACAAGGCCCCAGACCACACCGAGTCAAGGCCCCAGGCTACACCAAGACAAGGCCCCAGGCCACGCCAAGACAAGGCCCCAGGCCACTCCGGGACAAGGCCCATGGCCACTCTGGGACAAGGTCCCAGACCACACTGGGAGAAGGCACCAGATCACACCGAGACAAGGCACCAGACCACACTGAGACAAGGCTCCAGACCACACTGAGACAAGGCTCCAGGCCACACCGAGACAAGGCTCCAGAGCAGGCCGAGACAAGGCCCCTGGCCTCACCGAGACAAGGCCCCTGGCCACACCGAGACAAGGCCCCAGACCACGCCGGGACAAGGCGCCAGACCATACCGGGACAAGGCTCCAGACCACACTGAGACAAGGCCCCTGACCACACCAAGACGAGGCTCCAGACTACACCGAGACAAGGCCCCTGACCACACCGAGACGAGGCTCCAGACTACACCGAGACAAGGTCCCTGGCCACACCAAGACAAGGCCCCTGGCCACACCGAGACAAGGCCCCAGACTACACTGAGACAAGGCCCCTGGCCACACCGAGACAAGGCCCCAAACCACGCCGGGACAAGGCCCCAAACCACGCCGGGACAAGGCCCCAAACCACGCCGGGACAAGGCCCCAGACGACACCGAGACACGGCCCCAGACCATACCGGGACAAGGCCACAGACTACACCGGGACAAGGCTCCAGACCACACCGAGACAAGGCCCCAGACTACACCGAGACAAGGCCCCGGGCGACACCGAGACAAGGCTCCAGACTACACCGAGACAAGGTCCCTGGCCACACCAAGACAAGGCCCCTGGCAACACGGAGACAAGGCCCCTGGCCACACCGAGACAAGCCCCCAGACTACACCGAGACAAGGCCCCAGACCATACCGGGACAAGGCCCCAGACTACACCGGGACAAGGCCCCTGGCCACACCGAGACAAGGCTCCAGACCACACGGAGACAAGGCTCCAGACCACACCGAGACAAGGCTCCAGACTACACCGGGACAAGGCCCTATGGCAACACCGAGACAAGGCTCCAGACCACAGGAGACGAGGCTCCAGACCACACCGAGACAAGGCTCCAGACCACACCGAGGCAAGGCTCCAGACCACACTGAGACAAGGCCCCTGACTCACCGAGACAAGGCTCCAGACCACACCGAGACAAGGCTCCAGACCACAGGAGACAAGGCCCCTGACCACACCGAGACAAGGCTCCAGACCACACCGAGACAAGGCTCCAGACCACAGGAGACAAGGCCCCTGGCCACACCGAGTCAAGGCCCCAGACCAGGCCGAGACAAGGCCCCAGACCACGCCGGGACAAGGCCCCTGGCAACACCGAGACAAGGCCCCTGGCCACACTGAGACAAGTCTCCAGACCACACTGAGACAAGGCTCCAGACCACACTGAGACAAGGACCCAGACCACACCGAGACAAGGACCCAGACCACACTGAGACAAGGCCCCAGACCACACTGAGACAAGGCCCCAGACCACACTGAGACAAGGCCCCAGACCACACTGAGACAAGGCTCCAGACCACACCGAGACAAGGCTCCAGACCACACCGAGACAAGGCTCCAGACCACACCGAGACAAGGCTCCAGACCACACCGAGACAAGGCCCCAGACCACACCGAGACAAGGCCCCAGACTACACCGAGACAAGGCCGCAGACTACACGGAGAAAAGGCCCCTGGCCACGCCGAGACAAAGCCCCAGGCCACGCCAAGACAAGGCCCCAGGCCACTCTGGGACAAGGCCCCTGGCCACACCGAGACAAGGCCCCAGACTACACCGAGACAAGGCCCCAGACCACACTGAGACAAGTCTCCAGACCACACTGAGACAAGGCTCCAGACCACACTGAGACAAGGCCCCTGACTCACCGAGACAAGGCTCCAGACCACACCGAGACAAGGCTCCAGACCACAGGAGACAAGGCCCCTGACCACACCGAGACAAGGCTCCAGACCACACCGAGACAAGGCTCCAGACCACAGGAGACAAGGCCCCTGGCCACACCGAGACAAGGCCCCAGACCAGGCCGAGACAAGGCCCCAGACCACGCCGGGACAAGGCCCCTGGCAACACCGAGACAAGGCCCCTGGCCACACCGAGACAAGGCCCCAGACTACACCGAGACAAGGCCCCAGACCACACTGAGACAAGTCTCCAGACCACACTGAGACAAGGCTCCAGACCACACTGAGACAAGGACCCAGACCACACTGAAACAAGGCTCCAGACCACACTGAGACAAGGCTCCAGACCACACCGAGACAAGGCTCCAGACCACAACGAGACAAGGCCCCAGACCACACCGAGACAAGGCCCCAGACCACACCGAGACAAGGCCCCAGACCACACCGAGACAAGGCCCCAGGCCACTCCGGGACAAGGCCCTAGGCCACTCTGGGACAAGGTCCCAGACAACACTGGGAGAAGGCCCCAGACTACACAGAGACAAGGCCCCTGGCCACGCCGAGACAAGGCCCCAGGCCACGCCAAGACAAGGCCCCAGGCCACTCCGGGACAAGGCCCCAGACCACACAAATACAAGGCTCCAGACCACACTGAGACAAGGCCCCTGGCCACACCGAGACAAGGCCCCAGACCACACCGAGACAAGGCTCCAGACCACACCGAGACAAGGCTCCAGACCACACTGAGACAAGGCCCCTGGCCACACCGAGACAAGGCCCCAGACCACACCGAGACAAGGCTCCAGACCACACCGAGACAAGGCCCCAGATCACACCGAGACAAGGCCCCAGATCACACCGAGACAAGGCTCCAGACCACACCGAGACAAGGCCCCAGACTACACTGAGACAAGGCCCCTGGCCACACCGAGACAAGGCCCCAGGCTACACTGAGACAAGGCCCCAGATCACACCGAGACAAGTCTCCAGACCACACTGAGACAAGGCCCCTGGCCACACCGAGACAAGGCCCCAGACTACACCGAGACAAGGCCCCAGACTACACCGAGACAAGGCTCCAGACCACACCGAGACAAGGCCCCAGACCACACTGAGACAAGGCCCCAGACCACACTGAGACAAGGCCCCAGACCACACCGAGACAAGGCTCCAGGCCACACCGAGACAAGTCTCCAGACCACACTGAGACAAGGCTGCTGGCTACACCGAGACAAGGCTCCAGACCACACTGAGACAAGGCCCCAGTCCACACCGAGACAAGGCTCCAGACCACAATGAGACAAGGCCCCTGGCCACACCGAGACAAGGCCCCAGACTACACCGAGACAAGGCCCCAGACCATACCGGGACAAGGCCCCAGACGACACCGGGACAAGGCCCCTGGCCACACGGAGACAAGGCTCCAGACCACACGGAGACAAGGCCCCAGACCAGGCCGAGACAAGGCTCCAGACCAGGCCGAGACAAGGCCCCAGACCAAGCCGGGACAAGGCCCCTGGCAACACCGAGGCAAGGCCCCTGGCCACACTGAGACAAGGCCCCTGGCCACACCGAGACAAGGCCCCAGACCATACCGGGACCAGGCCCCAGTCTACACCGGAACAAGGCCCCTGGCAACACCGAGACAAGGCTCCAGACCACACTGAGACAAGGCCCCTGGCCACACCGGGACAAGGCCCCTGACACACCGAGACAAGGCTCCCGATCACACTGAGACAAGGCCCCTGGCCACACCGACACAAGGCCCCAGATCATACCGAGTCAAGGCTCCAGACCACACTGAGACAAGGCCGCTGGCTACACCGAGACAAGGCTCCAGACTACACCGAGACAAGGCACCAGACCACACCGAGACAAGGCTCAAGACCACACCGAGACAAGGCTCCAGACCACACCGAGACAAGGCCCCAGACCACACCGAGACAAGGCCCCAGACTACACCGAGACAAGGCCGCAGACTACACGGAGACAAGGCCCCTGGCCACGCCGAGACAAAGCCCCAGGCCACTCCGGGACAAGGCCCATGGCCACTCTGGGACAAGGTCCCAGACAACACTGGGAGAAGGCCCCAGACTACACAGAGACAAGGCCCCTGGCCACGCCGAGACAAGGCCCCAGGCCACGCCAAGACAAGGCCCCAGGCCACTCCGGGACAAGGCCCCAGACCACACAAATACAAGGCTCCAGACCACACTGAGACAAGGCCCCTGGCCACACCGAGACAAGGCTCCAGACCACACTGAGACAAGGCCCCTGACCACACCGAGACAAGGCTCCAGACCACACCGAGACAAGGCCCCTGGCCACACCGAGACAAGGCCCCTGGCCACACCGAGACAAGGCTCCAGACCACACCGAGACAAGGCCCCAGATCACACCGAGACAAGGCTCCAGACCACACCGAGACAAGGCCCCAGACTACACGGAGACAAGGCCCCTGGCCACGCCAAGACAAAGCCCCAGGCCACGCCAAGACAAGGCCCCAGGCCACTCTGGGACAAGGCCCCTGGCCACACCGAGACAAGGCCCCAGACTACACCGAGACAAGGCCCCAGACCACACTGAGACAAGTCTCCAGACCACACTGAGACAAGGCTCCAGACCACACTGAGACAAGGCCCCTGACTCACCGAGACAAGGCTCCAGACCACACCGAGACAAGGCTCCAGACCACAGGAGACAAGGCCCCTGACCACACCGAGACAAGGCTCCAGACCACACCGAGACAAGGCTCCAGACCACAGGAGACAAGGCCCCTGGCCACACCGAGACAAGGCCCCAGACCAGGCCGAGACAAGGCCCCAGACCACGCCGGGACAAGGCCCCTGGCAACACCGAGACAAGGCCCCTGGCCACACCGAGACAAGGCCCTAGACTACACCGAGACAAGGCCCCAGACCACACTGAGACAAGTCTCCAGACCACACTGAGACAAGGCTCCAGACCACACTGAGACAAGGACCCAGACCACACTGAGACAAGGCTCCAGACCACACCGAGACAAGGCTCCAGACCACAACGAGACAAGGCTCCAGACCACACCGAGACAAGGCCCCAGACCACACCGAGACAAGGCCCCAGACTACACCGAGACAAGGCCGCAGACTACACGGAGACAAGGCCCCTGGCCACGCCGAGACAAAGCCCCAGGCCACGCCAAGACAAGGCCCCAGGCCACTCCGGGACAAGGCCCATGGCCACTCTGGGACAAGGTCCCAGACAACACTGGGAGAAGGCCCCAGACTACACAGAGACAAGGCCCCTGGCCACACCGAGACAAGGCCCCAGGCCACGCCAAGACAAGGCCCCAGACCACACAAATACAAGGCCCCTGACCACACAAATACAAGGCTCCAGACCACACTGAGACAAGGCCCCTGGCCACACCGAGACAAGGCCCCAGACCACACCGAGACAAGGCTCCAGACCACACCGAGACAAGGCTCCAGACCACACTGAGACAAGGCCCCTGACCACACCGAGACAAGGCTCCAGACCACACTGAGACAAGGCCCCTGGCCACACTGAGACAAGGCCCCTGGCCACACCGGGACAAGGCCCCAGATCACGCCGAGACAAGGCTCCAGACCACACCGAGACAAGGCCCCAGATCACACCGAGACAAGGCTCCAGACCACACCGAGACAAGGCCCCAGACCACACCGAGACAAGGCCCCAGACCACACTGAGACAAGGCCCCTGGCCACACCGAGACAAGGCCCCAGGCTACACCGAGACAAGGCCCCAGATCACACCGAGACAAGTCTCCAGACCACACTGAGACAAGGCCCCTGGCCACACCGAGACAAGGCCCCAGACTACACTGAGACAAGGCCCCAGACCACACTGAGACAAGGCCCCAGACCACACCGAGACAAGGCTCCAGGCCACACCGAGACAAGTCTCCAGACCACACTGAGACAAGGCTGCTGGCTACACCGAGACAAGGCTCCAGACCACACTGAGACAAGGCCCCAGTCCACACCGAGACAAGGCTCCAGACCACAATGAGACAAGGCCCCTGGCCACACCGAGACAAGGCCCCAGACTACACCGAGACAAGGCCCCAGACCATACCGGGACAAGGCCCCAGACGACACCGGGACAAGGCCCCTGGCCACACGGAGACAAGGCCCCAGACCAGGCCGAGACAAGGCCCCAGACCAGGCCGAGACAAGGCCCCAGGCCAGGCCGAGACAAGGCCCCAGACCAGGCCGAGACAAGGCCCCAGACCAAGCCGGGACAAGGCCCCTGGCAACACCGAGGCAAGGCCCCTGGCCACACCGAGACAAGGCCCCTGGCCACACCGAGACAAGGCCCCAGACCATACCGGGACCAGGCCCCAGTCTACACCGGGACAAGGCCCCTGGCAACACCGAGACAAGGCTCCAGACCACACTGAGACAAGGCCCCTGGCCACACTGAGACAAGGCCCCAGACTACACCGAGACAAAGCACCAGACCACACCGGGACAAGGCCCCTGACACACCGAGACAAGGCTCCCGATCACACTGAGACAAGGCCCCTGGCCACACCGACACAAGGCCCCAGATCACACCGAGTCAAGTCTCCAGACCACACCGAGACAAGGCTCCAGGCCACACCGAGACAAGTCTCCAGACCACACTGAGACAAGGCCGCTGGCTACACCGAGACAAGGCTCCAGACCACACCGAGACAAGGCTCCAGACCACACCGAGACAAGGCTCCAGACCACACCGAGACAAGGCCCCAGACCACACTGAGACAAGGCCCCAGACCACACTGAGACAAGGCCCCAGACCACACCGAGACAAGGCCCCAGACCACACCGAGACAAGGCTCCAGGCCACACCGAGACAAGTCTCCAGACCACACTGAGACAAGGCTGCTGGCTACACCGAGACAAGGCTCCAGACCACACTGAGACAAGGCCCCAGTCCACACCGAGACAAGGCTCCAGACCACAATGAGACAAGGCCCCTGGCCACACCGAGACAAGGCCCCAGTCTACACCGAGACAAGGCCCCAGACCATACCGGGACAAGGCCCCAGACGACACCGGGACAAGGCCCCTGGCCACACGGAGACAAGGCTCCAGACCACACGGAGACAAGGCCCCAGACCAGGCCGAGACAAGGCCCCAGACCAGGCCGAGACAAGGCCCCAGACCAAGCCGGGACAAGGCCCCTGGCAACACCGAGGCAAGGCCCCTGGCCACACCGAGACAAGGCCCCTGGCCACACCGAGACAAGGCCCCAGACCATACCGGGACCAGGCCCCAGTCTACACCGGGACAAGGCCCCTGGCAACACCGAGACAAGGCTCCAGACCACACTGAGACAAGGCCCCTGGCCACACTGAGACAAGGCCCCAGACTACACCGAGACAAAGCACCAGACCACACCGGGACAAGGCCCCTGACACACCGAGACAAGGCTCCCGATCACACTGAGACAAGGCCCCTGGCCACACCGACACAAGGCCCCAGATCACACCGAGTCAAGGCTCCAGACCACACCGAGACAAGGCTCCAGGCCACACCGAGACAAGTCTCCAGACCACACTGAGACAAGGCCGCTGGCTACACCGAGACAAGGCTCCAGACTACACCGAGACAAGGCACCAGACCACACCGAGACAAGGCTCCAGACCACACCGAGACAAGGCTCCAGACCACACCGAGACAAGGCCCCAGACCACACCGAGACAAGGCCCCAGACCACACCGAGACAAGGCCCCAGACTACACCGAGACAAGGCCGCAGACTACACGGAGACAAGGCCCCTGGCCACGCCGAGACAAAGCCCCAGGCCACTCCGGGACAAGGCCCATGGCCACTCTGGGACAAGGTCCCAGACAACACTGGGAGAAGGCCCCTGGCCACGCCGAGACAAGGCCCCTGGCCACGCCGAGACAAGGCCCCTGGCCACGCCGAGACAAGGCCCCTGGCCACGCCGAGACAAGGCCCCAGGCCACGCCAAGACAAGGCCCCAGGCCACTCCGGGACAAGGCCCCAGACCACACAAATACAAGGCTCCAGACCACACCGAGACAAGGCCCCTGACCACACCGAGACAAGGCTCCAGACCACACTGAGACAAGGCCCCTGGCCACACCGAGACAAGGCCCCTGGCCACACCGAGACAAGGCCCCAGATCACACCAAGACAAGGCTCCAGACCACACCGAGACAAGGCCCCAGATCACACCGAGACAAGGCTCCAGACCACACCGAGACAAGGCCCCAGACTACACTGAGACAAGGCCCCTGGCCACACTGAGACAAGGCCCCAGACTACACTGAGACAAGGCCCCAGATCACACCGAGACAAGGCCCCAGATCACACCGAGACAAGTCTCCAGACCACACTGAGACAAGGCCCCTGGCCACACCGAGACAAGGCCCCAGACTACACCGAGACAAGGCTCCAGACCACACCGAGACAAGGCTCCAGACCACACCGAGACAAGGCCCCAGACCACACCGAGACAAGTCTCCAGACCACACTGAGACAAGGCCCCTGGCCACACCGAGACAAGGCCCCAGACTACACCGAGACAAGGCCCCAGACTACACCGAGACAAGGCTCCAGACCACACCGAGACAAGGCCCCAGACCACACTGAGACAAGGCCCCAGACCACACTGAGACAAGGCCCCAGACCACACCGAGACAAGGCTCCAGGCCACACCGAGACAAGGCCCCAGACCACACTGAGACAAGGCTGCTGGCTACACCGGGACAAGGCTCCAGACCACACCGAGACAAGGCCCCAGTCCACACCGAGACAAGGCTCCAGACCACAATGAGACAAGGCCCCTGGCCACACCGAGACAAGGCCCCAGACTACACCGAGACAAGGCCCAAGACCACACCGGGACAAGGCCCCAGACGACACCGGGACAAGGCCCCTGGCCACACCGAGACAAGGCTCCAGACCAGGCCGAGACAAGGCCCCAGACCAGGCCGAGACAAGGCCCCAGACCACCCCGGGACAAGGCCCCTGGCAACACCGAGGCAAGGCCCCTGGCCACACCGAGACAATGCCCCTGGCCACACCGGGACAAGTCCCCTGACACACCGAGACAAGGCTCCAGATCACACTGAGACAAGGCCCCTGGCCACACCGACACAAGGCCCCAGATCACACCGAGTCAAGGCTCCAAACCACACCGAGACAAGGCTCCAGGCCACACCGAGACAAGTCTCCAGACCACACTGATTCAAGGCCGCTGGCTACACCGAGACAAGGCTCCAGACTACACCGAGACAAGGCACCAGACCACACCGGGACAAGGCTCCAGACCACACCGAGACAAGGCCCCTGACCACACCAAGACGAGGCTCCAGACCACACCGAGACAAGGCTCCAGACCACACCTAGACCAGGCTCCAGACCACACCGAGACAAGGCACCTGACCACATCAAGACGAGGCTCCAGACCACACCGAGACAAGGCTCCAGACCACACTGATTCAAGGCCGCTGGCTACACCGAGACAAGGCTCCAGACTACACCGAGACAAGGCACCAGACCACACCGGGACAAGGCTCCAGACCACACCGAGACAAGGCCCCTGACCACACCAAGACGAGGCTCCAGACCACACCGAGACAAGGCTCCAGACCACACCTAGACCAGGCTCCAGACCACACCGAGACAAGGCACCTGACCACATCAAGACGAGGCTCCAGACCACACCGAGACAAGGCTCCAGACCACACCGAGACAAGGCTTCAGATCACACCGAGACAAGGCTTCAGACCACACCGAGACAAGGCCCCTGACCACACCAAGACGAGGCTCCGGACCACACCTAGACCAGGCTCCAGGCCAACCCGAGACAAGTCTCCAGACCACACTGAGACAAGGCTTCAGACCACACCGAGACAAGGCCCCAGATCACACCGAGACAAGGCCCCAGACCACACCGAGACAAGGCCCCAGACCACACCGAGACAAGTCTCCAGACCACACCGAGACAAGGCTTCAGACCACACCGAGACAAGGCCCCAGATCACACCGAGACAAGGCTCCAGACCACACCGAGACAAGGCTCCAGGCCACACCGAGACAAGTCTCCAGACCACAACGAGACAACGCCCCAGATCACACCGAGACAAGGCCCCAGACCACACCGAGACACGGCTTCAGACCACACCGAGACAAGGCTTCAGACCACACCGAGACAAGGCCCCAGATCACACCGAGACAAGGCTTCAGACCACACCGAGACCAGACTCCAGGCCACACCGAGACCAGACTCCAGGCCACACCGAGACAAGGCCCCAGACTACACCGAGACAAGGCCCCAGACTACACCGAGACAAGGTCCCTGGCCACACCGAGACAAGGTCCCTGGCCACACCAAGACAAGGCCCCTGCCACACCGAGACAAGGCTCCAGATCACACTGAGACAAGGCCCCTGGCCACACCGACACAAGGCCCCAGATCACACCGAGTCAAGGCTCCAGACCACACCGAGACAAGGCTCCAGGCCACACCGAGACAAGTCTCCAGACCACACTGATTCAAGGCCGCTGGCTACACCGAGACAAGGCTCCAGACTACACCGAGACAAGGCACCAGACCACACCGGGACAAGGCTCCAGACCACACCGAGACAGGGCCCCTGACCACACCAAGACGAGGCTCCAGACCACACCGAGACAAGGCTCCAGACCACACCTAGACCAGGCTCCAGACCACACCGAGACAAGGCACCTGACCACATCAAGACGAGGCTCCAGACCACACCGAGACAAGGCTTCAGATCACACCGAGACAAGGCTTCAGACCACACCGAGACAAGGCCCCTGACCACACCAAGACGAGGCTCCAGACCACACCTAGACCAGGCTCCAGGCCACACCGAGACAAGTCTCCAGACCACACTGAGACAAGGCTTCAGACCACACCGAGACAAGGCCCCAGATCACACCGAGACAAGGCCCCAGATCACACCGAGACAAGGCCCCAGACCACACCGAGACAAGTCTCCAGACCACACCGAGACAAGGCTTCAGACCACACCGAGACAAGGCCCCAGATCACACCGAGACAAGGCTCCAGACCACACCGAGACAAGGCTCCAGGCCACACCGAGATAAGTCTCCAGACCACAACGAGACAAGGCCCCAGATCACACCGAGACAAGGCCCCAGACCACACCGAGACACGGCTTCAGACCACACCGAGACACGGCTTCAGACCACACCGAGACAAGGCTTCAGACCACACCGAGACAAGGCCCCAGATCACACCGAGACAAGGCTTCAGACCACACCGAGACCAGACTCCAGGCCACACCGAGACCAGACTCCAGGCCACACCGAGACAAGGCCCCAGACTACACCGAGACAAGGCCCCAGACTACACCGAGACAAGGTCCCTGGCCACACCGAGACAAGGTCCCTGGCCACACCAAGACAAGGCCCCTGCCACACCGAGACAAGGCTCCAGATCACACTGAGACAAGGCCCCTGGCCACACCGACACAAGGCCCCAGATCACACCGAGTCAAGGCTCCAGACCACACCGAGACAAGGCTCCAGGCCACACCGAGACAAGTCTCCAGACCACACCGAGACAAGGCTTCAGACCACACCGAGACAAGGCCCCAGATCACACCGAGACAAGGCTCCAGACCACACCGAGACAAGGCTCCAGGCCACACCGAGACAAGTCTCCAGACCACACCGAGACAAGGCCCCAGATCACACCGAGACAAGGCCCTAGATCACACCGAGACAAGGCCCCAGACCACACTGAGACACGGCTTCAGACCACACCGAGACAAGGCTTCAGACCACACCGAGACAAGGCCCCAGATCACACCGAGACAAGGCTTCAGACCACACCGAGACCAGGCTTCAGACCACACCGAGACCAGACACCACGCCACACCGAGACAAGGCCCCAGACTACACCGAGACAAGGCCCCAGACTACACCGAGACAAGGTCCCTGGCCACACCGAGACAAGGTCCCTGGCCACACCAAGACAAGGCCCCTGCCACACCGAGGTAAGGCCCCTGGCCACACCGAGGTAAGGCCCCTGGCCACACCGAGACAAGGCCCCAGACTACACTGAGACAAGGCCCCTGGCAACGCCGAGACAAGGCCCCAGGCCACGCCAAGACAAGGCCTCAGGCCACTCCGGGACAAGGCCCCTGGCCACACCGAGACAAGGCCCCAGACTACACCGAGACAAGGCCCCTGGCCACGCCGAGACAAGGCCCCAGGACACGCCAAGACAAGGCCCCAGGCCACTCTGGGACAAGGCCCCAGACCACACGAATACAAGGCTCCAGACCACACTGAGACAAGGCCCCTGGCCACACCGAGACATGGCCCCAGACCACACCGAGACAAGGCCCCAGACCACACCGAGACAAGGCCCCAGACTACACCGAGACAAGGCCGCAGACTACACGGAGACAAGGCCCCAGGCCACGCCAAGACAAGGCCCCAGGCCACTACGGGACAAGGCCCATGGCCACTCTGGGACAAGGCCCCAGACCACACTGGGAGAAGGCACCAGACCACACTGAGACAAGGCCCCAGACCACACCGAGACAAGGCCCCAGACCACACCGAGACAAGGCTCCAGACCACACCGGGACAAGGCTCCAGACCACACCGGGACAAGGCTCCAGACCACACCGAGACAAGGCTCCAGACCACACCGAGACAAGGCCCCAGACCACACCGAGACAAGGCCCCAGACCACACCGAGACAAGGCTCCAGGCTACACCGAGACAAGGCTCCAGGCTACACCGAGACAAGGCCACTGACCACACCGATACAAGGCCCCACACCACACCGAGACAAAGCCCCAGACCACACCGAGACAAGGCCCCAGACCACACCGAGACAAGGCCCCAGACCACACTGAGACAAGGCTCCAGGCTACACCGAGACAAGGCTCCAGACCACACCGAGACAAGGCTCCAGACCACACCGAGACAAGGCCCCAGACCACACCGAGACAAGGCCCCAGACCACACCGAGACAAGGCCCCAGACCACACCGAGACAAGGCTCCAGGCTACACCGAGACAAGGCTCCAGGCGACACCGGGACAAGGCCCCTGACCACACAGAGACAAGGCCCCAGACCACACCGAGACAAGGCTCCAGACCACACCGAGACAAGGCCCCAGACCACACCGAGACAAGGCCCCAGACCACACCGAGACAAGGCCCCAGACCACACCGAGACAAGGCTCCAGGCTACACCGAGACAAGGCTCCAGACCACACCGAGACAAGGCTCCAGGCTACACCGAGACAAGGCTCCAGGGTACACCGAGACAAGGCCCCTGGCCACACCGAGACAAGGCCCCAGACTACACCGAGACAAGGTCCCTGGCCACACCGAGACAAGGCCCCAGACTACACCGAGACAAGGTCCCTGGCCACACCAAGACAAGGCCCCAGCCACACCGAGGCAAGGCCCCTGGCCACACCGAGGTAAGGCCCCTTGCCACACCGAGACAAGGCTCCAGGCTACACCGAGACAAGGCCCCAGACCACATTGAGACAAGGCTCCAGACCACACCGAGACAAGGCCCCAGACCACACCGAGACAAGGCCCCAGACCACACCGAGACAAGGCTCCAGGCTACACCGAGACAAGGCTCCAGGCTACACCGAGACAAGGCTCCAGGCTACACTGAGACAAGGCCCCTGGCCACACCGAGACAAGGCCCCAAACCACGCCGGGACAAGGCCCCTGGCAACACCGAGACAAGGCCCCTGGCCACACCGAGACAAGGCCCCAGACTACACCGAGACACGGCCCCAGACCATACCGGGACAAGGCCACAGACTACACCGGGACAAGGCCCCTGGCCATACCGAGACAAGGCCCCAGACTACACCGAGAGAAGGCCCCTGGCCACACCGAGACAAGGCCCCAGACCAGGCCGAGACAAGGCCCCAGACTACACCGAGACACGGCCCCAGACCATACCGGGACAAGGCCCCAGACTACACCGAGACACGGCCCCAGACCATACCGGGACAAGGCCACAGACTACACCGGGACAAGGCCCCTGGCCATACCGAGACAAGGCCCCAGATTACACCGGGACAAGGCCCCTGGCAACACCGAGAGAAGGCCCCTGGCCACACCGAGACAAGGCCCCCAGACTACACCGAGACAAGGCCCCAGACCATACCGGGACAAGGCCCCAGACTACACCGGCACAAGGCCCCTGGCCACACGGAGACAAGGCTCCAGACCACACGGAGACAAGGCCCCTGGCCACACCGAGACAAGGCCCCAGACTACACCGAGACAAGGCACCAGACCACACCGGGACAAGGCGCCAGACCACACCGAGACAAGGCCCCTGACACACCGAGACAAGGCTCCAGACCACACTGAGACAAGGCCCCTGGCCACACCGAGACAAGGCTCCAGACCACACTGAGACAAGGCCCCTGGCCACACCGAGACAAGGCCCCAGACTACACTGGGACAAGGCCCCAGACTACACCAGGACAAGGCCCCTGGCCACACCGAGACAAGGCTCCAGACCACATTGAGACAAGGCCCCAGGCCACACCGAGACAAGGCCCCAGGCCACACCGAGACAAGGCCCCAAACCACACCGAGACAAGGCTCCAGACGACACAGAGACAAGGCTCCAGACGACACAGAGACAAGGCCCCAGACTACACCGAGACAAAGCACCAGACCACACCAGGACAAGGCCCCTGACCACACCGAGACAAGGCCCCTGACCACACCGAGACAAGGCTCCAGGCTACACCGAGACAAGGCACCAGACCACACCGGGACAAGGCCCCTGACCACACCGGGACAAGGCTCCAGTCCACACCGAGACAAGGCCCCAGACCACACCAAGACAAGGCTCCAGACCACACTGTGACAAAGCCCCTGGCCACACCGGGACAAGGCCCCAGACTACACCGAGACAAGGCACCAGACTACACCGAGACAAGACACCAGACTACACCGGGACAAGGCCCCTGGCCACACCGAGACAAGGCTCCAGACCACACCAAGACAAGGCCCCAGACTACACCGAGACAGGGCACCAGACCACACTGAGACAAGGCCCCTGGCCATACCGAGGCAAGGCCCCTGACCACACCGAGACAAGGCCCCTGACCACACTGAGACAAGGCTCCAGACCACACCGAGACAAGGCCACAGACTACACCGAGACAAGGCCCCTGACCACACCGAGACAAGGCTCCAGACTACACCGAGACAGGGCACCAGACCACACTGAGACAAGGCCCCTGGCCATACCGAGGCAAGGCCCCAGACCACACCGAGACAAGGCCCCTGACCACACTGAGACAAGGCCCCTGGCCACACCGGGACAAGGCTCCAGACCACAACGAGACAAGGCTCCAGACCACACCGAGACAAGGCTCCAGACCACACCGAGACAAGGCCCCAGACCATACCGGGACAAGGCCCCAGACTACACCGGGAAAAGGCCCCTGGCCACACCGAGACAAGGCTCCAGACCACACTGAGACAAGGCTCCAGACCACACTGAGACAAGGCCCCTGGCCACACCGAGACAAGGCCCCTGGCCACACCGAGACAAAGCCCCAGACTACACTGAGACAAGGCCCCTGGCCACACCGAGACAAGGCCCCAAACCACGCCGGGACAAGGCCCCTGGCAACACCGAGACAAGTCTCCACACCACACTGAGACAAGGCCCCTGGCCACACCGAGACAAGGCCCCAGACCAGGCCGAGACAGGCCCCTGGCCACGCCGAGACAAGGCCCCTGGCCACGCCGAGACAAGGCCCCTGGCCACACCGAGACAAGGCCCCAGACTACACCGAGACAAGGCCCCTGGCCACACTGAGACAAGGCCCCAGACCACGCCGGGACAAGGCGCCAGACCATACCGGGACAAGGCCCCTGGCCACACCGAGACAAGGCTCCAGACCACACCGAGACAAGGCTCCAGACCACACTGAGACAAGGCCCCTGGCCACACCGAGACAAGGCTCCAGACCACACTGAGACAAGGCCCCTGGCCACACCGAGACAAGGCCCCAGACTACACCGAGACAAGGCCCCTGACCACACCGAGACAAGGCCCCAGACCACACCGAGACAAGGCCCCAGACCACACCGAGACAAGGCCCCAGACCACACCGAGACAAGGCCCCAGACCACACCGAGACAAGGCTCCAGACCACACCGAGACAAGGCACCAGACCACACCGGGACAAGGCCCCTGGCCACACCGAGACAAGGCCCCAGACTACACCGAGACAAGGCACCAGACCACACCGGGACAAGGCCCCAGTCCACACCGAGACAAGGCCCCTGACTACACCGAGACAAGGCAACAGGCCACGCCAAGACAAGGCCCCAGGCCACTCCGGGACAAGGCCCATGGCCACTCCGGGACAAGACCCCAGACAACACCAAGACAAGGCTCCAGACCACACCGAGACAAGTCCCCAGACTACACCGAGACAAGGCCCCAGACCACACCGGGACAAGGCCCCAGACCACACCGAGACAAGGCACCAGACCACACCGGGACAAGGCCCCAGACCACACCGGGACAAGGCCCCAGACCACACCGGGACAAGGCCCCAGACCACACCGAGACAAGGCTCCAGGCCACACTGAGACAAGGCTCCAGACCACACTGAGGCAAGGCCCCAGACCACACTGGGACAAGGCCCCAGACCACACCGAGACAAGGCCCCTGACCACACCGAGACAAGGCTCCAGACCACACTGAGACAAGGCCCCTGACCACACCGAGACAAGGCCCCTGACCACACCGAGACAAGGCCCCTGACCACACCGAGACAAGGCTCCAGACCACACCGAGACAAGGCCCCTGACCACACCGAGACAAGGCTCCAGACGACACCGAGACAAGCCCCAGACCACACCGAGACAAGCCCCCTGGCCACACTGAGACAAGGCCCCAGACTACACCGAGACAAGTCTCCAGACCACACCAAGACAAGTCTCCAGACCACACTGAGACAAGGCCCCTGGCCACACCGAGACAAGGCCCCTGGCCACGCCGAGACAAGGCCCCTGGCCACACCGAGACAAGGCCCCTGGCCACACCGAGACAAGGCCCATGGCCACACCGAGACAAGTCTCCAGACCACACCGAGACAAGCCCCCTGGCCACACTGAGACAAGGCTCCAGACTACACCGAGACAAGGCTCCAGACTACACCGAGACAAGGCTCCAGACCACACTGAGACAAGGCTCCAGACCACACTGAGACAAGGCCCCAGACTACACCGAGACAAAGCCCCAGTCCACACCGAGACCAGGCTCCAGACCACAATGAGACAAGGCCCCTGGCCACACCGAGACAAGGCCCCAGACTACACCGAGACAAGGCCCCAGACCATACCGGGACAATGCCCCAGACGACACCGGGACAAGGCCCCTGGCCACACCGAGACAAGGCTCCAGACCACACAGAGACAAGGCTCCAGACCACACTGAGACAAGGCCCCTGGCCACACCGAGACAAGGCCCCAGACTACACCGAGACAAGGCACCAGACCACACCGGGACAAGGCCCCTGGCCACACCGAGACAAGGCCCCAGACTACACCGAGACAAGGCACCAGACCACACCGGGACAAGGCCCCAGTCCACACCGAGACAAGGCCCCTGACTACACCGAGACAAGGCAACAGGCCACGCCAAGACAAGGCCCCAGGCCACTCCGGGACAAGGCCCATGGCCACTCCGGGACAAGACCCCAGACAACACCAAGACAAGGCTCCAGACCACACCGAGACAAGTCCCCAGACTACACCGAGACAAGGCCCCAGACCACACCGGGACAAGGCCCCAGACCACACCGAGACAAGGCACCAGACCACACCGGGACAAGGCCCCAGACCACACCGGGACAAGGCCCCAGACCACACCGGGACAAGGCCCCAGACCACACCGGGACAAGGCCCCAGACCACACCGAGACAAGGCCCCAGACCACACCGAGACAAGGCTCCAGGCCACACTGAGACAAGGCTCCAGACCACACTGAGGCAAGGCCCCAGACCACACCGAGACAAGGCTCCAGGCCACACTGAGACAAGGCTCCAGACCACACTGAGGCAAGGCCCCAGACCACACCGAGACAAGGCTCCAGGCCACACTGAGACAAGGCTCCAGACCACACTGAGGCAAGGCCCCAGACCACACTGGGACAAGGCCCCAGACCACACCGAGACAAGGCCCCTGACCACACCGAGACAAGGCTCCAGACCACACCGAGACAAGGCCCCTGACCACACCGAGACAAGGCTCCAGACCACACCGAGACAAGGCCCCTGACCACACCGAGACAAGGCTCCAGACCACACCGAGACAAGGCCCCTGACCACACCGAGACAAGGCTCCAGACGACACCGAGACAAGCCCCAGACCACACCGAGACAAGCCCCCTGGCCACACTGAGACAAGGCCCCAGACTACACCGAGACAAGTCTCCAGACCACACCGAGACAAGTCTCCAGACCACACTGAGACAAGGCCCCTGGCCACACCGAGACAAGGCCCCTGGCCACGCCGAGACAAGGCCCCTGGCCACACCGAGACAAGGCCCCTGGCCACACCGAGACAAGGCCCATGGCCACACCGAGACAAGTCTCCAGACCACACCGAGACAAGCCCCCTGGCCACACTGAGACAAGGCTCCAGACTACACCGAGACAAGGCTCCAGACTACACCGAGACAAGGCTCCAGACCACACTGAGACAAGGCTCCAGACCACACTGAGACAAGGCCCCAGACTACACCGAGACAAAGCCCCAGTCCACACCGAGACCAGGCTCCAGACCACAATGAGACAAGGCCCCTGGCCACACCGAGACAAGGCCCCAGACTACACCGAGACAAGGCCCCAGACCATACCGGGACAATGCCCCAGACGACACCGGGACAAGGCCCCTGGCCACACCGAGACAAGGCTCCAGACCACACAGAGACAAGGCTCCAGACCACACTGAGACAAGGCCCCTGGCCACACCGAGACAAGGCCCCAGACTACACCGAGACAAGGCACCAGACCACACCGGGACAAGGCCCCTGGCCACACCGAGACAAGGCCCCAGACTACACCGAGACAAGGCACCAGACCACACCGGGACAAGGCCCCAGTCCACACCGAGACAAGGCCCCTGACTACACCGAGACAAGGCAACAGGCCACGCCAAGACAAGGCCCCAGGCCACTCCGGGACAAGGCCCATGGCCACTCCGGGACAAGACCCCAGACAACACCAAGACAAGGCTCCAGACCACACCGAGACAAGTCCCCAGACTACACCGAGACAAGGCCCCAGACCACACCGGGACAAGGCCCCAGACCACACCGAGACAAGGCACCAGACCACACCGGGACAAGGCCCCAGACCACACCGGGACAAGGCCCCAGACCACACCGGGACAAGGCCCCAGACCACACCGGGACAAGGCCCCAGACCACACCGGGACAAGGCCCCAGACCACACCGAGACAAGGCCCCAGACCACACCGAGACAAGGCTCCAGGCCACACTGAGACAAGGCTCCAGACCACACTGAGGCAAGGCCCCAGACCACACCGAGACAAGGCTCCAGGCCACACTGAGACAAGGCTCCAGACCACACTGAGGCAAGGCCCCAGACCACACCGAGACAAGGCTCCAGGCCACACTGAGACAAGGCTCCAGACCACACTGAGGCAAGGCCCCAGACCACACTGGGACAAGGCCCCAGACCACACCGAGACAAGGCCCCTGACCACACCGAGACAAGGCTCCAGACCACACCGAGACAAGGCCCCTGACCACACCGAGACAAGGCTCCAGACCACACCGAGACAAGGCCCCTGACCACACCGAGACAAGGCTCCAGACCACACCGAGACAAGGCCCCTGACCACACCGAGACAAGGCTCCAGACGACACCGAGACAAGCCCCAGACCACACCGAGACAAGCCCCCTGGCCACACTGAGACAAGGCCCCAGACTACACCGAGACAAGTCTCCAGACCACACCGAGACAAGTCTCCAGACCACACTGAGACAAGGCCCCTGGCCACACCGAGACAAGGCCCCTGGCCACGCCGAGACAAGGCCCCTGGCCACACCGAGACAAGGCCCCTGGCCACACCGAGACAAGGCCCATGGCCACACCGAGACAAGTCTCCAGACCACACCGAGACAAGCCCCCTGGCCACACTGAGACAAGGCTCCAGACTACACCGAGACAAGGCTCCAGACTACACCGAGACAAGGCTCCAGACCACACTGAGACAAGGCTCCAGACCACACTGAGACAAGGCCCCAGACTACACCGAGACAAGGCTCCAGACCACACCGAGACAAGGCTCCAGACCACACTGAGACAAGGCCCCAGACTACACCGAGACAAGGCCCCAGACTACACCGAGACAAGGCTACAGACTACACCGAGACAAGGCTACAGACTACACCGAGACAAGGCTCCAGACCACACCGAGACAAGGCTCCAGACCACACTGAGACAAGGCTCCAGACCACACTGAGACAAGGCCCCTGGCCACACCGAGACAAGGCCCCAAACCACGCCGGGACAAGGCCCCTGGCCACACCGAGACAAGGCCCCTGGCCACACCGAGACAAGGCCCCTGGCCACGCCGAGACAAGGCCCCAGACCACGCCGGGACAAGGCGCCAGACCATACCGGGACAAGGCTCCAGACCACACCGAGACAAGGCTCCAGACCACACTGAGACAAGGCTCCAGACCACACTGAGACAAGGCCCCTGGCCACACCGAGACAAGGCCCCAGACTACACCGAGACAAGGCCCCAGACCACACTGAGACAAGGCCCCTGGCCACACCGAGACAAGGCCCTAGATCACACCGAGACAAAGCCCCAGTCCACACCGAGACCAGGCTCCAGACCACAATGAGACAAGGCCCCTGGCCACACCGAGACAAGGCCCCAGACTACACCGAGACAAGGCCCCAGACCATACCGGGACAATGCCCCAGACGACACCGGGACAAGGCCCCTGGCCACACCGAGACAAGGCTCCAGACCACACAGAGACAAGGCTCCAGACCACACTGAGACAAGGCCCCTGGCCACACCGAGACAAGGCCCCAGACTACACCGAGACAAGGCACCAGACCACACCGGGACAAGGCCCCTGGCCACACCGAGACAAGGCCCCAGACTACACCGAGACAAGGCAACAGGCCACGCCAAGACAAGGCACCAGGCCACTCCGGGACAAGGCCCATGGCCACTCTGGGACAAGACCCCAGACAACACCAAGACAAGGCTCCAGACCACACTGAGACAAGTCCCCAGACTACACCGAGACAAGTCCCCTGACCACACTGAGACAAGGCTCCAGACCACACCGAGACAAGGCCACAGACTACACCGAGACAAGGCCCCTGACCACACCGAGACAAGGCTCCAGACTACACCGAGACAGGGCACCAGACCACACTGAGACAAGGCCCCTGGCCATACCGAGGCAAGGCCCCAGACCACACCGAGACAAGGCCCCTGACCACACTGAGACAAGGCCCCTGGCCACACCGGGACAAGGCTCCAGACCACAACGAGACAAGGCTCCAGACCACACCGAGACAAGGCTCCAGACCACACCGAGACAAGGCCCCAGACCATACCGGGACAAGGCCCCAGACTACACCGGGAAAAGGCCCCTGGCCACACTGAGACAAGGCTCCAGACCACACTGAGACAAGGCTCCAGACCACACTGAGACAAGGCCCCTGGCCACACCGAGACAAGGCCCCTGGCCACACCGAGACAAAGCCCCAGACTACACTGAGACAAGGCCCCTGGCCACACCGAGACAAGGCCCCAAACCACGCCGGGACAAGGCCCCTGGCAACACCGAGACAAGTCTCCACACCACACTGAGACAAGGCCCCTGGCCACACCGAGACAAGGCCCCAGACCAGGCCGAGACAGGCCCCTGGCCACGCCGAGACAAGGCCCCTGGCCACGCCGAGACAAGGCCCCTGGCCACACCGAGACAAGGCCCCAGACTACACCGAGACAAGGCCCCTGGCCACACTGAGACAAGGCCCCAGACCACGCCGGGACAAGGCGCCAGACCATACCGGGACAAGGCCCCTGGCCACACCGAGACAAGGCTCCAGACCACACCGAGACAAGGCTCCAGACCACACTGAGACAAGGCCCCTGGCCACACCGAGACAAGGCCCCAGACTACACCGAGACAAGGCCCCAGACCACACCGAGACAAGGCCCCTGACCACACCGAGACAAGGCTCCAGACCACACCAAGACAAGGCCCCAGACCACACCGAGACAAGGCCCCAGACCACACCGAGACAAGGCTCCAGACCACACCGAGACAAGGCACCAGACCACACCGGGACAAGGCCCCTGGCCACACCGAGACAAGGCCCCAGACTACACCGAGACAAGGCACCAGACCACACCGGGACAAGGCCCCAGTCCACACCGAGACAAGGCCCCTGACTACACCGAGACAAGGCAACAGGCCACGCCAAGACAAGGCCCCAGGCCACTCCGGGACAAGGCCCATGGCCACTCCGGGACAAGACCCCAGACAACACCAAGACAAGGCTCCAGACCACACCGAGACAAGTCCCCAGACTACACCGAGACAAGGCCCCAGACCACACCGGGACAAGGCCCCAGACCACACCGAGACAAGGCACCAGACCACACCGGGACAAGGCCCCAGACCACACCGGGACAAGGCCCCAGACCACACCGGGACAAGGCCCCAGACCACACCGAGACAAGGCCCCAGACCACACCGAGACAAGGCTCCAGGCCACACTGAGACAAGGCTCCAGACCACACTGAGGCAAGGCCCCAGACCACACCGGGACAAGGCCCCAGACCACACCGAGACAAGGCCCCAGACTACACCTAGACAAGGCACCAGACCACACCGGGACAAGGCTCCAGACCACACCGAGACAAGGCCCCTGACCACACCGAGACAAGGCCCCTGACCACACCGAGACAAGGCTCCAGACCACACTGAGACAAGGCCCCTGACCACACCGAGACAAGGCTCCAGACCACACCGAGACAAGGCCCCTGACCACACCGAGACAAGGCTCCAGACGACACCGAGACAAGCCCCAGACCACACCGAGACAAGCCCCCTGGCCACACTGAGACAAGGCCCCAGACTACACCGAGACAAGTCTCCAGACCACACCGAGACAAGTCTCCAGACCACACTGAGACAAGGCCCCTGGCCACACCGAGACAAGGCCCCTGGCCACGCCGAGACAAGGCCCCTGGCCACACCGAGACAAGGCCCCTGGCCACACCGAGACAAGGCCCATGGCCACACCGAGACAAGTCTCCAGACCACACCGAGACAAGCCCCCTGGCCACACTGAGACAAGGCTCCAGACTACACCGAGACAAGGCCCCTGACCACACCGAGACAAGGCTCCAGACGACACCGAGACAAGCCCCAGACCACACCGAGACAAGCCCCCTGGCCACACTGAGACAAGGCCCCAGACTACACCGAGACAAGTCTCCAGACCACACTGAGACAAGGCCCCAGACTACACCGAGACAAGGCCCCAGACTACACCGAGACAAGGCTACAGACTACACCGAGACAAGGCTACAGACTACACCGAGACAAGGCTCCAGACCACACCGAGACAAGGCTCCAGACCACACCGAGACAAGGCTCCAGACCACACTGAGACAAGGCCCCAGATCACACCGAGACAAGGCCCCAGATCACACCGAGACAAGGCTCCAGACCACACCGAGACAAGGCCCCAGACCACACCGGGACAAGGCCCCAGACCACACTGAGACAAGGCCCCAGACCACACCAAGACCAGGCTCCAGACCACACTGAGACAAGTCCCCAGACTACACCGAGACAAGGCCCCAGACCACATCGAGACAAGGCCCCAGACCTCACCGGGACAAGAGCTCAGACCACACCGAGACAAGACCTCAGATCACAGGTCTTCAAAACCCCAGGCCTTGCCTTCAGTCCGCAAAGGGCATCACCTCTCCACAACGGCCTCCAGGCCGGGACTGACCTCCCAGCAACAACCTCCCGTCCAGGACTCCCCTCCCAGCGACACCCTCCAGGCCGGGACTCCCCTCCCAGCGACAGCCTCTGGGCAGGACTCCCCTCCAAGCGACAGCCTCCTGTCCGGGGCTCACCTCCCCATGAGGGAAGGGTATCCTATGAAAATTAACCCTATCACTGCCAACCAGACGACAGGTGAATTAAAAAAAGGGGAACCAGTTCATTCCTCCTCTTCTAGAAGCTTGAAAATTTGCAGGATCTCATTTGGAACCGGAATAGCTTGGGGTACCTTACCTGGGGCCTGGTCGCAACTTTGATAATGGAAGCTGAAAGAGCTGCGGATGTTGTAAATGAGGTACTAAAACAGAAGTTGCTGGAAAATCTTCGCAGATCAGGCAGCAGCTGTGAAGAAAAATCATAGTTAACGTTTCGGGTCTAGTGATAGTTCCTCAGAATGCTTTAAGACATTTGAAACTGAAAGGGTGTGCAATGGTTGCAGAATGTTTTCAATGACCTGCTCAATTTGCAGCTGATTAATGTACCTATTTTTGTGGATGTCCAAGGTACCTGCTTTAAATAGTCATTACGTCCAGATGCCTGTTTGAAAATTGGCTAGTTGACTTCACTCGCTTTCTTTTGTTGCTCAATGCACCTTCGTCAGTGGTCATTAATGGGATCATCGGAGGCTTCCATCGAAAACGTATTATTTTTAAAGCTTAAATGTAGCTGGAGTCTTGATATTTATTCTCCTGTTTATCTTTGCACACCCTCCTGACTTGCTGGCCACTGCTAGTGAGACCATGAGTCCAAATTCGCCCCTGTCAAACTGTCCAACCGACTTCACTCAACTACCTTACCAGCAATATTTTGCAGCCGCTTGAGATCCAAGTTTTGGGTGAATGTCTGTCCTAGCTCCAGTTCTGGTACGTGCTGTATAGGTCCAACTTTACATCAGTGAATCTAGCATCTTTGTGGCTGCTTTTGTGTTTGAGAATCACTGTATCACAGAAAGTATAAGTGGAAATCAAAATGAAATGATCTCATTTATGCAGGAAAAGAGTTCATTCGTTTGACAACATTTTTTTAAACTTTTATTTTGCAGGGGATTGTCCTGAAACTATAGTTCAAACTGAATTAAATTAAAGATTACCTTTTGCACCAATCCTCTATGACATTTGTTGTGGTTTCAAATTGATTTTCAAAGATAGGAAATGTGAGACACACGAAGTAGCAGCTTGGCTATTCTGACATAAGGAGTGCCAGATGGAATCTGAAGTGACAGTTATCAATTATATGTTCTAATTAGCTTTGAGCCAATGCAGCCAAATCAATAGGCAGGCATTTTTGGATCAACTCAACCTGCTGCGTGACAATTGACACAAGTCTTTGTCTCTTGAAGCCTTGCAAAACTAGCTCCAGTTATGCTTTGCTTTACTTTCAGGTTAAGTGGATTATAAAGAAAATCGTTTGATACCCAGCTGTGGGTTCAGACACATGCGCTCAGATATCGGAACTGAGCATGTAATGAGGGGGAAGCCTCAAGGAAATGTCCTTTATTCATACTTGAACAGATTTGTTACTTCAATATCTTTTACGGCCTCTCAATGCCACCTGTGAGGTTGCACGGCTGACCAGCTCCACATGAAGCTGCTCCATAACCATCTGTGCCCAGGTCGGTGCCCAAGAGAGCCCTGCGGCTTCATGCCTGCCTGTGGAGAAGCCCTTTGGCCTCCCATGCCTTCTATTGGGCACTCGCGGGATAGGAGTCTTAGCCCTAGGCAGCACACATTGCCACACTGATCAAAATGGAAAGGCGGCACATATGCAGAGAGATAAAGTGAAGTCTGAGATTGTTGAACTTAATGTTGAGGGCTTTCAAGTGCTTAATTGAAAGCTAAAGTACAGTACCTTGAACTTATGGTGAACTTTGTTGGAACAGTGAGGAGCTGAACAGAGAGGCCAGTGGGAGAGTAAGGTGGAGAATTATAATGAGAGGCGGTTGGAAACTTAAGAGCCACATTCTTGCACTGAACATTCCACAAAGAGATTTTGCTTTTGAATTTATATAGCATCTTCTACAAGAGCATAACACGTAGGAGCAGAAGTAGGCCATTTAGCCCAACAGGCACGCTGCATCATTTAAGGAAACCATATCTCTACAGGAAGTCTCAAAGCACCTTACAGTCCATGAAGGTGTGTGTAGTTTAGTCACTGTTCTTTTGCAGGAAACATGGGATCTAATTTGCACACAGCAAAATCCCACAGAAAAAACAACATGATGATGAACAGATAATCAGTGTTTAGCTTGTGGTACACGACATTTGCTGGATGCATAAATATCGGCCAGAACCTTGAAGATAACTCCCCAGCACATTTTCAAATGGTGATGCAGAACCTTTTTGCATGTAGGGGTGAGAATAGATCGAGCCTCAACTTCACATTACCTTAGAAAAGTGACATCTTCGATAGTGCAGCACTATCTGTAGCCCCCAACTTTTTATGCTGTCACCCTGGAGTGAGACTTGAACTGAAGACAATCTGCCTCAAAGGTGAGATTTCTACCAACTAAGCTGTTACCAACGGTCCAGAGGTGCTGACGATCCACATAGAGTACATTTTATTCTTTTCTGATCCACTTCCAGTTTCCCTCTTGCCTCTTCCCACCTGCCTTATAAAGACCAGGTAGTAATTGTGCCAGACATTATCTTGACTTGAATAGGGCACAAACTGAGCCACCTATTGTCAATTTGTCACTGGAAATTATTTTGTCCTGACCAATAATCTTTTAATGTAAGTTTGCTGGAACAAGGAATTCTCCTGAGGATGTCTCTTTACTCTAAACTAATAGAAGTGAGACACATATTGACCAGAGGAATGTAATGTGGCTACAGCAATGAAACATCCAGGATTTAGGTGAATAATAGGATGTGCAATTTTTCTCCTAAGCCAATGAGAATTACAGGCTGAGACAGAGATGACAGGGTGATTAAAAAAAAAGAGTATTTGATTCAAATCTGGTACAGAAAGAGAAATAAAGAGAAGGCAAAAGTGGATTAAGAAAGTGAGAAAAATAGATACGTGGGGCAAAAGTAAGAAAAAAAGCTATATTTCCAAACAGTCTCCGACAACAAGTTGCTACCCACAGGAAAAAACAGTTTCAATTGTTTCTGGAAGAACTCCACAGAGCCTGGTGACCATTGATATAACACTCCATCTGGCTCTCTAATGACTTTTAGGGAAGGAAATTGCTCAACATGTGACTCCAAATCAAGAGTGAAATAGCTCCACGGAGGCCGACATCAAGCCACTCTTTATTTACAATTGGAGAGCCCTTGACTCTAATCCAACTCCCTCAGAGCCAGCTCTTAGAGTGAGCAGAACTTCTGACACTCCTGTATGTATCTGTCAGCCAGAGCTCCCTGATTGGATCAGATTAGCAGCCCCAATCATGGAACTTATATTCGATGTGGTACATCTGGCTGATTTTGTTATAAGTGCTACAATTTCTACATTGAGATCGAAAGGATGAGTGGCACTGAAGGAACACACATCTTTTCAGTAAAATGTTTTTGCGCTGTCGGGGAGGATCCCTATTGTTGAGCAGTGAGTGAAATCGGTACCTGACAAGCAAATCAGACAATTTCATGAAATATACAAGAAGGTTGAGTATGAATTGTTGTTTTTTTAATGTAAGATCAATGATGGCACACACAAAGCAGGTAACATTTCATGCTGATTCACAATTCCCAGTATATTGCCATCTCACTACAAGCCACTGAAAAAAATTTACACATTGACGTTACATGTGCTATCAGTTGACAACAAAATATGAGGTGACATCCATTTCTTTTCATGAAAATGCCATCCGCTCCTGAAAAGTCATTTTGTAATTTAATGTGAATTATCCAAAAATCAAAATTATTCAGAAATCAAAACCTAAATCTAAACTTTTAATTAACTGGCCTAGACTGTACTGTCATTTTTCAAATGTGATGTGAGTGACCGAATGATACAGGGTGTTGTTGTATTACTCTGGGTGATTTTGATCCCATTCGTTGCTCTACTCAGTGTATTGTGTATTTCCACTGAGATCCTTGGCACTTTGCTTAAACATGGCACTGCGTCCAAATCAATGGCAAATAAAAACTCAGCAGTCATTCATTTCAGCATTGCCTGCTGTACACTCACTCTTTAATCAAGTTATAACATTATAAAATCAGTATAGTACAGAAAGAGGTCATTCCGTCCATCAGGCCAGCACTACCTCATTGAAAGATCTGCTTAATTAGCTCCACATGCCCACACTTTCCCCATTGTCCTATTATTTCTTTCTTTCCAAATAAATACTCAATTCCATGTAAAAGTTGGATTTGAATCTGCTTCAACGATTCTTTTTCAGGCAATATCTTCAGGCAGATCTTATTAATTTGTTTGGCAAAAACTACTCCCCTCGTCTTCGTCAAGCCCTTTCAACAATTACCTTTTTCACTGCTCTGCCCAGGACCGTAGGAAACTACAGAGAGTTGTGAACACAGACCAGCCAATCTGTCAAGCCAACCTTCCATCCACTGACTCCATCTATACTTCTCACTGTCTTTGGAAGGCAACCAACACAATCAAAGACATCTCCCACCCTGGTTATAATCTCTTCCATTTGAGCAGAAAATACAAAAGGTTAAAAACATATGCCAATAGATCCAAGAAAGGCCTCTTCCCTGCTGTTATTAAACTTCTGAATGGACCTCTCAAATTTTAAGTTTAGTGTTGATCTCACTCTTTGTGCACGTTCTCTGCAGCCATAATACTGTTTTCCTCGTTCTGTTTTATTGCCCATACTCTGTATGGTATGATCTACCTGAACTGCACACAAAACAAAACTTTTCGCTGTACCCAGGTACATGCGACAATAATAAATCAATTCAATCAAATACTTTTTAAAGTATCATTTTGTCAGTAAAGTTATCTTTGAAGCACACTTTAACTTACGTTACATAACAATAAAACAAGTTATTGCAAGCCAATGTTTGGCTTTGTGTTTAGCATGATAAAAGTCAAGATTTCAATAGCTCATTAAGAATAATTTCATATCTCAGTTAAGATGGAAACAATAATGGTTACTACCTTAAAACCTATCCTTATTCCAAAGACATTATCGACATCTCTGGTGCATCTGTACCCCTTGAAGTCGTTTATTTCAATTTTTCTTTCATGATGACAATTAATCAAAGCCATAAAGTGTAGCAAATTGGTTAAACTTTGTCACTATGATTAAAACTCAGCTTTTCTTGATTTAATCCGTTCTAAGGCTTTTTTACATGGTGTTACAATCTAACTGGACAAGATTGAGAACTGTAAATGAGATGTTAAAGAGCCATATGGAGTCACAGGTAAGAGATACCTTGATGTGGAGGATGCCAAGTTCTATCCCTGAACTTTACTACCAACAATGGAACAACTGTAAGGTCAGACTTTGGGCTGAATCTTGCCAGAAATTGGCAAGCTTTATGGCTGGTTTCTGACTGTGGGGCCTAGCAGGCATAGTCACACGATTTTTCCAAATTTATCTGATTAACCATGCACCACCTCTGCATGGTGCCTCACTCATCTGAAATTCCCACTTGTCATAGAGGAGAGTCTCATCACCGTGGAGATATACCAGATTCCTGGAACAAACACTTTTGTTGAGCTTTAATTGTGCACCCAGTCAAGCATTGGCAGTCTGGAGTTGTCCTTCACCGTTCACATAGTGGATAACAAGTACAAATCAATGCTTCCGAGGGCATAGCTAAAACTTCATTGCATATACAACTGTGCATTACTACACTGAAAGCTGTTTAAGCACCGAACCACATAGCTGCCTGTCCATAGTCATCTCCCATCTTACTCCTCTGTCTGAGTCACACTGTTCTATCCCCAAAACCTGGTGGAGGCCAGTATCTCATCATTCCTCAATGTATGACTATCACATACAGGTAAGCCTTCAAATGGTTTCAGTCATTCAGTTTTATCCAGCAACTGCAAAAATTAACAGAAATAGATAGAGGCTGCATTTAACTCTCAGAAAAGTAATGAGCTACATGCCTTTTGAGCAACTATAACTGTACATTCAATGAGTGGTCACTGCATGCAGCTCTTATCTACTCGAACTGGGCTTCAAACAGGCCCTGTCTGACCTCTTGCATTTATTGTTGCCACAATCTATCATGCAGAAAGCAATGTTCATCCTGCTCAGTGTCCTCTTGCGAAGACTCCTGCTGCTCTCCCAGCTCTTTAGAGTCCACTGAAGGCGCTTTTGCCTGATCCTGTTGTGCAGAACACAGTTTACATTATGACAAGGCCCAACAGACCTTGCCAATCTCTTCTCCAGCAGGTCTATCATTCGCTCCACTTAGACCCTGGCCAAAGAATAGGCTGCTTTGTATTTACACAGGTTTCAGTCTGGGAGATGCATAATGGAATTATGTTTGTCGAGAGTATCTCTTGTCGTCCCAGTAACCATTGTTATAAGGAAATAGCCCCTCAGATGTAGCAGGTGCATAAAAAGTTTCAAATATATACGCATCATCATAGCTCCCAAATTACCTAGCACAGTATTCTAAGATGTAGAACTAATGATCACAGATGTCAGTAACACTTTTGAAGGAAGGTCTCTGGATCCAAAATGTTAACACCATTCTCTCTCCACAGATGCTATCAGACCTGCTGAGTTTCTCCAGAAATGTCCATTTCGTTATCACAGAAAGCTTGTACGTTAATGGATTGGAACACTTTTCTATTGATGAACTCAGCTATATTACGATATGGTGCTCTCAACACAACAAATGTACAGTCTATAGTGCTCTGTACCAGGGGGAAGACAGCTACACTGGCAAAGCCTACTGCCTGGGCTGCAGTACTGACCACGTCACATGGAAATGAGATAAAGCACAATGATCTGGCACAAGTAGCTTTGGTAACAGCATTGATATGTTTGTGAGTCAAGGATTGAGCGATCCCACACAGATCTCCAATGGACCCTCAGAAGCAAACAGTAGCATAAAAGTTCAATACAGTGGTCACTTTGGTGGGCATTAGGTAGAATGGCCACTGAACTCCTTCAGATCACAGGTCCTAGCCCAGCAGTTGGCAAAACAAAAGTACTGTGACCCTTTAAGGTTTGGTGAAGGGGACAAAGTGCCACAAGTCAAGGCAAGACAGAGATGGTGTGAACATCCCAGAAGGCTGAAAGTGAGTGTGCACTAATAGAGGAAATAGAGCTACCTTGAGTTAAAAGCCTAGTTGAATCTATCAGATCAAAATCTGTCCCTGTGTGCAAAGTGGCCTTGTGCACTATTATAATGAATGGTGCCAGTGTGATCAAAGTGCAGCTCTCAAGTGCAGAACCGTACAGTAAGTGGATTGGAGATGACCCCAATGTGGGCATGGGATGCATATGACTGCTTCCCGTTGAACATGCCTTAAGATTTTGCTGCTGGGTATCCCAAATGGAGATCTGGAGGAACAAGCTGCAAACTGGAGTTACTAGGTAACCACAAACTCTCTGCATCAAGTTTCTCACTGGCAGTTGGGAAAATGGGAAATATTAAGAGAGTGAGATTAAATAATAATGCCTGGGAATATGTCGCTGTTCCTTCACTGTTGCTGGGTCAAAATCCAGGAATTCTCTCCTTAACCAGCATTGTGGGCCAACCTTCAGCACACGGACTGCAGCTCACCACTACCTTCTCAAAGGCAATTAGGGACAGGCAGTAAATGCTGGCCAGCCAACGATGCCCATATTTCATAAATAAATAAAACAAACCTAGGCCCCTCATTGGCAAGAATCTCACTGCACTATTCAACATTTCGGAGTGAAATTGAACTTCTTGCCCTTAAAGTTGAGAAGCTCAACACAGGCCATCTCACCCAATTTTTTTCAACTTTCTGACTGTTAAACCCATCAAGGACCACCTTCTGAATTACTGAGCCAGTGAAGGAAATAACAGCCAGTTGCCCTTCTAATAAGGGCTCTGAAGCTTAAATCAACTTCTGCTCATGAATATCCATTACAGAGAGAAAAGGGGGATAAAAAAAAACTAAGGATAGAAGAAAAGACAGCTGTTGGTTCTTTCATTCAGTGTTTATTTTTGAAAAGAGAAAAGAAAACTTAGATTTTCAGAAGATACAAATCTATTCACTAGTTGGAAACAAAACCAGCCTGTACTAGACCATCAACACATTTCATGGTAGAAACACAGGAATTGCAGGTCTGATTGGAGACTTGAATAGTGTGTAATGTTTCATGAAACCTCATACATTCCTACTTTATCCTTCCAATAGTGATTACATTTCCACTATATTTAATTGCCTATAAAGTTCTTTCTCCACAATCACTTCACTGTATGGCTATTAGAGTGATTTTAAATACAGGGTGTGTGTGCTTAGGTTTGTGGTGAGTGCACATTTTGGATCTTTCATTGCCTTTGAGAGACTTGTAAATCATGAGTGCCACAACATGGAACCATCTGTATCTAAAGCGAATAAAACTTAATTCCATTGTCTCCTGGCCTGACTAGTCAAACTGCTCTCTACTTATTAAATTGAGATATATATTTCAAGTTATAGTTATGCACATTGGTGCCATATCATTTTTACATTTAATAGGACTACCAGTTTCTGTGCAAATACTGCCACACTCTGATTAAATACAGCCATTTAATTGATCCTTGGCAGATTGACACTTCTTGGTAGGTTTTGGAGGTTCATGGAATTAATGCAGTCGCACCTATCATTCTTGAGCAGCAAATATTCGCTTCTGAACTGGAATCTCCAATGATTTCTACCAAATTATTTGCCATTCTGTTAGTGATGTGTCTCTTATCATTACGGTTTTGTAATGAAAAACTGCACAAATATTTAAGTAGTTTTTTCAAAGGAAGACTTTTTTTCTCATTTTTCTTATCCCCATGCCTCCTTGATTCCAAAAGCCCATTATTCTTGTTGGTCTCCATCTCCACAGTAATCGCCTCAGACTTTGACTGGGGTTGCGATGGGATTATTTGTCCATTAAACATCTCTCCCAACTCTCTGCCAATTTCATTAAAGGTGATATAGATGTTAGGAGAAAGATCCAAGATTGCTCATTTTACACCCCCAAAGTCAAAGTGGCACCGAATGTCTGTATATTATTAGAGATAGTAGGAACTGCTGATGCTAGAATCTGAGACAACAAAGTGTACAGCTGGATGAACACAACAGGCCAAGCAGCATCAGAGGAGCAAGAAGCTGATGTTTCAGGTCTGGACAATTTTCAGAAACAGGGGAGGGGAAGGGGACTCTGAAATAAAAAGAGAGACAGGGAGGTGATGATAGAAGGTGGATAGTGGAGCAGATAGGTGGACAGAAGATGGACAGGTCAAGGAGGTGGCGATGAAGCCAGTAAAGGTGAGTGTAGGTAGGGAGTTGGGACAGGGTTTGGTTAGTGAGGAGGGAGGGGTGGGAGGATGGGAGGGAAGACGGACAGGTCAAGGAGGCAGGGATGAGGCTAGTAGGTAGGAAGTGGGAGTGGGGATTGGTTAGTGAGGTTGGAGGAGCGGATGGTTGAGAGATATTATTGTGATTCAGTTTGCAGAAGCCAAGGCCAGAAATTTGCATGCATAGTCTAGACTGATTCCCCATTGCAGTATGATGCTGGGCGGCATGTAAACTCGATGCTTGTAACTCATTGCTGTGATTGCTGTGAATGGTTGAGGAGCAGCTGAACAGTTGTATTTACATTGAAAACTGTTGTGCCAAAAACACATCGTGTAGAACGCATTACTGGTAACGGGGTATCTGATAACTGTACTGAGGGAGGATACATCTGAGGACTCATGGAGCTGGGTAAAATAGGTGAAACCTAGGAATAGGAAAGGTGAAATCACAACGTTAGGGGTGTACTATAGACCACCCAACAGCTAGCAAGAGATAGAGGAGTGAATATGTGGACAGATTTTGAAAAGATATAAACACAGCAGGGTGGCTGTGGTGGGTAGTTTTAACTTCTCCTACATTGACTGGCACTCACGCCTGCCAAGGACTTGGATGGGGCAGAATTTTTAAGGATGATTCAGGAGGGATTCATGACATAATATGTAAACAGTCCAACCAGGGAAGGAGTTGTACCGGACCTGATTTTAGGGAAAGAGCATGGGCAGGTGAGTGAAGTTTCATTTTGGAGCATTTCGGGAGTTGTGACCATAATACTGTGAGTTTTACGGTACTCATGGATAGAGATAACAGCACTCCGCAGGTGAAGATTTAAATTGATGGAAGGTGAACTACAACAATATTAGGTAGGAACTGGAGATTTTTGATTGGAGGCGGATGTTTGAGGCTAAATCTATATCGGACATGTGGGAGTATTTCAAACGGCAGTCGATAAGGGAACAGGCGAGAATGAAGGATAGGTATGGAAAGTTATGTGAACGTTGGATAAGGTCTAGGGGGATGTGAACCATTGTAGCTCTTGCATTATACAAGGGAAATAGGAAAGAATTTAAACAAGGAATTAGTAGGGCTAAAAGGGGTCATGAAAAGTCATTAGCAAACAGGATTAAGGAAAATCCCAAGGTATTTTGTACACATATAAAAGGCAAGAGGGTAACCAGGGAAAGGTCTGGCCCACTCAAGGACAAAGGAGGGAATCTATGTGTGGGCCTAGAACAGGTAGATGAGGTCCTAATCAAGTACTGTGTCAGTATTCCCCAAAGAGAAGGAATTGGTAGAGGATGGTCTCAGGGAAGGGAGTGTTGAGTTTCTAAGCCAAGTTGGAGGAAGAGATGTTGTGTGTCTTCAAAAGTATTAAGGTAGATAAGTCCCCGGTCCTGATGGGATCTATCCCAGAATATTCAGGGATGCAGGGGAACAAGTTGTTGGAGCATTGACAGACATCTTTGTATCCTTTGTGGTTGCAGGTGAGGTCTGAGAGGATTGGGGATTAGCTGATGTTGTACCATTGTTTAAGAAAGGTAGCAGGGATAATCCTGGAAATTACAGGCCTGAGAGCCTCATGTCAGTGGTAGAGAAATTATTTGAAAAAGATTCTCAGGGACAAGATCTATACGAATGTGGAAGCAAATGGACTCATTAGCGATAGACAGCATGGTTTTGTGCAGGTGAGGTTGTGCCTCATGGATTTAATCAAGTTTTTGTGAGGAAGTGATGAAGATGATTGATAAGGGAAAAGCGGTTAATGTTGTCAACGTGGACATCAGTAAAGCTTTTGACAAGGTCCCTCATGGCAGACTGGTGCCAGAGGTGAAGTCACATGGTATCTTGGTTGAGCTGACAAGATGCATACAGAACTGGCTTAGTCATAGGAGAAAGATGGAATGAGGGAAGGATGCTTTTCAAAATGGAGGGGTGTGACTTATGGTGTTCCAAAGGCATCAGTCTTGGGACCTTTGCTGTTCATGATCTACATAAATGATTTGAAGGAAAATATGACTGGTCTAATTAGTAAGTTTGCAGATTATACAAAGATTGATGAAGTTGCAGATAGTGAGGACGACTGTCAGAGGATACAGCAGGATATAGATCATTTGGAGGCACGGGCAGAAAAATGGTAGATGGAATTTAATCCGGACAAATGCGAGGTGATGCATTTTGGAAGGTCAAGTACAGGTAGAAATGATATAGTGAATGGTAGAACCTTCAGGAGTATTGACATGCAAAGGGATCTGGGTGTGCAGGTCCACAGATCGCTGAAGGTGGCAGCGTAGGTAGATAAGTTAGTTAAAAAAAAGGTTAATGACATGCTCGCCTTCATTGGAAGGGGCATGAGTATAAGGATAGACAAGTCATGCTGCAGTTTTACAGCGCTTCAGTTAGGCCACACTTGAAATATTGCATATTGTACCAGCAGGATATTTATCATCTATCACTGATAGTTATACAGAGCCTTAGGTGCATTTCTGAGAGGAGAAATATTGGTAATACCCTAGCCTCTAAACAAGCCACCAGTGACACCCCTAATCAAAAAGTGTCTAACTATAGCTCAATTAGCTTCTATTGTTGGTGAATTGTTGGAATCAATTATCAAAGAAGGCTTTTTTTTCACTGAACATTTGGAAAATCGTAATCTATTCAAGCAGAGTTAGCATTGCTTCATGAAAGGGAAATTGTGTCTGACTAACTTATGAAATCTCAACCAGAGTGGAAAAAGAGGGACCTGTAGGCATTCAGTATTTGGACTTTCAGAAAGTGTTTGGCTAGATACCTCATGAAAAGTTAAGTCATACAATAAAAGTCCAAGGTATTAGAGGTAGTGTATTGGCCTGGATAGCGAATTGGCTAATGGGCAGGAAACAGTGAGTGGAGATAAGGGGTTCCTTTTCACACTGACATCCCTTGCACAGGTTCTACAGGGATTGGTGCTGGGACTGCAACCTTTTACAATATATGTTAACGACTTGGAGAAAGGAGATGAATGGACTGTTGCCAAATTTGCCACATCGACCATTTGCCATGGTCTCCAGTGCAGCAGTCCTATGATGCACCAGAGAACTCAGAGATATGGTTGTCCTTATCCCCTGAAAGCTGTCCTCTACTACTTTGTATCACAGAACTAGGAGAGAGGCTGATGTGTCAGTGATTCTATATGCAGTTTGTTTGGGTGATGTTCCTGTCATAGCTAAACAGTTTCTCCATTTAAACACTATTCTGTTCTTTTGTTCACCCTTCTGAAATGAACAACTTCACATTTTCACATTTTTCATATTATATTCCATCTGCCAAATTTTCATCCACTTACTTAACCAATCAATATCCCTCTGCAAATATTTGTAGCCCTCCTGCAACTTGCCTTTCCACCTAGTTTTGTTTCTAAAAGCCAAGATATTTGGCCTGAAAGTCATTCATTATATTTTTCAAACATAAACCAATTGTCTATTTAAAAACCTCATAGTGAATTATTTAACGTTTAACAAAGCAGAGTCATTTGAAAAACTTTATCAAGGCTTCTGAAAAAAAACTTTTCAAAAGTCCTATTATTAATAAACTGACCTTGCCCTTCAACAGGCGAGAGTTCTGTCTGTCAGTGCTTGCTATATTGGTAAAGGGAGCAGGTTTCTGGGGATATCCTATTTTGATTCACAATTCTGTAGTTAAAAACATTCAGAAATTTGGTATAAATAGCTAGCTAGCTTTCTATAAAGTGGATGGCTTGTCCATTCTCTCCTTTTCTGTTTCAATCATTTTACAGTCAGTGATCACGGAATTTACCCAGCTGATTTCAACCATTACGTGACTGGGAATATGAGAATGAGAGGTCAAAGTCTGGTCTGCTACCAACCATTGTAAAATCAAAATCAAAATTTCAAGAGAAAGGCATACAAAACTGAGAGTCAGCAAGAAAGACAGAGAAAGTGAGAGGTAGACAGTGACAACAAGAGAGAGACAGCAGAAGTCAGAAAGACGGACATTGGGACAGAGACTGAGTGAGGCATTCACAGAGATGCAGTCAGAGGAAACAAGACCATAAGGGAAGAGGTGAATGCAAAGCATATGGAGAGACCAAGACAAAGGAGCATAAGGAGAACCTGATACATGTGGGGTTAATGAGGCACAAAACTGGAAATGAATTAGTGACTGTCAGAGAATTTTGGTTTGGACTAGTGTCCTAGAAATGTTGAAAAGGAGTGGTGTTAGAAAGGTTTCAGACTTGAGAGCTCGATGCAAAAATTGAACACAGAGTGAGGAATTGGCAGTACTCAAGGAGGGAGAGAGAGGCAGTTGTGATTAAGAGGAATAGTGGTGGAATGGGAGAAGATTTACGTTTGGTGAACAGCAGTCACTGAGCCAATCTTACTTACTCAAAGTTTGCCTATGACTTCGCTGCTTGTGTTAGAGCTACTGTGTTAGTCTAAATGTATACACAGAAGCATTGATCTAGGAAAACTCTGTAATTTTTGAATGCTTGTGAAAAATCCAGAGACTCCGCACCTGAAATTAAACCTGAAAAGGTTTAATTTAATGAGAAATCATGTGTTTTGTGTTTTATTTGCCAGAATTCTGACTGTGGAGGGTGTTTTACACGGTCAGAGGTGCCACCTTTACCCGGAGATATTGAACTGAAGACCTGATAAATTGGCATTGCAGCAATTAGAAGAGAAAGCGAGCTTTAATATTTAGGTTTCAGTCATGATCATCAAAAACAGATGATCTGGTCAATATCACATTGTCACTTCTAGGAATTTATCAGCTAGTGTGGTGTCACATTCCCTACCTTACAATAATAGCGACACTTCAAAATCACTTCATTTACTTGAAGGAACTTTGGGACATTCTGAGATTATGAAAAGTGTTCTATAATTGGTATTGTTCCCTTCACTTCACAGTTTCCCAAAGTAAAAAAAAAATTCCATGTTGCCAGTTTAGATACCTCCATGAAAATTACAGTCAAACTAATTCAATCCCCATTTTATACCCACACCCTTCCTCTGAATGATATGTAGGCACACAATGTTAGAGTGATAGAGGCAGGGTTTAGAGGGATAAAGACTGTGTCAAGGAAAAAGGCTTTTGGTTTAGAAAAGCATCATGTGTCAGTTACATCTTGGAGGGCCAAAGAACCTGTTCCTGTGTTGTATTGTTCTTTGTTTATCTTCAGGTATCCTGGCCAAGTGTAATGTCTACAGCAATATGTTGGTCAAGGATTAAATTAGGAATCTTTCTGATCTTTTATATTTAAGTTTTAAAATCTCCTAAATTAATTTCAAGCAATTCAACATTTAATAGTTAATTATTGTTGACTGAGAATCATTAATTTATCATTGACAAGCTATTTGCACTTGCAATTACTATGCCTATATATATCTGCAGTCAATTTTATATCATACTTACTACAGAAACTTAACGGCTTCACGATGCTCAATGCATATCAGTGGTGAAGCAAACGGCAAAATGCTGTTTTCTTGAAGTTAGTGGTGGAGAGGCAGAATTCAGTCAATAACTTTGAATATTAAGATTTAACTACATAGCTGCTCCTCACTTGAAGTTACAGATAGATTACAGCAATTGCTCCTAGCTTTGATGTGACTTTGATAGTAAATCTGGTCCAATAATAGAGATAGGTATAAATTGACGTAATGGAACAGTTCATTGCACAAAATGGATCTTGTATTATTTGGGAAAAGGAAGATCTTACCTAGAAAACTGCAGGCTTTATCAAATTGGGAAAACATTAGGATGGAGAAACATTTTAGATATTTCTTTCGTTTCTTCAGAAGTTCTAGAATAAAAACATTATGTGCTAGATTACCTATGATACCTAGGAACAGTGAGTTGAATTGTGAGCAAATTTTGGAAAGAATAAATTTGACTTTTACATCCGAAAAGCAGAAAGGAATCCAACTGAGTTATCAGCCGTATTTTGGTGAGATTGCCAGGCCAGGAGAAAAGGAAGGAAAGAAAACTAAGGAACTATGTGCTGCCGAGGCTCCACCAATTATCAGGATCATGCTGGAATCTCCTATTGAGGAAGTTGTAACAATGGACTCAGAAATTGTAGAATGATTAGGTATAATTTTACTAAAGGGAAATTAACAAATTTATTAAAGTTTTAGAGGATGTAACTAGTAGCATAGACAAAGACAAACAAGTAGCTTTGAATTTGCACAAACTGCTAGACAATGCATAGATAATAAAAGGTTCATTGGGCTGAATTTTCCAGTTTTTTGGTTAAATCCAAGTTGCAATAGAGTTTTTCCAGAAGCAATTCTGCCTGAGTCCCAACAAGGCTTTTCATCGTACCTCACTGATTACCCATCCCACCCCTATAGCATCACTCATGTCTAATTCTAGTCCCATTTTGCCACATGCCATTCCCAGAACAACCCGCCCACACTGTGGAGAAACCGGAATTCACCAGTATCCCTTAGAACATAGAACATTACAGCACAGTACAGGCC
Source organism: Stegostoma tigrinum (assembly GCF_030684315.1). Classification (NCBI taxonomy): domain Eukaryota; kingdom Metazoa; phylum Chordata; class Chondrichthyes; order Orectolobiformes; family Stegostomatidae; genus Stegostoma; species Stegostoma tigrinum. The sequence continues at coordinate 29,485,933 of NC_081384.1, read as the reverse complement.
CTTCGGCCCTCGATGTTGTGCCGACCTGCATACCGATCTCAAGCCCATCTAACCTACACTATTCCATGTACGTCCATATGCTTATTCAGTGACGACTTAAATGTACCTAAAATTGGCGAATCCACTACCGTTGCAGGCAAAACGTTCCATTCCCTTACTACTCTCTGAGTAAAGAAACTACCTCTGACATCTGTCCTATGTCTTTCACCCCTCAATTTAAAGCTATGCCCCCTCGTGCTCGCCGTCACCATCCTAGGAAAAAGGCTCTCCCTATCCACCCTATCTAACCCTCTGATTATTTTATATGTTTCAATTAAGTCACCTCTCAACCCTCTTCACTCTAACGAAAACAGCCTCAAGTCTCTCAGCCTTTCCTCGTAAGACCTTCCCTCCATACCAGGCAACATCCTAGTAAATCTCCTCTGCACCCTTTCCAAAGCTTCCACATCCTTCTTATAATGCGGTGACCAGAACTGTACACAATACTTCAAGTGCGGCCGCACCAGAGTTTTGTACAGCTTCACCATAGCCTCTTGGTTCCGGAACTCGATCCCTCTATTAATAAAAGCTAAAACACTGTATGCCTTCTTAACAGCCCTGTCAACCTGGGTGGCAACTTTCAAGGATCTGTGTACATGGACACCTTGTGCCTGCTTTATATTTTAAAGCCCATTGGGTACTCCTGTCAAACATTAATGGTCTGACGCTTCCCTGCACGGTTCCTCACATTTGTCCTGGACATGTTAGACTGGGGGAAATTGGCACCTCAGTGTGTGGGCAGTGTAATGCAGAGGTAGAATGTCGTCTTGCTCCAGGGCAGGCAAAGGAGGGCATGACACCAGACACCTGGTCCTGAGGCTGCCACCCAGCTTAAAGCAGACTCAGCGGTCTAGAGGAATGCACAGCATTGGAGAAAGATGGTCAACATCCATCACTCTGTCTGTGTAAGTGCCACCTATCTTCTCTCTAATATCTCACAGTCAAGCTATCTCTACTCCTGCATCAATGCTCTGCCAAGTCTCATGCTCTATCGCTGTCATAATTGTTTGCAACTCTCTTCCTGTGGTTTCTGTCACTGACCAACAGCTGACACCACTAACTCTTGGATGTCCTTTGCACTGCCTAGTCACTTGTGCAAGGCACCTCCCAAGAGTAACAGATTGCCACCTGTTTTCCTCTCTCATCATACCTGCCTCTCTCCCAATTCCGTGAGGACACTGGCGTCCCTCAAACAGAAAAAGTTAAGAATGGTGTCTTTCAGTTCCTCTTATGTGGAGGGTATCCTGACTCTGACAGTCCTGAGTGGCTAACAGACCGTTCCCAAACTGCCGGACTGGTATCAGAGAGTGCCCTTGCTCACTGTGCTGGGACCTCCGAGTGAAGGCCATCCCTGCTTGACATGACTGAGACCTGCTGACAGCCATGACCAGCTTCCTCTTTTTGGTACCTGCACTAACTGGAAAGGTAAGACAGGATTAAATTGAGCCTGAGATAACAGGGTTTGGAGCTGGATGAACACAGCAGGCCAAGCAGCTTCAGAGGAGCAGGAAAACTGACATTTGAGGCCTAGAAAGACCCTTCTTCAGAAAGGCCTAAGCCCGAAACGTCAGCCTTCTTGTTCCTTTAATGCTGCGTGGCCTGCTGAGTTCATCCAGCTCTACACCGTGTTATCCCAGATTCTCCAGCATCTGCAGTTCCTGCTTTCTCATTAAATTGAGGCTATTATCTCTGGCTGAGAGGCAAAGTACAAGAAGGCAAGGCAGGATGAGGTGATGCAAAGCAAGGACAGGGTCAAAGTGAGTGAAGAGCTTGTGAATGGAGCTTGGTGCAGTCCATGAGCTGGATGTATGTCCTGAGGGTTATAATGATAATTGCTGGTGCAGGCTGATCTGCAGTATTGGGGTGCAGAAACATCCTGTAAGTGGATCAGCAATGTGTCATGAGGCTTCTGAGAGGTTGCTGGAGTCAGAGTCAATCCACTATGGAGCTGGAGGAACACAGCAGGACAGGCAACATCAGTGGAACAGGAAAGTTGACATTTCAGGTTTACACAAGGGTGGAATCAAAGCCCAAAACATTAACTTTCCTGCTCCTCTGATATTATTTGACTTGCTGTGTTCCTCCAGCTCCACACTGTAGTGGCCAATACTTATTGATATTTGGAAGAACGAGATGTGACCTTTTGGCAACATAAGATTCTAAGGGGATTTAACAGTCTAGCTGCTGTTCCCTATCAGGAAATCTAGAACTGGGAGGACATTGGCACAGTTTCAAAATAAAGGGTCCACCATTTGAGAAGGAGGCAGGGGTAATTTCTTCTTTACCAGGGTGGTTAGTGTTTATAACTCTCTGAAGACTGGGTCATTGAATTTATTCAGTGCTGAAGTACATATATTTTTGATCCTCAAGGGAGCGAAAAGTTGATGAAAGGAGCACAAATATGAACCTGGATTTATATGAATAGTGGAACAGACTTGATGGGCCGAATGATCTACTCCTAATTTTTAGCATTTTGTAATTTCGGGCCTGAGATGAAAGACTGGTTCTGTGATAAAAGAATGAATATATTTTGGGCCATATTCTTGACGTTTAGATGAATGATAGGTCCGTCTAATTGATAAGCACATAATTTTGAATAAATTTAAGAGGGTACTTTCTAAAATGTTGTTTTCTTTGGTCAGGAAATCTAGAAAATGGGTACAGTATCAATGTAAGGTGTTGGTCTTTTCGGGCACTGATGAAGACAATTTTTACGAAATATTTTTTAATCAACCTATTCAGAGATGTAATTGCATGCATCTGGAGCAGGTGGGGCTTGAACCCAAGTTTTAGTTGGTCTTAGAGGTCTGTGAAATTTTGGAATTTTTTTTAACCACACAGCATTGTGGATGTTTCATGATTGAATATATTTATGTTGGACTTCTGTAGGTTTTTGATCTCTTAAGGAATCAACAATATGAGAATGGGCAAGAAAGTTGACTTGAGTTAGAATATCAGCCATAATTTCATTGAATGGCAGTGAGTGCTCAAAGGGTTGAATGGCTCTGCTCCTGCTCCTATTTCTTAAAGCAAGGAGCAGTTCTGTGCTATGTACCTCTGCTTATTTGGGGCTGGGATAAGAGACAGCAAAACATTTTGCCATCAGACTTTTACAGCAAGAAGACAGAAGAAGTTTGTCAGAATTCATTCTTAATTTGGGTTCATTTTAAACCCAGCTCTAACTAGTTAATTGAGATAACAAGGTGCAGAGCATGATGAACACAGTAGGTCAAGCAGCATCAGAGGAGCAGGAAGGCTGGCGTTTCAGACCTAGATCCTTCTTCAGATGCTGCTTGTGTTCAGCCAGCTCTACACCTTGTTATCTTAGATTCTCCAGCATCTGCAGTTCCTACTATCTCTATCCAGTTAACTATCATCACAAGCTGCATCACTGCTCTCTGACGATATTGTCCTGTGCCTCTATCACAACTGAGCAGGGCTCTTTGTATAATATACTCAAATGTGAACCACCCATGTCATTGACGTATTATCAACATCAATTTTATGCCTATATTTGGACCTGAAATGAGTTTACAAATTGAGTTAAATTAATTATATTTACTATTACACCCAGACTCCAGGCAAGGTTCCCCATATTATTACGAGTCCACACAGATACCCCAAATTGTGTACTCCCCATAAGATGGGATCAACTAACTCTCTTTCTTTATTCAACCAGCCCCTTGGTTATTCATGAGGTCACTTTAAAATGGATCCCTCTTTTGTGGTGTCTTTGCTCAGAATCAAATAAATTGATGTTTTCGAAGGATTCAATTTAGTCAGGCTTTCTTGAGTTAACAAAGAGTGAGTTTATGAACTGTTATAACCAGTCACCATGAGGTTCCTCAATTCATTCCAGCCCTAGACACAATACTTCTAAACTGTCGCAGGTGAGGAGGGGTCGACTGGCTCCCCTTCTTTATACACCTGCCTCCTCAGAAGACGTTTGAGCAGGGGTCATCCATCTCTTGTCATCTTTGTATTCACTAGAGGTCACAGTTTGATCTATTTTAAGTTTCTTGACCATTTAGGTGTTACATCTCATTGGTCCTGCAGCAGAGTTCTCTGTAGCAATCCTCTTTTACAAAACTCATTTTGGAAGTAAGGGATTAAAAATGTCCACATTACTTTGTGGTTCCATTCCATGGTCATGACATGCTTCTAAATGCAAAAATATTTAACAACGTGTCAGTTTGGAATAAAAATTGTGCCCAAGAAAGGTAACACTTAAAAGATGTACATCTCAATTTCAATGGGTCTTTCAGAAAGGATAAATTGTGGAACATTAAGATTGAGATTCTTGGCTTTTGCAGTTAGCTGATATCCATTGCTGGTCCGTAGCTGGCTGCACTGAGTGAGAGAGTCTTTCTGTTATCCTGTTTCATTTTGATGGACTTTTTAGCCCGGTGGCATCTCACAGTCAGGGTACGAGATTCCTTTAACCTGAAACGCAGGGGTTACTAGTGGGTGGTTCTTCAAATGTGACCTTCACAGCACCTTTGCACTCAAACACAGGTCAGTACATATGAATCACAAATCACGAGTATACCTTCTTCCACAAGCCCACGTAGATCAGGGTTGCAGTCTGTATTTAACCTTCTTTCTTGTCTATTTACCAGAAATGTACAATATAAAAAAATGTCTGGAAGAGGTGGTTTTCTGCTGAGAGGGGAAAGACAGTCAGCCAACTCATTATCTGGTGCTGTTACATGTTTCTCAATGTTTGAATTTTCCTTGGCACTTCCCAGGTATTCCCTGGATCCCACACTGCTCTTTGTCAGACTGCACTGAATTTACATCTACAGTTTTTTTTATTTGTCTGTAACAGGACTCCTTAAAAAAAGTAACTAAAGGTTAAAATATCCATTGTATTTCAGGGTGCTGATCTGTTGTCATGACAGCAATAGGTTAGTAGAAAATGGATAATAGTGTAAATAAATCAGACTGGTTAAAGAGAAGCATCTTTTTAAATAACATATTGACAGTTTGCCTATTGTAAAATCCCTTAGAAGCTAGACAAATATGTAGATTTGATCAATCCCTGGCATCAATATTTTTAGCATTAAGTGAATGCTATTTTCTCTCATCAGAACCACATTACATTGTTTCAAAGTGTATGCAAATTTTACATATTGGCTATTTGAAAAAAAATGTTGTATGTGGTTTTGATTTTTAATAGCTTCATGAAGGCAAAGAATAGGAAAACATCTCTTTAAAACTGTGGCATAAAGTAGCATTAATGAAAGTGACCATGTCTAACAAAGGCCCACCAGTTAGCTGCAGCTTGACCCCATTGAATGGAAGGTCAGTTGACTGCCTGAGCTGCACAGCCATACACATTCAGAGCACTGCTTAACATTAACAACAAGGAGCCCATACTGTTCCTTTCTCAGAGGGGAGGATTTCCATTTATTTACATACTAATGAGGCGAAATTCCAATATGTGCATTATCTGTGCTCAAATTTTAAAAGTCTCTTGCAATTTTTAATGAATGCATTATCTCTTGACAGTTCCTACTGCAGGATTAAAATTCTTTCTCCTGTTGGTGCTGGAGCTGCCTAAATGAGAGTGGTTTGAACAACAAAAGGTGGCTGCAATTCAGCAATTCGCTCCTTCAAGGAATACTGTACCTGTCATGGGACAGGAGCAAAACTGCAAAACCTCAAGGTTGAATGGGATTAGATGGAAGTAGTGAAGCAGAAATGTAACACCAAGCAGAAGCAATTTTAATCTCAAAAATGGTTGTTTCTTTGAATGGATATTATCTGAGCTTTCTTGACGTTTCAAAATTTATTTCTCATCACTTTAGGAGTATGTTGAAGTTTGCATCCAGACTGTGTAATATTTGGTCAATCAGACTCCATCCACTGTATCCATTCTGTGCTGTGACAGCACGCAACTGCTCACTCACACAGTCAGATACATATGCACATAGGTTATTTGAGGTTAAAGGAAAAATGCTTCCTATCATATGAGCAAAAATCATATGAGTATGTGTATGGAAAAAGAACCCCCTGGATTATCCACTCTGTCCCAAATGGAAAATATAACAGCTACATGAATTCTTAAAATATATTGACTATTGTATTGTAGGAAATACCGAAGCTAATTTTCAAACAGCAACATTCCAAAGTCGGCAATATCTAACCTGCAGTAAGAATGTTGATTGAAGGATAAATATTGGTCAAAATAACATGGGGACCTCCCTGCTGTTCTTTGAAACAGCTGTATAGGATTTTTCATGTCTATGTCAAATGGCATTGGTTTAACATCTCATTTAAAAAATGGTCCCCTCCAACAGTGCAGCATTTTGTCAGCCTTACACTAAAAGTGCTAGCCTAAATTATACACTCATGTCTCTAAAGCGGGCCTTGAACTCCTGACCTCCTGATTCAGGAGGCTTAAAGCGATACTGCAGAGCCAAAGCTAAGATCTTTCGTCCTTACCAAATCTGGCTGATGTGTGATTTCAGTCCAACGTTAATGTGATTGCCTCCTAACTGCCGACTAAAATAGCCACTCAAGCTACTACAGCTGTGGATTTTAACAGTTCGATACTGGGGTCTTCCAGCCCAAAGAACACTCTGTGACTATGTGCTGCAGGCTGACACATTCCCGGGTCCAGAATTTGGTGCTGAGCGGATGCATTAAAGTTGGTCAGATGTCACAAAGGTTGTAGGGCTGGACCACAAGCCCTCTATCTACACTATACCGAGGAACTGGGAACTGTCTGAACCGTCTGTGTGTAAATATAAAATACAAAGAGTCTACTATGCATTTAAACTGCAAAGGCAAATGTAATGAAGCCCCTCATGTACTGAATTTAAAAAAACACCCTGATCTATATTGCACTTCGTGTGATGCCAAATTTGAACAGTTATGTGAAGAATTTTAAGAACTTGAGATTTCTTTTCTTAAAAAGAAGTGTGCAAGTTTGCTATAGCAGTTGTTGGTGCCACAGCTACCACACTGGGGAAGCAATTTCTTGATTGTGGAGCTTTGGGATGTTCTGAGGATCAGATGTCATAGAAATGCAGAGCCTGTCTTTTGTATATACAGATAACTATGACCACAATTAAACACTGATGATTATCAGGCAGTCATGTATAGTCACAAATCTCTTCCTACATTTCTGGAGCATACACAAGGACTAGATTAATTGTGTTTGGTGTCAAAAAAGGTCAGCTGTCTATAATTATGGCCTAATCCTGAAATTCTGTACCAGGTGTAGCAGCAGATTGGCAATGGTGAAGATATCTTTAAAAGGGAATATTTTAAAATAACCAATTATTCAGAGTAGCCTAATTAGGGCCCACTTAAGATTCTGGTAGCTCAGTGTTTCTGGGATAGGGACTCCAGATAATAGAGATTAAGCAGCCACAAATCTTTAATAGAATATTTCTAGTTATACATAAGTAATTGTAAATTTGTCTACACTCTTAAGACCTTTACTCTTTGTGGCAAGATTAACATGTTCCTGTAATAAAACAAACAGCTTAGAAAGAAATTTTAGATGGGCATATATTTGGACAGCTCTACCGATTGCATCAAAATTATTTATCAGATTAAGCCATTCATCCTTAAAAAATACAGCTTTGACTGAGCAACTAATAATGTCAGCTGTTGGTTGGATTAGTACTCACACTCCAGCTCAAGTCTTTTGCCAACAAAATTGTTGAAAGAGCAAGCGAGTAACGTCACAATGAAGGCAACAGGGCATATGGGAGCTGAGAGAACAGGGAACAGAGTATATATTTAATCAAATGTATTTAAAGACTGGGAAATAAGCAGTGGTAGGACTGAGAGGGAGGGTGAATTAGAGTGGTCTCTAGGGCAGTTAGGGATTGGGACAAATATATTTCCGTAGTAATGTTGACATCTCACGATTTTTTTTAAAAATGCCAGATCAGGTACTTAAACAAAAGTAAAGCAAAGGAAAGAAAGTTTGAATAGTGAAAGCAGAAAAAAAACAGGGGTAGAAAAGCAAGAAAGCCACTCTTTAAATTTGAAATGTAGCAAATTATCAAAATATCCCTGCAAAATTCAAAACTCACAAGGACTAATTTTCTCAATCTGTGCCTTGTTTAAAGAACATTTACTGTGGTGATCATTAGCACTAAATATGTCCGGCAGGTTTAGTTTGTAAACACATGTCCATCCTGGGCCTCCTGCAGAGCCATTATTATGCCACTCGTAGGTTGCAGGAACAGCAACTCATATTCCGCTTAGGAACCCTGTAGCCCAATGGTATCAATGTGGATTTCACCAGCTTCAAAATCTCCCCTTCCCCCACTGCATCCCAAAACCAGCCCAGCTCGTCCCCACCTCCCTAACCTGTTCTTCCTCTCACCTATCCCCTTCTCCCACCTCAAGCCGCACCTCCATTTCCCACCTATCAACCTCATCCCACCTCCTTGACCTGTCTGCCCTCCCTGGGCTGACCTATCCCCTCCCTACCTCCCCACCCATACTCTTCTCTGCACCTATCTTCTCCTCTATCTATCTTCAGTCCGCCTCCCCGTCTCTCCCTATTTATTTCAGAATCATCTTCCCATCCCCCTCTCTGATGAAGGGTCTAGGCCCGAAACGTCAGCTTTTGTGCTCCTAAGATGCTGCTTGGCCTGCTGTGTTCATCCAGCTTCACACTTTGTTAACAATGTTTTCCTCATTGTTGCTTTGACTGCAAGGGTTGGCCCTTTTTTAACTCTTGCATAACCTATTGGATCTTCTGAAACATTGTTCGGTTTTTTTTTACATGAAAAGTAATATTCACGTTGGCTAGTTACATTACGAGATAGTTTAGATGATGAACCCATCTTTAAGATAAATATTATAAGGATGTTAAATCAGGCAAACTGTGTGAATAATGATAAAGATTATTACAAAAGTGCTTTGTAGCTCATATTTAGGGTCATAGAGCCATACACCATGGAAACAGACCCTTTGGACCAACCAACCCATGCCTACCAGAATCCAAAACCTTTCCTATTCATGTACTTACCTAAACCTTTTTTTTAAACACTGTAACTATACACAAACCACTCTTGGTATAAAGAAGTTGTCCCTCATGTCTTTGTTAAATGTTTCTCCTCTCACTTCAAAAATATGCCCCCAAGTCTTGGAATCCTGCACTCTCGGGAAAAGACACCTGCGATTGACCTTATCTATACCCTTCATCATTTATTAAGCCTCAATAAAGCCACTTCTCAACCTCCTATGTTCTAGTGAAAGAAGGCCCAGCCTATCCAGCCTCTCCTTATAACCTAAACATCCCAGTGAATCTCTTCTGAACCCTCTTCAGCTTAATAATATCTTTGCTCTAACAGGGTGACCAGAACTAGACACTATTTCAGAAGAGGCCTCACCAACATCCTGGACAACTTCAACACGACATCTCAACTCCAATACTGAAAGGTCTGAGCAATGAAGGCAAACATGTTAAACATCTTCTTACCCACCTTGTCTCCATGTGGCACAAACTGTAAAGAATTATGTACCTGAATCCCTAGGTCTCTCTATTGTACACCACTTCCCAAGGCTCTACTTTTAATTGTCTCAGGCTTGCCTTTATTTGTTTTACAAAAATGTGATACCTTGCATATATCCAAATTCAACTCCATCTACAACTCCTCAGCCCAATGACCCAACTGATTAAGATCACTTTGTAATTTTAGTTACCCTTTACTGTCCACAATACCACCAGTTTTTTGGTGTCATTCACAAACTTACTGACCATGCAAGTCTTTTAAATTCTCATCCAAATCATTGACATAAATGACAAACAGAAGTGGACCCAGATCCCTGTGGAACATTGCTGGTGACTGGCCTCAAGTTTGAAAAACATCCTCCACCACCACTGTCCATCTCTTGCCTTTAAGTCAATTTCATATCCATTTGGTGAGCTCACCTTGAACCCTGTGTGATCTAATGTTACTAATTAGTCTACCCATGTGAACTTTTGTCAAAGGCTTTACCACAGTCCAAGAAAACAATGTCTACTACTCTACCCTCATCAATCTTCTTGGCTACTTCTTCAAAAAACTCAATCAAATTGGTGAGGCATGATTTCCCTCACATAAAACCAGGCTGACTATCCCTCATCATTCCTTTTCTCTCCAAATGTATGTAAATCCTATCTGTCAGAATCACCTGCAACAACTTACCCACCCAAATGTCACACTCACAGGTCTATAGTTCCAATGCTTCTCCTTACATCCCTTCTGATGCATAGGCACAACATTAGCCACTCTCCAGTTATCCACTACCTCACTCGAAGTAATAGATGACACAAATATTTCTGCGATTTCTTCCATGACTTCCCACAACAAATCCCAGAGATTTACCCACCTTTACATTTTCTAAGACCTCCAGCACTTCCTCTTCCTTAATGTGAACTGTTTTCAAAACATCAATACTTATTTCTCTGAGTTCTTCAGCCTCCATTTCTTTCTTGACAGTTAAAAAACAGATGCAAAATACTCATTTAATATCTCTCCCATCTCCTGAGTTTCAAAACAAAGACAACCTCTCCGATCTTTAAGGGGCCCAGTGTCTTTCGAGTTGCCTCTTGCTCTTAATGTATTTGTATCATCTTTTTGGAATAAAGTTTTGAAGGATTGCAGGAAGCTAGATTTATTTCATGTTCTGTGAATGCACCTGGAGTGAAAGGACATTGAAAAATTATTGTTGACATTGGAGATTTCTTTTTTTAACAAGGGTTTCCAGAACTCACAAGAGTGGAGCTAAGTGCTTGCTTTGCTGTGCACCCTTGCTGGGGCTGTTTGAACATTGGCTGTTTGGATGAAGCTGTGCTGTATCTGGTCTATAGCTGGAGGACAAGACGCCTGTGAGGAAGGGCTGACCAGCTGTTCTCTCTTTCTCATTTCTGAAAAGAAATCTCTTTGCTGATGTTATTTTGAGCTCTATTGTTCTTTTAACAGAGTGATTGGATGAACTTTTCAACATTGTAGTTCCTGAGCCGAGTGCTCTGAAAGATTCCACACACAACCATATGCGATTAGTGACTTGGCCACACAAATAATAATCTTCAGAACATCCTACTCTTCATCCTATTGCCTCCAAGAACAGCTCATTGACCAAAGTGTTTTCACAAAGCCAATTTCTGCAGAAAAAAATACCTGTTTAATTTTCCTGAATGCATTGATTATGTGTCTGTACGTATTAGCAATATTTAGACGTATCAACTTTAACACATCTCCATTACTGAATGCACATGTTAACCAATTAATGCATCTTAATTAGAATCATAGAAAGCCTACAGTGCAGAAAGAGGCCATTTGGCCCACAGTGTCTGCACCAAACCTCTGAACAGCACCCCACTCCAACCCAGTCACCCCACATGGAGTTTTTAACCATGGCTAATGCATCTAACTTGAACATCCCTGAATACTACGGGGCAATTTAACATGGCTAATCTGCCTAACCTGCACATTTTTGGGATGGAGAGCAGAGCATCCAGAGAAAACCCACCCAGACACTGGGAGAACATGGGAACCTCCACACAGGCAGTCTCCCAAGACCGAAATCGAACCCGGGTCCCTGGTGCTGTGATGAAGCAGCGCTAACCACTGAGGCACTGTGCCACACTTGAAATGTTGCTTTGATTTAAATCAGTAATTGTGTTTTTGAAGAAACTTACGTTTAAAATCTGATATTGATAATGTATTAATTAGCCATTTTAGGAATGAGGAAAAGCTTGATTTTTCTGTTGTGACACATGGATTAATGAAACTATAGAGACAGTGCACTCCTCCAGCCTTGGTTGTAATAAAACACTTTTGCAGGAAGTCAGGCTCATACGAGATTGCTAAGATCACTTGCAGCTACGGTTTTAATGTTTTAAGAGTGATGGAGGAGAGAAAGTTATTGCCAAGGTACATGTGTAGTGAAGCTATAATTATTCTGTTGTTGATTTCTAGGCTTTGGGTTCAGGAGGGGGGTCATGTGTCTGTTCTCCAAAGGTGAAAAAGTACAGGTAATTGTCTTTGTATGTCGACCTGTGATTTTGCTCCTGCTTTTGTATGATATCTTCCTGCAGACAGACTGGCTATAATACAAAGGAATAGAGGGAGCTGTGATATTTTATTAGACTGCAGGACACAACAAAATATTGACTTAATTTATATCAGTTCACATTTTTAAATACAAAGGTTTGCTGAACGTAAATTTGCTGAATTAAGGTGGTTGACTTTAAAACTAAACATAGAAATTACAATTGGTGATTTTAAAGGATGAAACCCCTCAACTCACAAAACAGGCAAAATAGTTATAACTCCAACTGCAGTTTCTGGACAATTTCCTTTGAATGCTTGAAAGAACATTGGGATGAGCTGCTGAGCAAGTTCCTTAGCTCCCAACTCAAGACCCATCAACATCATTTGTATGAAGAAATTTGGTTAAATCCAGTGTGTTGGTCAATATTCTGGTAATTTGATAATACACAGATTAAATATCACTGAAAAAAGACACATATCTTTCAGCAAAACTCAGTGTTCATCCTTCAATCAACATCACAAAAAGATATACTGCAATTTGTTAGAGCTTGCTTTGAGCAGAATAGCTGCCACAGTTACACCTTGCAATGGTTAGTTCACTTCAAATGTGCATAATTGATTGTAGAGCACCTTGGAATGTCTGGAAGTCAGGAAAGGTGCTTTTTCTTATCGACATTTTGTTTAATTCTGAGATAAAAGCAGCCAGCAAGCTCATTCATAAACACCAGCCATGTGTTCTTTCACATAATTGCTCTCTTCTTTCTCTTTCCTTTTTCTGACTCTCTTTTCTGTTCCTGACCAGAAAGAAGTGACAGAGATGAGAGCATTTGCAATGGGATAATCAGCAGCATCTCTTCTCAGCCACAACATGCTCTCAAGGGCGTCGAGGTATGGGCTGGGGAAGATGAACAATCGTGTTAATGTGGATCTGCCATATCACTCTGACATGCTCAGAGGGGAACCAGCTATCCAGAATGAGAGTGAATTTGTTTGCACAGCGAGCGAAGAATGGGCTCATTCACACAGGTTACCTGGTTATGATTGTGCTGCTCTTTGCCATCTGTTCACTATGGTTTATTTATATTTCCCTTTAGGTTAGAAATGATAAGTGGACAAGATTCAAGCTACTTCCACTTTGCGCACAGCAATCCTGACAACTGTACACAGATTCCAATGGGCTAACAATGCAGTTTCAACAGCTTTTTGCAGATCTAAAATGTTAAAAAAAAGGAGTTTCATAGAATATACTTCTTACACATTGCATGATTCCGCTGTCACTCATTCTGGTCCCTCTTTGGAATTTGCTCTTCAAGTTGAACTGTGTCCCTCTACTCTGTGCTTCAATCCCATACCTGCTCCCAGCACTTTGCATCTGGGTTTAGTTCTGGCCTGATCCCATCACTAAGCATTGCAACATTTCAAGATAATATAATTGGTTACAATGTAGGAGTCATGAAAACTTCATGTTGCCTGCTGTTTTACATGTTCATAGCGACTAGCCAATGCTGTTGGCAATCTGACTGGGTGACCAGTGTTTTGAGTGGCTAGCAGCAATTAATGCAAGGCCACACCTTTTCATGAATTAGGCAATTTAAAGAGGAAGTCAATTGTAGCTAGAATGGGTGCTGGTGGACCTTTTGGAGCTCTGTCAGACCTGGGAATGCAGAAAACTAGCACTGCTTTGGAGAAAGTGAGCTCCTGGTTTTTCAGATGTGCACTGGAGGCCTTTGTGTGTGGAGAACCGCAAATGATGAGGCTTACCATGTATCCACAGGGCCATAATACTCTCCAGATACAGCCAGAGAAGACAGTGGCTGCAGATAGCTGAGGAGTTCAAGGACCAGCACCAAGCAGCTTGATCATGATTGCAGTGTCACATTGGCATGAGTGGTCTAAATCAATGAAAATATCTTCAAATGGGATATTCTACAACTATCCTACTAGCTTTAGATGCTGCTCTGTTCATCAAACTCTTGTCACTCACCATAAACAAGACTCAAGTCTATCTTACACTGCACCCTCCTAAATGTACCATCACTGCAAGACTCGACTGTCATCTCACGGGTGGCTCACAGCCAACTGAATATCGATGATATCTATATCAGCCAAACAGACTGCATTATTTTCACTGACAGCCTTTGCTGTCTCTCTGTCGGGCCAGACAAACTGACAATAACCAAAATACCAAGTGTTCAGTTAGTCAGTTAAGACCTGAAAGGGTTAACTGTCATCATGAGATAAGCTCTGTCTATCGGGTTGTAAAGGATTGTTTCTGAGAGGAGCTTATCTATTCTCCAAGTGCACTTACAAGTTCCAAGTTAGGGTTGAGATTTGGATTAGGAGTAGGGTTAAGATTAGGGTTAGGATTACAGATAGGAGTAGGGCTAGGGTTATGTTTTGGGTTAGTGGTGGGGTTAAGGTCAGGATTAATTCTCAGTGTGAACAGCATGTAGCTGAAGTTGTTCGGTGCCATTACTCTTCAGTTGAGGCTGTCTTATAAGAGACAATTTTGTCTCTTAGATGAAATGCAACTAGGTATTAAGTAATATGAAATGAATCTATTTCCTTTCCATTTTTCCATTAAGCCCGTCTTCTGCTTATGACTTTGTGTCAATATTCTTTTCCACATGGCATTACTGAAGTAGATTAATGCCAGCAAAAAGAGTTGATGGCAGTGTATTTGCTAAAGATATCCCAAATGGTTCCAACTATTATTTACAATAACAAGAATTAACAGGGCGGAACAGGGGCTATACCTTGATATCCTTAGCGCCACTAAAGGCATTGGTCATTATTGAGATGCACTTGGCTGAGCAGCAAGACCAAAACCATTGAAGATGATGGCACATTTATGATGAATTCTTCTTCTCAAATCCCACTTCCCCAACTTCCCACAATCTCCTCGAACTTTCCAAGGCTCAGACGAGACAGTGGGCATGAGCGGTTGATAGCTGGGCAGAAAACTTGAGATCATGGATGCCAGTTTACCAGAGAGGGAGGGTGTACAGAATCGCAGAATTGTCACAACACTAAAACAGATCAGTAGTACTTGTGTTTCACCATTGAATAAACAATTGCCCAGGGCCTTCTCTCATAATCCCTAAATTTGTTTCCTTTTCATGTAATAATCCAATTCTGTTTTCAAGACCTCAGTTGAATCTGCCTCCTCCATACTCAGGCACATTCCAGGTCAAAGGTTTGGAGTCCATTAACTTTAAATGGGGACACAACAACAAAATTCTGGATCAAAGCTTAGCAACCAACCCTACTGATAGCTCGATAGCTCGCTTCCTTTAATCTGCACTTGGCAGGATTTCAGCAGGAAGGCTGAAGTGAAACTACATTGCATAGCACAAAAGACTCAGAAGATCACTTTGACCATGCTAAGTATACAGTGGAAGGCATGGCAAAGTGGGTAAGCATGGCAAAGTGCTTGGCACCGTGAGGAGCCAAGGGACTTGTTGCCAACGTCAAGGAAAAATAGGGGAATCTAATAGCCAATTCTTGGAACCCATGCTTTTCAGTGTATCTTTATCTGTGAAACAAGGCATAGACAAACTTAATTTGTATTGATTATATTCTTAATGCCATTAATATTGGGATTACTATGTGCAAAGCATAATTATTATGGACTGAATGAAACTGCGAGTTCTCGCACAATGAATAAAACAAAGGATCAACTGGTGTGTGTGCTTGTGGTGCTTTATTTTGCATTTGTGTGCGTTTGTGCATGCTTGTGAATGTTTGTGCATGTATGCATATGTACATGTATACACACGTGGGTATGTGTCTGGCCCTCTGCCGTAGGAGCTAGGCTGGTTATCGGGCCTGCTGTGGTGGATTGGCTAGAGCCTGTGCAGCTCTCATCCCAGCTGTGTTGTTAGCCCCCACTCCTCACTTTCCTCCCACACCACAAACACTTCTCACATCCTCGCTTTGCCAACCATGGCGGGGGAACACGGGTTAGCAGGAAGGAAGATGTGAGAGACTATTGGATACAGCTTGGGGGGTTGTGGGTTGGCATGAGAGCATGAGTAGGACCTTTTGAAGTTATCTTTCAAAAGGTTCACACATCCAAACTATGGATTGAGGGGAGATCTTATAGAAACACATAAGATTATGAAGGGAATAGATAAAGTGGAGGCAGGGAGGTTGTTTCCACTAGGTGAAACTAGGACTAGAGTGCTTCGCCTCAAAATCAGGGGAAGCAGATGTAGGACTGAGGTCAGGAGGAACTTCTTCACCCAAAGGGTTGTGAATCTGTAGAATTCCTTACCCAGTGAAGCAGTTGAAGTTACCTCACTGAATGTTTTTAAGGCAAGGCTTGATAAATTTTTGAACAGTAAAGGAATTAAGGGTTACTGTGAGTGATGGGTAACTGGAGCTGAGTCTCAAAAAGATCAGCCATGATCTTATTAAATAGCAGGGCAGGCTCGATGGGCCAGATGGCCTACTCCTGCTCCCAGTTCTTATGTTGTTATTGAGACTTTTCTGCGGGGTTGTGAACCATGGCATAGAGAAGCTGGTCCAACTCCACTAGGAGATGTCCACCAGAAAATGGAATTGGCTGGGGCAGGAGTGCAAGGGTTAAGCTTACTGCTTGCACCCTTCTCCCGCACAATTCAAAATTGGCAACACCAGGAGTAGGGACAGAAATCCAGTAATTGGTTCTTTCCACGACTTTCTGCACTGCCCCTTTTAGATTTGATATAGCCTGTCACTACCAGTCTTGACAATATGCTTTATCCACAAGATCGAAAGAGCACCATCTACTTTCCAAATAATTCATTCAGAATGGGATGTAAGGCAGTTTTGAGCTGTGGATTTTCTCAAGGATTTCCGTTGGTCTGTGTAAGGGCAGACATAACACAGACTTTACAGAAAGTATTACAGTATTACATTCTCCTTTCTGATTTGTAACTGCATTCATGTTAATCCTCACCTGTATCATTGATGACTGATTCACATGCAGTACCTTGAATTTATTTCTTCACTCCTTCAAAACTGAAGGGTCACAGTGAATTATTAATTCTCCGTCATTAATGTCTCATGCCTGCAGGTAAGACATTGAATTTTTGTTCCCAAGAGAGGGTGAAGAGCAGGAAGTGCAGATGGCGGCTGGGTATGTTAGTCGGGTGGTCCCTCAGTTTGCCAACTCAGCGACTATCTTTACCAAATGCTAACTCAAAGAATCAGGAAACAGCAAATAACATGTAAATATAATTCAGTGGACCACCAATGTTGAAGGCATATTGGGTTCTTTTGACATTATTGTTTGTGTTCCTATCAGATATGTTTGGTTTGAAACATTCCAGGAATCCTAATGAGGCCTCCATAAGTAGAGAAAAGGGCATCTTGGGACTGGAATTTCTACCTATTGTCCTTGTAAATTTGCATTCTGTTCTCTTTGCAACCTTCCTTGTGTTCAAACCCATAGCTAATAATGAAATGCTAAGAATCATTGTTTTAAATAAAGTGAGTGCTATTGTTATAGGGTGAAAAAAAAATGTTACTGTTTTGAGATGTACTGTGGAGAAAAATCTTGGAATCATTGTTTTAAATAAAGTGAGTGCCACATTGTTATAGGGTGAAAAAAAAATGTTTCTGTTTTGAGATGTACTGTGGAGAAAAATCTTGATAACTTTGGTGGTAATATTTAATGAACATTCAATCAGAATTTGTCCTGTTTCCACAATCTTGCTTAATCTGAATTGTTGGCTGAAGCTTTGGTTGATGAGACAGAATAAAGTATCCGGAACATTCTGGCCCACAATGCCCAAGCAATTTGCACGGTCCACAAATATCCATCCCAGAATGCTTAGATATATCAGCTTTACTTGTCAATTAGGTTTGTACAGTTGTCTAGACTGAAGAGATAGGATGATTAAGCCAGGGTGTTAAGACACCCAATAGCGAAACTCATTTAAATTGGAAACAAAACTCTAATCTCTTCAGGCCAGGAGATCAAACAGCAATATTTAAATTGATTGTTGTTTAATGCCCAGTTAATGTTGACCTGTGCAGGAAGACTGTAAAATGACAATGGTAAGCTCTCTGCTGTTTAGTTAAAGCTTTGAGAATGAATATTACCATTAATCCAGTATCTTTTTCACATTGAAATTAAGAAAATGAACATATTTTAGGGTTTTTTCTGAACTATTTTTATTTGGATGATGCAATAGCATGTAGGATTTAACCATGAACCATTATTAAATCTAATTTTAAAGTCATACTGGGCAATTAACCAAAATGCTTCAACTTCATTAAGGGTGAGTCCTCTCAGATGCCGACTGCAACCAGACTCACTATCCAAGTTTCTTTCAAATTCTGTACAACCTGAGAAAAGTGCCACTAAATTTGTGGTATAATCATTTTTTAGCAAAAATGGGAGACAGAAAGCTGCATTAACAATGTTGGACTAAATCATAATTGTTGGATTTCATTTGTGGAAGTATATCATAGTTCCCAGTCATTGATCATTGTCCTTCGATTTAAGGATGACCACAAATTTAAATGGGCTTTCATGTGACTGAACTGGTTAATTCTTGACCCACAGACATTTGGATCCATTTGATAGGATCTGGAAATACAGGATTTCCTTCCTTTTTTCTCCTTCTATGCTACTGCTCCGAAGCATCAATGAGACATTGTACAAAGTGGGAAGTAGCTTGACAAACAAGCTGATGCCATTTGGAACCAATTGGTATCGAGCTTGTCCCAATCATTAATGTCAATGCTGCAATGCTTCAATAGAATATTAGATTGTAATGTTGTTAAGTCAAAAGTGAGTAAATGTACTATGATTAACCTTGACCAGTTTGCAATCGCTCTTTTTAACTCAGATGCATTACACAGCAGGATAGATAAAAGGGAAAAGAGTCAGCAGCAAGTCCAACACAATTGTATTGAACACATTGTCAAGGAAAGACACAATTTGTCAGACTCTATCATTGTTCTTTAATTAAACTTTATCAATCTCTTCACAGGATTCTCCAGTAAATAGTCTTAAATCTCGAAGTAAACAGTTTCAAATCTGTACTAACTTCCCAGAATTTGCGACAAGGAGCCAAGTTAAAAAGTAGGACCTCAAAGGTAGTAATCTCAGGATTGCTACCAGTGCCACGTGCCAGTCAGTGCAGAAATGAAAGAATAGCTAGGATGAATGCGTGGCTTGAGAGATGGTGTAGGAGGGAGGGGTTCAGATTTTTGGGACCTTGGAACCGGTTCTGGGGAAGGTGGGGCTATTACAAATTGGACGTTCTACACCTGAACTGGACTGGAACTAATGTCCTTGGGGCTGCTTTTGCTAATGCTGTGGGGGAGGGTTTAAACTAATGTGGCAGGGGGATGGGAACCAAATATTGGACAGAAAAGAAATAGAAACGAAAGCCTGTAGGGAACTAAATAATGGAATCAGTGTGATTAAAGGGAATAGTAGTCGGGGAGCAGATAACGAACACAAAGGGACAGGTGGTCTGAGGTGCATTTGTTTTAATGCGAGAAGTGTAGTAGATAAGGCAGATGAGCTTAGGGCTTGGATCAGTACCTGGAGGTATGATGTTATTGCTATTACTGAGACTTCGTTGAGGGAAGGCCATGATTGGCAACTAGTTGTCCCAGGATATCGATGCTTCAGGCGGGATAGAGAGGGAGGTAAAAGGGGTGGAGGAGTTGCAGTAATGGTCAAAGATGATATCACAGCTGCACTGAAGGAGGGCCCCATGGAGGACTCAAGCGGTGAGGCAATATGGGTAGAACTCAGAAATAGGAAGGATGTAGTAACAATGTTGGGGCTGAACTACAGGCCTCCCAACAGCGAACGTGAGATAGAGGTACAAATATGTAAACAGATAATGGAAAGGTGTAGGAGAAACAGGGTGGTGGTGATGGGAGATTTTAATTTTCCCAACATTGACTGGGATTCACTCAGTGTTAGGGGTGTAGACGGAGCAGAATTTGTAAGGTGTGTCCAGGAGAGTTTTCTAGAGCAGTATGTATGTTGTCCAACTCGGGAAAGGGCCATACTGGACCTGGTGCTGGGGAATGAACCCGGCCAGGTGGTTGATATTACAGTAGGGGACTACTTTGGAAATAGCGACCACAACTCCCTAAGTTTTACAATTCTCATGGGCAAGGATAGGAGTGGTCTTAAAGGAAGAGTACTAAATTGGGGGAAGGCCGACTATACCAAGATTTGGCAGGATCTGAGGAATGTAGATTGGGAGAAACTGTTTGAAGGTAAATCCACATTTGATATGTGGGAGGCTTTTAAGGAGAGGTTGCTTAGCGTGCAGGAGAGACATGTTCCTGTGAAAATGAGGAATAGAAAAGGAAAGATTAGGGAGCCATGGATGACAGGTGAAATTGTGAGACTAGCCAAGAGAAAAAAGGAAGCATACATGAGGTCTAGGCAACTGAAAACAGACAAAGCTTTGCAAGAATATCGGGAATGTAGAGCGAATCTGAAAAAAGGGATGAAGAGGGCTAAGAGAGGACATGAGATCTTGCTGGCAAACATGGTTAAGGAAAATCCCAAAGCCATTTATTCATATGTAAAAAGCAAGAGGGTAACTAGAGAAAGGATTGGCCCACTTAAGGACAAAGAAGGAAAGTTATGCGCTGAGTCAGAGAAAATGGGTGACATTCTTAACGAGTACTTTGCATCGGTATTCACCAAGGAGAGGGGCTTCACAGATGTTGAGGTTAGGGATAGATGTTTGCTTAGTCTGGGTCAAGTTGACATAAGGAAGGAGGAAGTGTTAGGTTTCCTAAAAGACATTAAGGTGGACAAGTCCCCAGGTCCGGATGGGATCTATCCCAGATTGCTGAGGGAAGTGAAAGAGAGAATAGCCGGGGCCCTAACAGATATCTTTGCAGTGTCCTTAGACACGGGTGAGGTCCCAGAGGACTGGAGACTTGCTAATGTTGTCCCCTTGTTTAAGAAGGGCAGCAAGGATAATCCAGGTAATTATCGACCGGTAAGCCTGACATCAGTGGTAGGGAAGCTACTGGAGAAGATACTGAGGGATAGGATCTACTCCCATTTGGAAGAAAATGGGCTTATCAGTGCTAGGCAACATGGTTTTGTACAGGGAAGGTCATGTCTTACCAACTTAATTGAATTCTTTGAGGATGTGACAAAGTTGATTGATGAGGGAAAGGCTGTAGATGTCATATACATGGACTTCAGTAAGGTGTTTGATAAGGTTCCCCATGGCAGGCTGATGGAGAAAGTGAAGTCACATGGGGTCCAGGGTGTGCTAGCTCGATCGATAAAAAACTGGCTGGGCAACAGGAGACAGAGGGTAGTAGTAGAAGGGAGTTTCTCAAATTGGAGACCTGTAACCAGTGGTGTTCCACAGGGATCTGTGCTGGGACCACTGTTGTTTGTGATATATGTAAATGATCTGGAGGAAGGTGTAGGTGGTCTGATCAGCAAGTTTGCTGATGACACTAAGATTGGTGGAGTAGCTGTTAGTGAAGGGGATTGTCAGAAATTACAGCAGAATATGGATAGACTGGAGAGTTGGGCAGATAAATGGCAGATGGAGTTCAATCCAGGCAAATGCGAGATGATGCATTTTGGAAGATCAAATTCAAGGGTGAACTATACAGTAAATGGAAAAGTCCTAGGGAAAATTGATGAACAGAGAGATCTGGGTGTTCGGGTCCATTGTTCCCTGAAGGTGACAACGCAGGTCAATAGGGTGTTCAAGAAGGTATATGGCATCCTTTCCTTCATTGGGCAGGGTATTGAGTACAGGAGTTGGCAGGTCATGTTGCAGTTGTATAGGACTTTGGTTCGGCCACATTTGGAGTACTGTGTATAGTCCTGGTCGCCACATTAACAAAAGGATGTGGATGCTTTGGAGAGGGTGCAGAGGAGGTTCACCAGGATGTTGCCTGGTATGGAGGGTGCTGGCTATGTAGGGAGATTGAATAGATTAGGATTATTTTCATTAGAAAGGTGGAGATTGTAGGGGGACCTGATTGAGGTCTACAAAATCATGAGGGGTATAGACAGGGTGGATAGCAAAAAGCTTTTTCCCAGAGTGGGGGACTCAATTACTAGGTGTCATGAGTTCAAAGTGAGAGGAGGAAAGTTTAAGGGAGATATGCGTGGAAAGTTCTTTACACAGAGGGTGGTGGGCGCCTGGAACGCGTTGCCAGCGGAGGTGGTAGACGCAGACACGTTAGCGTCTTTTAAGATATATTTGGACAGGTACATGGATGGGCAGGGAGCAAATGGACACAGGCCGTTAGAAAATAGATGACAGGTTAGACAGAGGATCTTGATCGGCGCAGGCTTGGAGGGCCGAAGGACCTGTTCCTGTGCTGTAGGTTTCTTTGTTTCTTTGTTTGCTTGTTTGACACCTTATCTACAAGTCCTTGCCATTGTAATTGAACTGTTTGTCCAGAAGGGCTTGGAATACCCATTCAATAAAGCCTGAGACACACTGTTCCTCAGTCTTCGAAGGTTGGCTGATGCATCGACATCTTCACTTATCAATTTGGGCTTCCCCTCTCATCTCGAGATGGTTCTGATCTTCAGGTCGACTTAATGAAGTGGTGTGTCTGGAGATGCCATTGAAAAAGGTGCAAAACACAGAGAGATTCCAGGTTGCTCTATTTATCCTACTCTTTGTGCCCTTTCAAAAAATTCTGTGGCCTGTGTCCAATACTATCATCAGATGAGGGCAGGAGGATCCAATGAGGTAATTAATTTCCATATATAGAGGTCACAGAATATGGTTTTGAATCTTCAGTGTTAAGTGCTTTCCTCGTTACACCATGCCTCTGGCCTCCGGCTGAGCTGGGTGCCACCAAGTCCGTGTGACATTCTTCTAATAAAACAGATTCACTGGAGGTGTAAACAACAGTTTGTTCTGAAACAATGTGGTCACTAGCATCTGGCCAGGGAGTTCCAGGCTTGTCCAGTTTCGATGGGTAGTTGATTAACCTCTAACAATCTCTTCGCAGGATTCTCCAGTAAATAGTCTTAAGTCTCTAAGTAAACAGTATCAAATCCACACCAGCCTCCAAGGATTTGCACCTCTGTTCCACCTCTGCAATTTGCAAATTGCTAGGTTCAAACTTGGCTTCTACGTTTCAAATTCTTATCCATGCTCAAGAAAAAATGTTAATATTTCAGTAACAATCCCGGAGGTCATGGGTCATCTGTCACAATAAATAGTATGGGGACTATCACACAGCCTTGCTTGTCCCGAGGCTGGATTTAAGGGCATTAGTTTCAGAATCACAACTCAAAGCAATTGCAGTCAAAGCATGAAGTGATTGTACAATCGTGACGAGATTTTTGGAACATCTCAATGTTTAAAGTATATTCTAAAGTACTTAGTGATTTACTGAGTCAAATGCTTTGTTCAGTTCAGTGCAATAAAAAGTTGCTTGCACAATTTTATTGGCAACAACAACTACACTTGACGCTCTTCTGGAAGGTATAAAGCCACGCAGGAATTCCTTAGCCTTGAGAAATAGACAATTCAGGGAACTATTGGTTAGGAATTTCCCTGCTAGAGCTAATAGAAAACCTGGATTGTTTCCAAAGCATTACTTAACTTTCTTCTTGAAGACAGCATCAATTCTCACTTTTCTAAAGGAAAGGATGAGTTTGTTTTCCTCCCACATCTGTATGATAAGGGTATGGTACATGATATGAGAAAAAGCCCATCAGATTTGAAGGCCTTAGATGAAATATCAGCAGATTTGTTGTTATCCGTTTGTTTGAATGCTTGTTGCAGCTCTTCATTCATAATATGTGAATTCTGCTGGTAAATAGCCTGTTGAGTCACAGCTGCCTCAGGCCATTCATAGTTGAGGATTTGCTCAAAATGTTCTTTCCAGTGTTGATGAAGAGCAAGCTCTCATTTAGAAGAGAACACCCTGCAGAGACTGAAAGGGACTTTGTCCATTTGATAGTATCAGAGATAATGGGAACCGCAGACGCTGGAGAATCCAAGATAATAAAATGTGAGGCTGGATGAACACAGCAGGCCAAGCAGCATCTCAGGAGCACAAAAGCTGACGTTTCGGGCCTAGACCCTTCATCAGAGAGGGGGATGGGGTGAGGGTTCTGGAATAAATAGGGGGAGAGGGGGAGGCGGACCAAAGATGGAGAGTAAAGAAGATAGGTGGAGAGAGTATAGGTGGGGAGGTAGGGAGGGGATAGGTCAGTCCAGGGAAGACGGACAGGTAAAGGAGGTGAGATGAGGTTAGTAGGTAGACGGGTGTGCGGCTTGGGGTGGGAGGAAGGGATGGGTGAGAGGAAGAACAGGTCAGGGAGGCAGAGACAGGTTGGACTGGTTTTGGGATGCAGTGGGTGGAGGGGAAGAGCTGGACTGTTTGTGTGGTGCAGTGGGGGGAGGGGACGAACTGGGCTGGTTTAGGGATGCGGTGGGGGAAGGGGAGATTTTGAAACTGGTGAAGTCCACATTGATACCATTAGGCTGCAGGGTTCCCAGGCGGAATATGAGTTGCTGTTCCTGCAACCTTCGGGTGGCATCATTGTGGCACTGCAGGAGGCCCATGATGGACATGTCATCTAAAGAATGGGAGGGGGAGTGGAAATGGTTTGCGACTGGGAGGTGCAGTTGTTTCCACTGTACCCAGTGTGGCTTCCTCTACATTGGGGAAACCAAGCGGAGGCTTGGGGACCGCTTTGCAGGACACCTCCGCTCAGTCCGCAACAAACAACTGCACCTCCCAGTCGCAAACCATTTCCACTCCCCCTCCCATTCTTTAGATGACATGTCCATCATGGGCCTCCTGCAGTGCCACAATGATGCCACCCGAAGGTTGCAGGAACAGCAACTCATATTCTGCCTGGGAACCCTGCAGCCGAATGGAATCAATGTGGACTTCACCAGTTTCAAAATCTCCCCTTCCCCCACCGCATCCCTAAACCAGCCCAGTTCGTCCCCTCCCCCCACTGCACCACACAACCAGCCCAGCTCTTCCCCTCCACCCACTGCATCCCAAAACCAGTCCAACCTGTCTCTGCCTCCCTAACCTGTTCTTCCTCTCACCAATCCCTTCCTCCCACCCCAAGCCGCACCCCCTGCTACCTACTAACCTCATCCCACCTCCTTGACCTGTCCGTCTTCTCTGGACTGACCTATCCCGTCCCTACCTCCCCACCTATACTCTCTCCACCTATCTTCTTTTCTCTCCATCTTTGGTCCGCCTCCCCCTCTCTCCCTATTTATTCCAGAACCCTCATCCCATCCCCCTCTCTGATGAAGGGTCTAGGCCCGAAACATCAGGTTTTGTGCTCCTGAGATGCTGCTTCCCACCTATACTCTCTCCAGCTATCTTCTTTTCTCTCCATCTTTGGTCCGCCTCCCCATCTCTCCCTATTTATTCCAGAACCCTCATCCCATCCTCCTCTCTGATGAAGGGTCTAGGCCCGAAACGTCAGGTTTTGTGCTCCTGAGATGCTGCTTGGCCTGCATTTTATTATCTTGTCCATTTGATCTTGGTCTATAGACGGAACTGGTGGCTTTAAAAAAGCTTAGCATGATATGATGGCTAGCATTTTTTTTAACTGATTTTGGATCACATGTCCTGCCAGATTTGTTGAGTCAGGCATGTGAATATCTTTCAGATCATTAATGGTGTCACTTGAAATTACTCTCTTTGTACAGTTTGGTTTGGACTGAGAAATTGATCTTCTTCCGCTAAGACATTGTGGGCTAGAAGCTACCTACAATACACCTTCTCCCACCCACCGTCCTGCAAAAATTCCATCCCCTATTCCCAATTCCAATTCCTCCGCCGCATCTGCTCCCACGATAAGACATTCCACTCCCGCACATCCCAGATGTCCAAGTTCTTCAAGGACCGCAACTTTCCCCCCACAGTGATCAAGAACCCCCTTGACCGCGTCTCCCGCATTTCCCGCAACACATCCCTCACACCCTGCTCCCGCCACAACCGCCCAAAGAGGATCCCCCTCGTTCTCACACACCACCCCACCAACCTCCGGATACAACGCATCATCCTCCGACACTTCCACCATCTACAATCCGACCCCACCACCCAAGACATTTTTCCATCCCCACCCCTGTCTGCTTTCCGGAGAGACCACTCTCTCCGTGACTCCCTTGTTTGCTCCACACTGCCCTCCAACCCCACCACACCCGGCACCTTCCCCTGCAACCGCAGGAAATGCTACACTTGCCCCCACACCTCCTCCCTCACCCCTATCCCAGGCCCCAA
This sequence comes from Stegostoma tigrinum, assembly GCF_030684315.1. NCBI lineage: Eukaryota > Metazoa > Chordata > Chondrichthyes > Orectolobiformes > Stegostomatidae > Stegostoma > Stegostoma tigrinum. Next base: position 29,459,642 of record NC_081384.1, on the reverse strand, counting down.
GATGACATTCCACATCAAGCAGAGGTTCACCTGCACATCTGCCAATGTGGTATACTGCATCCACTGTACCCGGTGTGGCTTCCTCTACATTGGGGAAACCAAGCGGAGGCTTGGGGACCGCTTTGCAGAACACCTCCGCTCGGTTCGCAACAAACAACTGCACCTCCCAGTCGCAAACCATTTCCACTTCCCAACCCATTCTTTAGATGACATGTCCATCATGGGCCTCCTGCAGTGCCACAATGATGCCACCCGAAGGTTGCAGGAACAGCAACTCCGCTTGGGAACCCTGCAACCTAATGGTATCAATGTGGACTTCTCGAGCTTCAACATCTCCCCTTCCCCCACCGCATCCCTAAACCAGCCCAGTTCGTCCCCTCCCCCCACTGCACCACACAACCAGCCCAGCTCTTCCCCTCCACCCACTGCATCCCAAAACCAGTCCAACCTGTCTCTGCCTCCCTGACCTGTTCTTCCTCTCACCCATCCCTTCCTCCCACCCCAAGCCGCACCCCCATCTCCTACATACTAACCTCATCCCACCTCCTTGACCTGTCCGTCTTCCCTGGGCTGACCTATCTCCTCCCTACTTCCCCACCTATACTCTCTCCACCTATCTTCTTTTCTCTCCATCTTTGGTCCGCCTCCCCCTCTCTCCCTATTTATTCCAGAACCCTCACCCCATCCCCCTCTCTGATGAAGGGTCTAGGCCCGAAACGTCAGCTTTTGTGCTCCTGAGATGCTGCTTGGCCTGCTGTGTTCATCCAGCCTCACATTTTATTATCGTGGGCTAGAGGTAACTTGGTGCTCCATGGATGTTTCACACCAGTCAAACAAATCAATGATGTGCCCCTATGCTGAGCAAATGTTAGAAACATCACGTGGATCTTTGCCCCAGGTTGCATCAATATTGTCTCCATGTGGTTTTATGATTGGGCCTTCTGACAAGAGAGGATGTTGATCATAATCATTGAACCCCATCACTTGGATAATACACTTATCCAAGTGTATTATAAAATCTAGTATTTGAAGTTGAAAAATGTAAGATTTCTTTCTTTGACAACAAGGGTGGAGATCCCCTGGGCTATGATTCCCTAGATAGGAGAAAGGGGGGCAACCTATTTTACAAGTCTTCCATTTGGGATCCTGAAGGGGAGAGTTTAGTTACAGATGCTGTAGGCCAACGAGAACTTTGTCCTCACACAAGTGTCTAACCACCTTCATGTATTTGTTGTTAGCATGTAGATTCTTGACCAGGGTCTCTCAGGTTCATGATTCACTCTCCATCACCAACTGTTCATTGCCATTAGACTTGAAAACTACGTGACTTTGTTTACTGTGGAGACCTTGAAGTACAGTCACTGTCCACATGATCTAGATGGATGGTTGTCAGATTTCAGAGCCATGTCAAAACACAATGACCCGAAGCACCATATCCTTGATGGTAGACCTTGGTAAGAGTACTGTCTTCATGAAGACTTTTTTTCTCGTCCTTCTTAGGCAGTAACACAGCTTCGTTCACATGTTCTGCCATTGAGAGCTCTTTGAGCTGTTGTGTGTTGGGTAGCTCACACTGACCTTGCTATCATGGCTAAACCAACCATGAATAAAGAGCATCAAACAAGACACTTTCAGAGAGCACAAGCCTCTCCGTCACATGAAAGTGATGAGCCAAGAACACAATCACACTCGCTGTTTGCAGTAAAGGGATTTCAAGGGAAGGAAGAACATTTGAAACCTTATATCAGTTGTTCAGTTATAAGCACTATCATGAGTGTTTTAGGAGAAATTGTGGCGCCCACAATAAATGGTGACACAAAAAGCAGGACAATCTCCGTTCTGCACTGAGTTAACTCCATTTCAGCCACATTTGTCCTCTGTAATAATAAATAATCCCAGAACGAGCTCCTACTCATCATTTTCTGTCCAACCCAACATAGAGTCATTGGGTCATACAGCACAGAAACAGCACCAACGGCCCAACCAGTCAATGCCAAATAAAATCGCAAACTGACCTGGTCCCGCCTGCCTGCTCCTGGCCCATATCTCTCCAAACCTTTCTTATTCATGGTTTATCCACAGGTCTTTTAAATGTTGTAATTATGCCACATCCACCACTCCACAGGAAGTTCATTCCACATGCGAATCTCCCTCTGTGTAAGAAAGGTGTTCCTCATGTCTTTTTTAAATCTCCCTTGTCTCATCTTAAAAATATGGCCCCGAGTTTTGAAATCTCCCACCCTGGGGAAAAGACAATTACTATTAATTGTTTCTATAACCATTAATATTTGATAAACTTCTATAAGGTCACCTCTCAGTCTCCTATGCTCTAGTGATAGAAGTCCCAGCCTATCCTGCCGTTCTTTATAATGCACACCTTCCATACCATGCAATGTCCTGGTAACTCTCTCTGAACCCTCTCCTTCCTTTAACTGGGCTACCAGAACTGAACATGAAAGAATGGGGTCAGCGCAGGATGGACTTTTGCAATGATCCCATTCCGAGATTATGTAACTGCAGGATACCTGCTGAAAAAATGATTCGAATGAGACTGAAATCTTGCTGCTTTCAATTGAGGATAAAATGGTGTGGAAGCAAGCACAGGTGTGAGTCAAACCAAATCTTCTTGCGATGGCAATTAACTGGAGTTGTGCTAATAAATATCAAAAGGGCAAAGGGTGATTTGTTTTAAAATTTTATGCTTTGTTGAAGGCAATAAAATGGCTTATTGTGACACTGGACTGGAAAACGGAACATTGTCATTAAAATGAATTTACGGTTGACAAATCCTTATGTGAGAACGGGAATTGCAGTAAAGTTTTGGGCCGTAGGGCACAAGAAAGCTATCCTGAGTTATGTAGTGGAACACAAAGCCGCGATTGTAATTATGGTCCCTTAATCATCTCCAGAATTCCCAAAACCATTTCAGTGAGGGCAAATACAAACGGCTAATCAATCACACAACGTTTCCAAGGGATTTCCCAAGGCTTCCCCTCAAGCAATAGAACAGCCAATGTTTTATTAAACAGCATTGTTGCTGCTGTGTAGATCCTAAGTGCATCTCTAATGGCAATGCAGTAAAACGGCGCTGCTATCACGACCTAACATCAGGGACAGGGTGATCACCTGCCTGCCAGTCACAACCCAGAGTAGATTATATGCAGATAACTAGAGTGACCCAAACATCCAAGGTTTGGTTCAATGCATCAGTTTTGGAATGATCTGCTGCAGGTGTAGATAAATGTAAATTTGTGAACATTGATTGACAAGCATTGTACAGAATATTTCTGGGAAGGAAATATTCACAAACAACAGTTTGCATGGAAACCTTTGAATGTAGTCTTAATAATTTAAATATACAGGATTCCCACTTGGCTGGTTTATCAATTGAACAGTCAATTTTCAAATTGCTGCTTGAAAGTTTTAACTGAAGAGGGTGTGACTTTAAAAAAAAGTGCAATGCATTCTTCCATGATTTTAAAAAATTTGATTAACATATAATTTGAAGTTGTCAAAGGGTCATACATCATTGACCATGTTAAAGTAGGTAATTAACAGGGCCCAGTTTCAAAATTTGCAGATGACAGGAAACATTGGTAACTGTCAAGAGAATAACGAGTGCTCATATTCTCCAGGGTGAAACAATGTACAATGTACCAGCTAAAATTTAAGGCAGGAAATTATGAGCTCATACATTTTGGTAGAAAGAACGAGGTAGATTGCAACAATAAAATAAATGATACAATTCCAATGTGGAGGGATCCTGTGGTACAGGGGTAGAGTCCCTATTTCTAGATCAGGAGACCTGGGTTCAAGTCTCAGCTGCTCTAGTGATGTATGATATTTCTGAGCACTTTCATTAGAAATATCAACAGTTTTATTGGATGCCAGAGCAGGGCAACCTTGGGATATATGTGGACAAATGTGGCTATAACAGGATGAAAGAGCTATTTTAAAATGGGTTCCTGGATGTCATGATTGGAACCAGGTGGAACCATTGACTATGAGATCCTTGTTTGGGACTGTTAACCTGGGCCAATCAGTGAGCATGATTGACAGATATAAACAGGAGATTCAGAATCTCTTCCTTTCAGGGACTGACTCTGAGCTGCCTGGCCACAGCCAGTGTACTGTGCATGTGTAAATAAAGGGTGATTTAGTGATGGGTTACTGGCCTCTGTGCAGTTATTTCACTGTGCTTTCTAAATAGAAGGTAGTGAACAGAAACAAAGTTACAGTGGACCTTTTTTCAAACTCTGGCTTGACTTCAAGTGCATAATTCTGAACACTATATAGCAGGAAGGGTATTGAAGGCTTTGGAGAGTGTGCAGAAAAAAATCAAAGGGGAATGGTTTTGGGGATAAGAGGTTTTAGTTGTGAGACTACATTAATAGGCTGAGGTTGGACTCCTTAATGTAAGAAAGTTGGCAGGGAATTTGATACAGGTGTCCAGATCTTTGAGCAATCTGGATAGTGTTGATAAGAAATTAAAAAATGCTGTTCCCTCAAGCAGAAGAGTAAAGAACCAGTGGACATTGACTTCGGTGATTGGCAAAACAACCAGAGATGATGTAAGGAAAATCTTTATGACACAGCAAGTGGCTAGGGTCTGGAATGCACTCTCTGAGAGAGTGCGGAGACATATTCAATTGTGGCTTTCATAATGAAACAGAGATAATTATCTGAAGAGAAAAGGTTGCAGGGCTAGGGTGAGAAAGTGGTCTTGTGGCACCAGCTGAGTGAACCTTATGGAAATCAGTCATGTACTCAATGGGCCAATGGCAAACTCCTACGCTGTAACAGTTCTATTCACCATTTTAAGGACGAATTATCTTTGTTTCACACTTAGTCTAACTCAAAGACTGTTGTCCTTTGATTGTCAACAAATTAATTTCTTTGGCATCTGTTTTCCATCTTTCAGACAGGCAAGAGGCAGCAGTCTATCGGTGCACTGAGCCCCACAGCTTTAAGGTATTTCTCCATTACCATTCCCCACCCTCCCCCCTCATCATGTGGAGTATGTTAACCCTGAAAATATTGTACTCTGCACTGGAAGGAACAGTAAGCATTACTGTGTACAGTGTGGAATGGAGTCATATTGACCAAGAGGAGACCACATTTCAATTAAGGCTTGTTCAATTGAGCTAATCTCGGTGGAGGAAATGGGTTCTGGCCTATGTCCAGCTGGGTCACAGCAGTGGAAATTGTTTTCAAATCAAGATTTTTGGATTCCATTCCCACACCAGAGACACAAATGGAACATCAGGGCTTGCATTTAGAATCTTAGCAATATTGACTGTGGGTGACAAGTGTCCCATCTGTTGCCTCTTTAGGGAGGGTCCACTGAATTAAATACCTCTCATCTATTTAACTGCAGAGCTGTGAATCTAGGACCTAAGGGGTGGTAGACCAGCCAATTAGAAACCTGCTGTCCTTTTGAACAATAGTGCCATTGGGAGGCTGTGGCTGCTGCTGGTATTGCACTACCTGATCCCAAACAATGGATGGGTGATGGAGGAAGAAGACTATCAGCAGCTAGAGCAGGGAGCTTGCGGTCAGCAGCTCACACACACGCCTATTTCCTGATGCAGTGTTCCTTGATCAGATGCAGAGTGCCCTTGAATGACATGTCACTGCTTCCTAAAAGCCTAAAAGGTCATTTGTAAGTTCCACATGGCTGCCATTGGGTTAATACCAGCAACAGTGGGACGAGGTCCCTAAGTGGGAAGGTGGTGAAATGGGAAGATCTCTCAGAGGTTTTCCAGCCACTGTCTTATTGGGATGCAGGCAGAAAAGTAATGAAATCCCTGCTGCCATCAAAACCCACCATTAAAATCTGCCCTCTTGCTCGAAGAGGCAACAATAAGCTTGTATGCATCAATACATAAGATTGTGATGATGTGTGTAGTGACTTTACCTGAGATTGGGTCTGACTCTAGGGACAGGGCCTATGTGCAAGGGAGAGAAGATATGGTCAGGGCCCCTCTTCAGGTATGAGCTAGTAAAGCGCATCCAAAAGTGGGCTGTGATGCTTCCCACAGCTGAGTTGCTGGGCTTTATAGGCAGACACAACTTGTGCTGAACCCTAGGGAGAAGTTAACATTTTTCAGGCAAAGTATTAAAAACTGGCAGGGATATTATCATTCCTAAAAGTGTCAAGACTGAGAAAAGACCACTTGATCTATCGAAACACCAACATCGATTGGTTACTGCAGAATATCCGCTTGGAGGATGTTGTGATTCATAATGGCTTAGGGCTAAAAGAATTAATACAATCTATTGACGGTTGGTGCTCTATATTTCTGGATGTGTGCTTTGAAATGGGCTCTGGAAAATGTCATGCAATTTTAGCCAAAAATTAATAACAATTAAGTGTTGAGTTCCCGAGCAGTAAAAATGTCACAATTAGCCCATACTGCAAAGATGTGATGGCTTGCAGACTCATTGTGATGAGCACATAAGTGCTATTTCCCCACTGACTCTGAGCACTGCAGTTGTATGTACAATCAGTAAGTCTACATCCACCACAACCTGAGATAAAATGGTCCCAACTGTAATTTAGCTGATCTTGAGACAGAGTTCAAGTATAAAGGTCCCATTTCTGTCTCTGATCTGTCACCTCTTTATGTACTTCCGTCTCTTGCATGTTTTGTTTTACTTTGTTAGACTCTCATTTTGAAATGTGGCAACTCATTGTCTTCACTTCAAGTGTGGTGTGATTGCCAACTGTGACTGGGTGTACTCCTAGAGTTTTGCTCACTATGATCTCATCCCTCCAATGGCCCAGCACTATCCTCGCCACATCGGTCACTCAACACCTCCATTCACACAGAGCCAGGCCTTCCTGTCGTAACTAGAAAACAGACTAAAACTTCCTAATCCGATTGACTCAGGGTCAAATAGCCCTTCCCTTTGCGCCACTGACGTTTTTATAACTACCAGGCAAAAGCGTTTGATTTATTTTTGATGGTTCCTCATATGCTATTTTTCCAGACTGCTTCCACAAATATCCTGGAGATTAATCTTGACTTCCTGGAGACAACAGCTCTATTCTCAGAGGATTGGCTGCCCTTTCCCAAAGGATTTTGGTGTGCATTTAGAGGCCTCTGCTGATTTAAAAGCTAAACAAATGTCTCCATTTATTACCTGACCTCAAGAGTCAGACGATCCTGCTGAACCTGATCCAGATGGCTTTGCTTTTCAGTGGCTCTGTGAAGATGAGAAGTGCATGCAATTTTATCCTCCAAAATCACACACCCGGTGTCTCTCTATTGCAATATTTCCCATTGTCTTTACCAGGGAAGGGGTGAAGTGCAAATAACAACAGCTCTGTAAAGATCACATTAGAGAGCAAGTTGCACAGACTCGGCTTGCACTCCTTTGAATTATAAAGATTAAAGTTTGGTCTAATTGAGTTTTTAAGAGATGTCTAGAGGATTTGATAGTGTACAATCTATTTCTTCTGACAGAATATAAAAGAAAGGGGTTAGTGCCTTAGAAATATAACCAGGTTTTCAAAGTATTTCCTGAAAATACTTCTTTAACAAAGATCAGCTTATATTTTTGGCTCAGTGTCTTAGAGTTTCATATCAGGAGGCCTACTGAGATTTCTTGCTGCATTTTACCATCTCACCTTGTTAACGACCCACACAGCTCCTGTGGCACTGCTGTCTCCCAATTCTAGCCCTGTTTTACCACTTGTTAAGAAATTCATTCACTGGATGTGGGCATCGCTGCTGAGGCAAGCATTTATAACCCATTCCTAGATGCCCAGAGGGCAGTTAAGAGTCAAACACATTACTGTGGGTCTGGAATCGCACACAGCCCAGGCAATTTCCTTCCATAAAAGACATTAGTGAACCAGATGGGCTTTTGCTCCAACAACCAATTCACAATCATCATCCAACTCTTAATTCTAGAATTTTATTGAATTCAAATTCTAATGTCTGCCATGGTAGGATTCAAATTTGGATTCCCAGACCATTATCTGGGTCTCAGGATTACCAGTCCAGCAATCGTACCACTGGGTCATTGTCTCCTGTCAATTTCTGAAAGGAATTCCAATTCAGTAGTACCATTTTCGAAAGAACTTGATACTGCCAGGATATCCTGAATTGACTGGCACTAATGCCATCTTTAAAAGCTTGCAATGTACCTGGACAAGGACTATCATTCCAGAGTTGCCATGCATAACTCCTGGCATTTACCTGGACTTGGCAGCCGGGGGAAATGGGTACCCGACATTGTGCAGGTACGTGGACCTCCTGCTGGGTGGGGTGGAATTGAGGCATGTCACCGTTTTCCCCCAGTAGTGGAAGCCACACCATCAGACCTTGTCAGCCTGGTCTGAGCCTGCCATCAGGATCAGTGCAGTGTGGAGAAATACCCAGCACTGTGGGAAGAAGGTCCTTCCCCACACTGCCAGAATAAATGTCACTGCATCCTCTTCAATGCCTCACACTCTCTATCTTTGCTACTGTAGCTACATCCCAACAGGGCGCATGCTCTACCACTCTCAGTATTGCCTGTCCTCATGCAGTAAGCCATGCCATATCTGAGATCACAAAGTCTGGATGCCTTCTATACTGCCTTCCTCAGGCCTCCTCCCTACCTGTCATGAAAACCAACTACTGTGCCATTTAGTCTCATCTCCTGTCACACTTGTCCTTATCTCCTTCGCCATCTCAGTCCAGAAGAGAATCTGTCCTCAATAGGGCAGAAAACATTAAGATGTTGTGCTACGTAATGATTGGCTCCTGACCTCCAATAAGGAGAAGATCCTGACTCTGACTGTTCGAAGTGGCTGGCTGACAGTGTCCAAGACTCTGGACTGGCGTTGGAAGTTGCCCTTGATCTACTGTGCCAGTGAAAAGAAATCAGAGCTAATGTTTTGAGTCCAGCGACCCTTCTTCGGAATTGATAGCAGCTGGGAAGAAGATAGGAAGGGGCGGGGATTAGGAGTAAACGATAGGTGGCGACAAAAAGGGAGAAGAACAGTTGGACAAAGGAATGGATAACGGTCAGCCTAGGAGAAAGAATAGCTGCTAATGGAGTTTATTAGTGGCTATCAAGGGGTTTTGTGTAATTGCAGACAATGATGACAAGGCCTAGTGTGTGGGCGTTGAGGTAAAAACATGGGAGAAGGTGTCTCAAGCTGTAAAGTTGTTACAGAAGGCTGTGGCATTCGCTAGTGGAAAATGGTGGTGTTCTTCCAGCTTGTATGAAGCCTCACTGGGGCAATACAGCAAGTGTGAGACAGAGATGTTGGCAAGGGAACAGGGTGTTGTGTTAAAGTGCCTGGTGTGTGTTGCTCTTTCGCTCTGAGCTGCAGTATTGAAGTTCAGTAGTGCGGTGTAAGTAGATTACAGATGTACCACTAAGGCCCTTAGAGGCTAGCACATGGTGAAGGCCGACGTCCATAGATGTGGCATCTGTGTGGCCAATACTCATGGAATATGCCCAGATTTGTTGTTGCCTGGTGACAAAACAGAAGCTATTTGGAGCTAACAATGACCTGAATTTACCAGCTACCCACTCTAATCTCCACATTGAGAAGTCTCAGCAACTAATTTATTTGCTGTAGGCTGTAGGATAGGAAGCTGCATATAATGAAACAAAACTTTCAATTAATATTGTCAATAACAAACATTAATCCATCTTAATAGGCAACTCACTGCTCCCGAGCAAGAATCTCAACTCACTGCCTGAAATTTCATGAAAAACTGCACTGAGTAGCTCTTAAAATGGAAATAGGCCTCACTGGATTTCTGAAATGGTTCTACCACATTTCACACAACAAGCAACATCATCAACACCCCTTACAGGATTCCACCCATCGTTGTTCAAGAAGTGATATGGAACCAAGCCATTTAAAAGGAATTAAGAGATCAGATGCCTGAACAGGCTCAGGGAGGCTAATGCCCCATTTTAATCTCTGTTCCCTTCTTCAGCTGTTTCTGAAGTGAGTCCAGTGCCTTGGTTTCAACCACTGTCTTCAGGAACCCGTTGTTAAGCCTTTGTTTAAAGAACCAGCGTTTGGGTTAGCCTGGCCATTCTCAGTCTTGAATCTGTCCCACTGCTCAGATCTATCAGGAAAGTATTGTTCCTGGTTTACTTTCTCTATCCTATGCAGTTTACTACAAGGCTGCATTCTGACATGCCTCTTTCTAGGGTGAAAAGCACTGGTTTCCCAAACCATTCCTTATCCATCAAAAATCAGTCACATTGCTGGAAACTGTGCTCTGGCGGCCTCTGAGGCCCACATGGTGATGGTCAAGATTGGACAGAATTCTCTAAGCACAGCGTGATCATATCTTCAGCAGGCCACATGGACAATAGAATATTGGTAATTTGATTTATCCCGACTAAATCTTATTTGTTTTGTAATCTAGCTTCTACTCTTTTTAGTCGTGGTGAGCAAGGGAACACACCACATTCCTGTGCCTCTTTCAAATTCCATCTGGCAAGTTCCATCCCACCCACATTGTGTTTTCCAATATTGAGCTGCCCATTCTCACATTGCCATGCAGTCCAAGCACAAATTCTGTCAGACTTTTCGTAACGGCTTCACTGTTTCCAATGTTACTCTTTCTCCCGCTATCTCTCTCCACCTCTCTCTCTCTCTCCCTGTCTCTCTCCCTATATCTCTCTCTCTCTTTCTCTCTGTCGAAGCGGGTAAAGTGAAAGAAAAGGATTTGCATCACAAGGCTCACATCTTAAAATGTGTAGGATTACTACATATTTCTGTTAATAATGGTGGCCAAGCTGGTCTTCTCTATATTTTTCAAACAGCTCATTTGGGCTTGCGTCCGGGGCACAAGGGATTGGAAATCAGCCATAGGGAAAGATTACTGCACCAAAAGATCTTCCCTTCCCATTAAGATCCTCCTCAATCGAGATGTGCAATCTCGATGGTTTCCACCAGGAGGCTGCTTAGAACATAGAACATAGAACAATGCAGCACAGTACAGGCCCTTCGGCCCATGATGTTGTGCTGACCTATTATCCTACTAAGATCAATCTACCCTGTATACTCAACATTTTACTATCCTCCATGTGCCTATCCAAGTGTCGCTTAAAAGTCTGTGAAGTATCTGACTCCAATACCACTGCTGGCAGCACATTCCACACGTCCAGCACTCTCTGTGTGAAGAACCTACCTCTGACATCTCCCCTATACCTTCCTCCAATCACCTTAAAATTATGCTCCCTTGTAATAGACATTTCCACCCTAGGGAAAAGTCTCTAACTATCCACTCTATGCCTCTAACCAAGTCACCTCTCATCCTTCTTTGCTCCAATGAAAAAAGCCTTAGCTCCCTCAACCGTTCTTCATAAGACCTGCCTTCCAGTCCAGGCAGAATCCTGCTAAATCTCCTCTGCACCGTCTCTAAAGCTTCCATATCCTTCATATAATGAGGTGATCAGAATTGAACACAATTTTCCAAGTGTGGTTGAACCAGAGTTTTATAGAGCTGCAGCATAACTTTGTGGCTCTTAAACTCAATTTCCCTGTCAGTGAAAGCCAACACACCAAATGCCTTCTGAACAACCCTATCAACTTGGGTGGCAATTTTGAAGGATCTATGGACATGGACCCCAAGATCTCTCTGTTCCTCCACACTGCCAAGAATCCTGCCATTAACCCTGTATTCTGCATTCAAGTTGAACCTTCCAAAATGAACCACTTCACACTTTTCTGGGTTGAATTCCATCTGCCACGTCTTTGTCCAGTTCTTCACCTTGTCAATGCCCCGTTGTAACATACAATAGCCCTCTACACTGTCCACAATTCTACCAAACTTCGTGTCATTGGCAAATTTATTAGCCCGCCCTTAATAAATTTGCCAATGATATGAAGTTTGGTGGAATTGTGGACAGTGTGGAGGGCTATTGTATGTTACAACGGGGCATTGACAAGGTGAAGAACTGGACAAAGACGTGGCAGATGGAATTCAACCCAGAAAATTTATAAAGATCACAAACAGCAGAGATTCCAGAACAGATCCCCATGGAACACCACTGGTCACCGAGCTCCAGGCTGAATACTTTCCATCTACTACCACCCTCTGTCTTCTATTGGACAGCCAGTCTTGATTCCAGACAGCCAAATTTCCCGGAATCCTGTGGTCTCCTACTTTCTGAATGAGCCTACCATGTGGAACCTTGCCAAATGCCTTGCTAAAATCCATATGCGTCACATCCACTGCTCTACTTTTATCACTATGTTTTGTCACATCCTCAAACAATTCAGTAACTCTTGCGAGGCATACTTGCCCCTCACAACGCCATGCTGACTATTTCTAATCAAACTGTACTTTTCCAAATAATGTTAAATCCTATCTCTCAGAATGCTGTCCAATAATTTGCCCACAAGAAGTAAGACTGACTAGTTTGTAATTTCCAGGATTATCCTTATTCCCTTTCTTGAACAAGGGAATAACATTTGGCAACATCCAATATTTTGGTACAACTCCAATGGACAGTGAGGATGCAAAGATCTTGCCAAAGGGGCAGCAATCTCTTCCCTCACTTCCCATAGTAACCTTGGGTATACCCTAGCACTCGGGGACTTGTCTATCGTCATGTTTTTCAAAATTTCTAGTTGGCTTATCGACATATTGAGTCAGAAATCCTTCCTGGACACACCTAACAAAATCTGCTCCATCCAAACTATTTGCACTTCGGAGGTTCCAGTCGATATTAGGGAAGTTGAAGTCACCCATGACAATAATCCTATTACTTCCACACCTTTCCAAAACCTGCTCCCAATCTGTTCCTCAATATCTCTTGCTACTGGGGGGTGTCTATAGAAAACTCCCAATAAAGTGGCTACTCCTTTCCTGTTTCTGACTTCCACCCATACTGACCCTCCTCCACGACCTCCCTTTCTGTAGCTGTGATACCATCCTTGATTAGCAATGCCATTCCCCCACCTGTTTTACCTCCCTCCTTATTTCTTTTGAAACATCTACACCCTGGAATATCCAACAACCATTCCCACCCCTTTGTTATCCAAGTCTCAATTAATTTGATTTGATTTGATTTATTGTTGTCACACATACCTAAGTACAGCGAAAAGTTTTGTTTTGTGAGCAGTACCAGTAGATCATAACACACATGGACATACAGATCATAGGGTGCTTAGACAGAGTGAGGCATACAAGGTTACACTGCACAGGAGGTGTACAAAACGAAAGGTTATTGTTAGATTTGAAGTTAGGGAGGTTCATTCAGCAGTCTAATAACAGCAGGGAAGAAGCTGTTCTTGAACCTGTTGGTGCATGTATTGAGGCTTCTGTATTTTCTGCCTTGTGGAAGAGGTTGGAAGAGAATATTACTAGGGTGGGAGGGGTCTTTGATGATATTGACAGCCTCTTTGCAGAAACACGAAGTGTAAATGGAGTCCATGGATGTAGGTTAGCATTCGTGACGCTCTGGTCAATGCACACAACTTCCTGCAGTTTCTTATAGTCCTGGGCAGAACAGTTGCCATACCAGGCTGTTGTGCTCCCAGGCAGAATGCTTTCAATGGTGCATCTGTAAAGGTTTGTGAGAGACCTTATGGACATGCTGAATTTCCTTAGCTTCCTGAGGAAGAAGAGGTGTTGTGGTGCCTTCTTGACCATTGCATCTACGTGGGAGGTCCAGGACAGATTATTGGTTACCATTACTCCTGGGAACTTGGCAGTCTCAACCCTCTCCTCCTGCTCCTAAATCTCCTAATTTCTGCTGCAATATTTTATTGGCATATTTACAGGGAGAAAGCAGGAGAATGGGGTTGAGAAACCTATCAGCCAGAACTGAATGACAGAACAGACTTGATGGGCTGAATGGCCTAATTTCTGCTCCTGTATCTAATGATTTCAGCTCCATTGATGTAGATAAGGGTGTATCCTCCTCCTTTCTTCCTGACGTCAATGATCAGTTCTTTTGCTTCTTTTGCTCATGGTATAAAAATCAACTGAGTGGATATTCTGCTTGAGCCGATTTAAAGCACAAAATGTACAGACCATTTGTAGTCAGAGAAAGCAGGGCCCAGCAAGTAAAGCTGAATATGGATATAGAGCTTTTTTCGCTACAATCTTTCAGCAAGGGTTTTGGTCATCTTTTAAGCTGGAGTTGAAACAGCCTGTGTTGGAAGCAAGAAAGGATATTACTAGACACTTTGTAGCCTGAAAATAGAAAATAGTGATCTGTAACCTCAACAAATATTCTTCCAGATGAATGCGTGTACAGGATGGTGGAGCAGAGCAGATGAGTTGTTCAAAATAATCAAAGTGTACACTTGAGGTAAGGACAGTCTGGGTAACAGATGCTGGCCTTCAGTTACTTCAGACAAGTCTAGCACAATCAGAGCTGCGTCAACTCCTGAACCTTTCACCTCATGCCCTTTACTATGTAATAGTAGTCATTCAGCTGTCTTGCCAAGTCATTACCTGATTTACTGCGCTGAGAACTGCTGAAATGTTTGTTGTCATTTTTGCACTGATGTTTCCGGTTTGGCCTGTGCCTAAAGTGGAACATCTGCCATCTACTTCATTCACCAACCGCTTCCTTCCCTGCACTGCGCTGATTTTACTGGCTTCACTCAGCCTTGGCTTGTGAGTGTAAACTTTATGATGTTTGACAAATTATATTTAAAATAATCACAGTAAATTCTGTTTTGTGGATTTTCTCTGCCCTGAGCAGTAAATTCCTGTAGAAATCCCTATTGGTCATACACCGTAGAATAAACAGATAATAAAAATGTATTTTCGTGTTTATTTGTTTTTCATAATGTGTTCAAGTTTACAGTTATATAATGAAACAATCTGCACAAACCCAGGCTGTCCCAATCCACCTTTTGTGAACTTGAACAGCTGGGCTTAGTATTCTGAGTGTGAGAGATGGAGGTGAAAGCTGATTTTAATGAGGAATGAACATTTTATTCTTCGTTGCCCTTATCAAACAATTCTGGATGGATAGTGTAAAGGTATTCAGTACAGCAGATTATATTTGCCAGACAAATGGGCAACGCTGGAAATTTGAGCCAAGAAACTCTGTTCCATTTAGGCTGTGAGTTAGAGCTTTCTGGCCTGTCACTTTGTTGGTTTTTGCCTCCAGCAAGGCATTTCAACCTGAGGGGGCAACATTTACGTTACATCTAGTAATATAAAAACTAGATGTGGGAGCTTAAGGAATCAATAGATGTTTTACAGCTCCTGGTATATAGTAAAGTCACAGGGACTTCAGTTAATATTAAGCTACTCGGATACAAACAATAACATGCTTCCACCAGCCTGTTATTGTATAAATGGCCTCAGTTAGCCTGCGAGTACACAGTGATGATATTATGAGCATATGTCTTCAAGGTCCTGGCTGTGAGATATCACCTAAAACTTTAAATGCAATGTATTGAAATGCAATGTTTTTGAATCGAAGCTATCTCCATTGGATTTCTTTCTCTCAAGTCCACAAAAGTTTCACAGGACGTGGGTGGCACAGGTTACGCCAGCATTTATTGCCAGCCCTAATTGCTGAACATTGTGTGTTGTGGGTCACCTTTGTGAACTGCTGCAGTCCTTGTTGTGGTTACTGCAAGTGCAGCAGGTAATTACAAACTGCAAATGGAACATTGCCCTACATTGCTAGAGGGATGGCATTTAAAAACAGGGAGGTTATGCTGCAGCTGTGTGGAGTACTGGTGAGGCCACGCCTGGAGTACTGTACACAGCTTTGGTCTCTTTACTTGAGAAAGGATGTACTGGCCCTGGATGGGGTATACAGAAGGTTCACTAGGTTGATTCCAGAGTTGAGAGGGTTGGCTTATGAGGAGAGATTGATTAGACTGGGATTATACTCATTGGAATTTAGAAGAATGAGGGGGGACTCTTCTCAAAACATATAAAATTATGAAAGGAATAGATAAGATAGAAGCAGGGAGGTTGTTTCTACTGGTGGGTGGAACTAGAAATAGGGGCAAAGTCTCAAAATAAAGGGAAGTTTTCGGACTGAGTTGACTATGAACTTTTTCATCCAAAGGGATGTGAATCTGTGGGTTTACCCCCACCCAGTGAAGCAATTGAGGCTACCTCATTGAATGTTTTTAAGGCAAAGATAGATAGATTTTTAGAAATAAAGGAATTAAGGGGTTATGGGGAGCAGGTCGGTAAGTGGAGCTAAATCCACAAAAGGATCAGCCAAGATCTTATTGAATAGAGGAGCAGGCTCGATGGGACAGATGGGCAGCTCCTGCTCCCAGTTCCTATACACTGATGTTCTTAGGTTCTTATGCTTAGGAAGGGAGTACCATGATTTTAACATGGCGACAGTAACGGAGCACTGATATATTTCCCATTCAAGTCAGGGTGTTTAGTGGCTCGGAGGGGATCTTGCAAGAGGTGAAGTGCCCACACACCTGTTGCTCTTGTCCTTCTAAATGTTGGAAATTTTGAATTTAGAGGATATTGTCAAAGGGCTCTCAATAGGCTTCAGCAGTGCATCTTTTAGGGTGTGCACATTGTAACTACTGTGCACCGATGATGGAAGAAGTAAATGTTTAATTTCTGATGGGCTTGAAGGAAGTGCCTGTCTGGTTCTATACAGCTGCTGAGCCTTCCTTTGTGATATTATGGAATGGAACCCCGCTGGGCTCCCCTTGGTGTGAAGCTAGTTGGGGGATCCATCAGGTGGGAGTACTGTTGTGCAAGAACTGTAAATGGGCCCCACAATATTGTGACCAGGAGTGCAAACTGTATGTGTGGAGATGCAGTACATCATTGATGCAGCAGTGAATAGGACAGCAGAAGGACATTCCTCATTGTACCCTGATCGTTGAATGCCTTCCAGCTTGGCAAAAGATTCAGCTACAATGTAATGGTAGCGTTCATAATGTCGAGTGGGAATGCTGTGGATTTAAATCCGACAAATGCTGTGATGTTAGAGCTGATGTAGTATAGTCAGACAGCACAGAAACAGACCCTTTGGTCCAACCAACCCATGCTGACAATAATCCTAAATTAAATTCGTACCACCTGTCTGTGCTTGGCCCATATCCCTCCAAATATTTCTTATTCATATATTTACATAATGCGTTCTAAACATTGTAGCTATACTTAGATCCACCACTTCCTCTGGAAGTTCATTTCACACACAAACCACTCTCTAAAAAGAACTGGCTTCTATATCTTTTTTAATTCTTTCTCCTTGCAGCATAAAATATGGCCGCTGGTCTTGAAATCCCACACTCTAGGGAAAAGACACCAGCCATTCATCATATCTATACCCCTCATGATTTTATAAACCTGTATAATGTCAATCTCAACCTCAACCTCCTACGTTCTGGTGACACAAGTTGCAGCCTAACCAGCCCCTCCCTACAACTGAAACCCTCCATCCCGGCAACATCCTGGTAAATCTCTCCTGAACCTTCTCTAACTTGAAAGTATCCTTCCTATAGCAGGATGACCAGAACTGGACACAGTGTCCCAGTGTCTTTTGAACAAGATTTAAAATCAAGGCTGTCTCAAGTAGAAATAAAGAAGTCCTGTGGGACTATATGAAGAGAGGTGATCTTCTCCCAGAAATCCAGTCAACGTTTATCCATAAAACAGATGATTTTCTCAATTATTTCAAAGTTACTTGTAGGAGCCACCTGTAAGGAAATTGACTGCTGAGTTTGCAAATATTATAATGCTGATTGCATTTGAAAAGTAATTTCATGAATGTACCACCTTCTAACATCCTGAGGTTGTGAAAGATGCTATACCAATGTAAGTCTTTCTTTCTTTCTTTATAGGACAGTAAGATTGGAACAGAGATTTTGAAAATATTCAGCAGGTCTGGCAGTATCTGTGGAGAGAGAAAATGAGTTAATGTTTCAGATCAATGACCTCTTGTCAGAATTTGAAGTGCAGTTATTAATGACATGAATGCAAATCATATTATTCAAATGACCCATCTCCAAGATTTGGCACAGGATCACCATGGCTGGAAGACTCAACCTGTCACACTTTGCGATAAAAAGCAATACTTACAAGGTTTCTACCCTCAGGACTTTGTACTGCTTTGCTGTTAAAACATGTGGTTAGTCATTATGTCATTAAATAGGAGCTACTATAAAGCGAGATTACAGCTTCAGGGGATTATTCCCAGAAGACTATATGAATTCAGAAATTTTTCAGTTGCTCTAGTTCAGAATCTATTGCAAAATGTGCTAAAAACCTTCACGAAAATGCTCGCAGGATATAGAATTACATGATGGCAACTCCAGTTTGCATGAAATGTTTAGTTATTCCATCATTGTCTATCATTTCTTACTGATTGTAGCTCATAACAGCTACAGTGTGGTAAGCGCTCGTCGTTGTCATAAACTAAGTGTTTCCATAGAGCGTGAAAGTAGCTTAATGGCACAAATTTAATAATGATTGTTCGATGTTCCCATACTGTAGTGTCTGGCTTGGATGTGGGAACATACTCTGTGTTCCATTGAACCACATTGCAGGAGGAAATGAGACTTCAGTGTGGTTTGCAAAGGAAAGCTCCCTTTTCCTTTTGCTATAATGAATGTGATCCCCTTCACAGCAGCTACATCGAGGATTGTGGGACCACCTAGACTGTGAGACTCTGCTGATGATCCTCTATAATTGGCATACAAGAAGTGCATACTCTCTCAGTGGGAAGCCACATTTGAAGAAAGCGTGAATCAGGGATGTTCTGTATTCATATTTTAGTCAGTTCCTAATGAGGTCTGAATTCTTGCCAACACAACCAGCTTGCTATTAGCTGTGCTGCAATTAGCTGATGGGATATATAGTTCTACATCAAACAATAATTTGTTACTAATCAGGAGTTTAAAGTAGTAGGTCCAACTTTGATTGCACTAATAAAAAGGCAACATTTTTTTGAAAGGAAAATAATTACTGCAGAGTTCATTGTGCAACATTATTTTGACTATTAATCACAGGCCTACTTGAAAGACCTACCGAAAACTTAATTGTGACAGGAAAGCCATGCACATATTGTTAGTCTTCAATCCAAATGGCATAACATCGTTCAGGAAGATAACCCCAAAAGATGTTGCTTGTTGCATAAACACGACATGGGGCCCTATGATAAAAATACTGCCCATATAGATTTGAGTGACATGCACTTTGACAGAAATGTCACCACATACCAGGTTTGTTTGCAGAGTTACCCATGAACTGCAAGTTTGAGTAGTTTGGATTGCTCTCCCTGCAGCAGTGAAGATTTAAGTGGAGATTTAAAGAGAGCTGTGGAATCAGGTGATTTAATAGCTTAAATGGGGAGGAATTGTCCTCTGTTTGATGTAAAACGGCCAGCAAAAGAAACAGAAGAGACTTGAAAAATTTAAAAAAAAGGAACACTGCTAATTGTAAACCTTTTAAGTTGCAGCACAGGAATGATGGGCATTGTAAAAACCGAAAGAACAACGGATGCAGTAAATCAGAAACAACAGCAGAAATTGCTGGTAAAGCTCAGCAGGTCTGTCAGCATCTGTGGAGACCAATCAGAGTTAATGCTTCGGGTTGAATGACTCTAAAGAAGAGTCCATGGATGGTGTAGCTTTCTTCTGCTCTTGAATATTAAATGATTCTCCACAGTCTTCATCAAAATTATTTCGTAAGACCAAAATGTTGAGTGAAAAATAAGATTGGTTGCATTATACTGTTTACATTTGCTTATCTAAACAATGTATTTATTCAAATGTATCTCTTTCTTTCCATCCATTTTCATACAAGTAAAGAAGTATTCTATTCTAACCAAATGAAAACAAATGTTTTTTTAATTGATCATGATTTAAGCAAGAGAATGGGATGTTCAATGGAGCATAACTCTATTATCACATCCCAGCCAGATACTAGCTAAGTATTTGTTTTCATAGAAAGTGGCATTATGCATCCTACAC
Source organism: Stegostoma tigrinum (assembly GCF_030684315.1). Lineage (NCBI taxonomy): Eukaryota > Metazoa > Chordata > Chondrichthyes > Orectolobiformes > Stegostomatidae > Stegostoma > Stegostoma tigrinum. The sequence continues at coordinate 29,439,733 of NC_081384.1, read as the reverse complement.
TGAGAGCAACATGTTTTCATTTTGAGTGATTATAATGTCACTTTGTGTTTTTTCACCCTCGATATCTGATTCTGATTCTACAGTTTTCAGTGTTTGCTTTAAATACACACAAAGATTTTGGTAGTTATGGCCTCATTAGAACGAGGAGTGTTCACAGTGGGAAGTGGAAACTTTGCAATTCAGTTCAGCAGTATCAGTGCCAATCACGCCGAGGTCAAATCAAGCACATTTCGATTAAACTTCCTCACAGCCACAGGAGAGCAGGGCTGTGACATTTTCCATTTCCCACATTAATTACATTGTGAAAGTTGTCATGCCAGGCTAAATGAGGAACAGTTTAGCACAGTGAGTTAATAAAAATATTGTCTGATTATTCAGATTTTGTGGCATTAAATAGTTTATTGATGGAGTTGACAGATTTTATTTCCCATCCTGCGGATCCGGACTGCTTCTGAGAGGATTTACACAGGAGTTTATTTTGAATGCCTTCAATTGATTGTATTTACAGTGACATACTCCTTCCAGATAAATGTAATCATTGTGAAGAGCAAGTTGATCAACAAGGCCTGGAGTTTTTATCTTTAACACAACCGGGAAGTTGAACATGAAGTTGTGCCCAATGTTGTGTTTATTCATAGATAAAAAGGTGTAGAGCTGGATGAACACAGCAGGCCAAGCAGTGTCAGAGGAGCAGGAAGGCTGACGTTTCAGGCCTAGACCCTTCTTCAGAAGAAGGTTCATATTCATATCCATATCCAGCTAAGCCCAGGTACACGCTTAGTTTTGTGAGAACACACCCAAATTTAAACTGAAAAAAAATTATCAATGAGTATAAATGACTGTATCCAAGATTCTGTCACACATATGTCAATATATTTTATCTTTGTGTTCAAAAATACAAGTTTAAACACATTTAACCATTTATTCATGTATCTGCAATGGGCGTACCATTTTACTTTTTAAACATTGCGAATAAGAGACATAATGTTGAAGGTCCTCATCTTGCACTCATCAGGAGTAATATGTAGGAAGCAAACTTGGAAAGAAAGTATCAATTTACATATGAGATTATGGTGACGATTGATCGAACGATTGAAAATGTGGCAAGAACAGTTAACTGTCAATCTTTGTCATCTGGAAAAAATACAACCGAGGCAAGTCGACTCTGATTGGATGGTGTGTTGCCATGAAGGAGATTGCAGTCTTTTCTCAAAACAAAAATTGCAAAGTATCGATTAATTCCTTTTGCTTACAAAAAAGAAGAATATATACGTAAAATTCTAACACATTCCCTCCCTAATGGCATTGAGAGTTAAACTACAGCACAGGGACTGCAGCAGTTCAAGAACACAGCTCACCATCATCTTCTCAAGGACACTAGGGATGGCAAATAAATGCTGGCCGCCCAGCGACATTCATATCCCATGACTGAATCTAAACAAAACACATACACATTAATCAGACAGTGACATGATTAATCAAGTTTTCTGAGATCTGTAGGCACAGGCAGATGAAGAACAATTGAGAAGCTGCTTGCTGTGTCCAAGGGGTGACTTGTTTGATACTGTGTACCTCTTTGGATGTACCGACTATTACCAGCACCACACCAACACTGAAATTCACACATCACATTACTCACGTTAGTTCTGAATGGAAAATATATTTCTTCATTAAAAAAAAGTGAAAGGAAGCAATTTGACACAGCAGAAAAGAGGCACTTTTATAGAAAAGATTCAACAATTATAAGGATTTGAACAATGTGGCTAAAGCAAAATTTGTGATAGTATTGGACAAAAAATCTAAGGCTCACTTTGACAGGAGAAGCAACTCTCTCCGTCTTTCATGTTTTGGACAAGGAGCATAGGGGTTCTGTTTTACCAGGCAGTGTTGGCTTATTCCTCGTTGAAGGCTGAGCTAATGCTCACATCATTAATATTCAGCTTCTTATGTTACCAAATGCACCAAACAAGCTAGAGGCTGAGAAAACCAGACATGGAAATCAGAGCGGCTACCTGGAAACTTCAGCTCACTGCTTGCTTTAGAAGACGTCCATGTTGTGTAGCAGCATCTTGGATCACCATACACTGGAACCACCTTCATGTGCTCTCTATCTTCAGACACTTCTTCAGCATTTGTCATGACCACCTGACCATTGTGCACCTCTCTGACTGTTTACACAGCACACGGCACACCAACAACAAATATTTCAAAGGCTACATCAGGGAGAGTTTGCACTCATGGAAAGGAACACAGCTTGTGGATTAGACTAGACTACATCGCAGGGCTGCTTGCATGCCTACTTAGCCCCCACCCACTTAGCACCAGCCTGCATGCTCACAATGTCCATGCCTTGTCTTGCCTTGCATTACTGTGCCAATCAGTACAGTTGCACGACCATGAATGGAGACAGCTTGCTCAGTCAGAGGACATACATCATTGCTGTGTGCTCCATCAATCTCACATCTGCAAAGCCAGTAGCCATGTCTTGAAGTCTTAGGGCAGTAGCTGTCACCGAGATCCATAGTTGGCTCAGTTAGCTGGATGGCTAGTTTGAGATGTAGAGTTACATGAATAGTGTCGATTCATTTCCTGCACTGGTTGAGATTACCAGGAAGGACTCTCCTTCACCACCTTTCCCCTTACCTGAGGCATGGTGACCCTCAGGTTAAACAACCTCTAGTTGTCTCTCCCTCTCTCTAACAAGAGAGTAGCCCTGTGGTCTGATAAGACCATGACAATTTTACTTTCTGATCTGGAATTACCAGATTGCTTTGTGTGGAAAGCAAGAAAGGCTTTCCCTGTATCCTCTGGAGTTTAGAAAAGTCAGAAGTGACTGAATTGAAAGAAGATCTTGAAAGGATGTGACTGGGTGGATGTTGAAAGCATGGTTCCCCTTGTGGGAGAATCAAGTACTAAGGATCATATTTTAAAAACAAAGGAGAACACATTTAAAACGGACGAGAGAACTTTTTTTTCCCTCAGAGGCTTGTAAATCTTTGGAATTCCCCTCCTCAAAAGGCAGTGAATGTAGAATTGTTTTAAGGCAGGTTTAGACAGATCCTTGATCACCAAGGAGATAAAAGATTATCAGGGATATGCAGAAATGTGGAGTTGAGGTTAAAATCAGATTATCCATGATCATATTGTTAGTGCGAAGTCATTGATTCCTCCTTATTATGTACCTGTCAGGAGCTGGTTCGATGGGCTGAAAGGCCTACTCTTGTTCTTTGCTCGTATGCGCAGGACATGTTTGGACCCAGGACATCTAAATCTTTTTCTAAAGGGGTGCTTGTACAAAATTCCAAAGTGGGAAAAATTGAATCCAAAATTCACAGAAGCTAAGTTATTTTCCAAGCTGGATGCTAAGCAGAGATATAGATTTGTTCACTTGACAAAGGAAGCTGAAGAAATTATACTCTCAGTATTGCAGTACTCGATTTGCATTGTTAACAAAGAAGACCACAACCAAAGTTGATACTCACTGATGGTGACAGCTCATTGAGAAGAATTTATCTTCAACAGCAAGGGAAACGTAGGTCAGGCAAACATTTTTGGCTCTGTCTGTTCAGGTTATGGAATCCATCTCAACCCAGGTAAAGTCAAAAATGTAGGACACGTGCCTACTCACCAAGGAAAAGGCGGCTTGCGGATTTTTTAACTTCCGAGCAGCTACTTTGATCAACTTGTTCTAATATGTTTTGACACACATCTGGGGCAGGTGGGACCTGAACCAGGACTTCTTAGCCCAGAGGTTGTGGTGCCACAACTGCATCACAAGAACCCACTGTTTCAATTTCTTATGTACAAACCTTTTGTTTAACAAAGCACCATTGTTAAGAGAGCTCTTAAGGAAAGAGCTTACCATATATGGCGGGATGACCGTCAACTTATGTTGGAATGATTAGACAAGCATTGTACGCTGTGGCCTGAGGAAGAAGACAAACCTACAAGTCAGGAATTAATACTGGACACAGAAGAGATGCAGAGGTAGTAGGAACTGCTGATGCTGGAGAATCTGCAATAACACAGTATGAAGCTAGATGAACACAGCGGGCCAAGCAGCATCAGAGGAGCAGGAAAGCTGATGTTTTGGGTCAGGGCCGAACGGTCCGGAGGGTTGGACCTGAAGAGGGGTTCCAACCCAAAATGTCAAGCTTTCCTGCTCCTCTGATGCTGCTTGGCCCGCTGTGTTCATCTAGCTTCACACCGTGGTATAACAGAAGAGATGCAGCCAGTTTGAGAACATTCATGACATTTCCAAGAAGGTTTTAAAGCAAAGCATTGATGCGATCTCAAACCTAATATCTTTCAATTGTGTGTGGTTAAGTGCCACACCCTTCCACAGATACTCTCTGAATCCATTGGGCTGCATACATTTCAGAGAGTGAGCAACGAAAGATCGGTTCCATTGGTAGACAAGTACATAATAAGGAGGAATCAATGACTCAGCATTAACAGAATAAAGAGAAAAGATAGAAGACATAATTTCACAGAGAAGATTATGGGTACATGAATAGACAGGCGACTGTCAAAATGGTGTTTCGAAGGGAGTCAATCAAGTATTTAAAAGCAAACAATACATAATAAAAATCCAAGGAATAGATTTCAGCTCATAAACTCCATATGAAATGAACCAGTTTAGTAAGATGAGCTGAATGGCGTTTTTTTTTTGTTTTCTATGTATTTTTGAAGGATAAGTGTAGGGAGTACCTGCTGCTAGAACAACTGAATGAGAAATAAACACAGCACAGCTTCAATCCCAGCCTTGCTTCGTTCATGAAAGGCCTTCCAACCTCTGAATCAAATCATTCCATAATTGAGTGATAGATAACTGTGTGCATTCTCATCGGTCCAAGATGTCTCGCAGCAGATGCACAGCCTCAGGCTGTCTGAAAGATAGGATCTTAGTTAGAGAGGGAGGTTCAGGGTTTGACCTTTCCCACTCTTCCTGCCTATGCCTTATCACAGTTCTGAGCTATTTCTTTCTGGGTCACAAGGTCTTAAGCAGAAGGAGGTTCTGTACCCAACCCAAAAGAACAAATGGTGCAGAACAGTGGGTATCAATCTGAGGAGTTTTTTTTTACAGGTAACACACAGCATTCCTTTTTCAATCCGACTGATGCCTTAAAGAGAGCTGCAATTTTCTCGCCAAGAGCAAAATGTTTTGTAGTTATACATATGGCTTTGTAATTGGTACAGGGGCCCTTCTTGTTTTCTTATAAAATTCCTTTGCCTATTATTTTAAGATTGTCATTAATCCTTTCATGTCCCTGCTAAAACGGGATGCTGAAACTTCATATTAACAACGTTTTGTACATAGCCTGACTTCAAGGTCATTGAGGATCCTCAAAACGTCTCTGGGAAATCTGTTTCATGCCCCCCCATGAATTAATCCATTGCTTTTACTGGCAGAGAGAGGAAGTGCATTTGATGGAGCAATCTTAGGGTAAAATCAATGATATGCTTCAAGCAGGAAGATACCGAATATGAGTTGTGAATCGCCAACCTGCGCTGTCTATGAGTGTGGTTCCCTGCTGTGAACCCTGGCATCATTCTGTTTACTCTACTATTGTGTTGTTGACAATTACTCTTCTTTTCAACTGTTCTTATAACAGCTTTCTACCCCCACCCCCGCCATCACCCCTCACCATTATCTGTAAACCACAAATGCAGCAATTATAGTTTATATCCATAATATTCTACATCATAAAGTAGAATAATACTGCGACCATTTTGGGCTCAGCAACATTTTTGTGGACTAAATGAAATTGAGAGTTCACACACATTACACTTCAAATTAATAGGGAGAATTTGTAATGCACCTTCCCTAAACTTAAGTATGTTATAGCCAAGAAACTAAGTGTAGGTGTTGTCACTGCGGAAATATAGCTGCCAATTTGCACACAGTAATTTGTCACAAACAGTGCTGAAATAAATGACAAAGTTATCTACTTTTTAAGGAGTTGGCAGGCAGATTAAGATTGGCTGGGGCACTAGGTAACTGCTGTCCAATCTCAAGACTAATGACAAGCATCCTCAGGGTTGACTTGGATCAGTAACACATCCTCATGGCAGAATGTGACTGATATTTGTACAGTTATGAAGCAGCAGCAGTGGGTATGTAGTACCTATATCATCATACCCAAGTGTGTGAGACAGTGACTTGTGCCTGTACAGTTACATCCAGTAAGGGATGCAACACTCTCAGGAAAGAAGAAAACTATGCACAGTAATTGCATTTTAAAGCTGTTTAAAGCAATGTTATCAATTTTCATGTATTTATTATCAAATTGATAGTAAGCTAGCACTAATGCTGATTAATATAACACTTACAAATTGGGGCACAGAGCTGAAAAAGAGGTTTATTGAGGGGGTTGGGCATTGGAGCCTAAAACAGGAGGACACAAGCATAATACAGCAACTAAAATAATTTTGGGTCTCAAGATATGTAATTAAAAAAATCTAAACATCAACAGGTTTACATTATCATATTTTTTCCATTCTTGCTCACCTGCTCAGTCATATATCTGCCTCCTGATGGTTATGTTTTTCTGGATTTGGCTTTGTGTAGCTTCCCTCACAATGAGATATCCTGCAGTCACAATTTCCGGTTCACTGACTTACCTTTGAACCTCTGCTTTGTGAAATTGCATTGTTTCTGACAGGAGAGTGTGTTCACTAACACTGAGAGACTTTGAATTCTGAAAACACCCTTCATTAGCACATGATGAGCAGTATTGCTGCCTGACAAATGATAAGCAAATGCACCACAGTTGCCCATCTGTGTCAGAGAATCACAACAATACATAAGGCCCAGGCTAAGTCAATTATTCTGAGTTGAATTAGCTTGCCTTCAATGGGTCGGAATCTCATCTGAGGGTAGTTAAAAACTATCAGGCAAGTTTCTTATTCCTGAACACGAGTGACATTTACAGGAATACCCAGGTTATGTGACTACCATTTGAGGGCAGGATTGGGTTTGATGGATATTCGATGGAATATTCCTTTAAGTACTTAATATTTTTTTCTTCCTATACCAGGCTCTCTCCCCTTTTTTTAAACTTTAGACCAAAATACATGCATGCATGCTGTTTGATTTCATAGAGTCGTAGAGATGCACAGCATGGAAACAGACCCTTTGGTTCAACTCATCCATGCCAACGAGATATCCGAAATTAATCTAATCCCATTTGCCAGCTTTTGACCCATATCCCTCCAAACCTTTCCTATTCATCTGCTCATCCAGATGCCTTTTAAATGTTATAAATTGTACCAGCTGCCACCACTTCCTCTTGGGCTTCTCAATACAACATCTGAAGAGCTGTCACTCCCTATCTCTCACTAGGTGTGATACTCGAGTCATGTGTTATTCATTTTCTCAGGGTTAGTAAGTATCATATTTCTCTTTCCTTCACTTAAGAAAACCTTATAATTGGCTCCCTATATCTAGGCAATGCTACACTTTTATTAAAGTGTGTGCTACAAAGAATTTAAAACTCTTCGTTGTGGCTAGCCGAGGAGATTTAAAGATGGAACTGATCTATCCCTCCTCACCTTGTGGTATCACATGTCAACATTCACTCACTACGTGTATACATATTTGGCCCAATGGCTGAGGTGTCAGGCAATGTCCCTGGTCATGAACCCCACCTTCAGGGGGATTAATGACGCAAGAATGAAAGAAGTGGGACTGACAAATATAGATTAAAATATGAGTCCGATCTGATCTAATGGTTTGCCTTTTGTACAGTACAGCACCTTTTGATGTTTCTCTGACCTTGAAGGACAATTGCTAATGACCCTTCTGAAATAATTTAGCTGTGCGAACATTTGTAATGTGTTCTGCAGGAATGAACTGCAATGCAACAGAGCTAAGTCATGCACAGCTGCAGCTTGGATAAATGGAACGTAACTTCTGTTGTGGTGAGCTCCAGCCTAGAATCATTTTATAACCTAACACAGCTCCTTCTCTTTTTATTAGGTGGTGTAAGAACAGAATGTAATTGTAATAAGGACAAATGTTTCAACATTAAACCTGGAGGTTATTGAGAACATAAAATTCTCATGAATGTTTTTAATGGGATGGAAACCAGTAAGCCTCAGGGCTTTCCTATGGCTTTGTGCATGTGCTTTGTAAAGCCTGGTTGATTAATTAACTTTGCAGTTGAGCTATGGTACGCATACAAGAAACCACCTTGTCTGGGAAAAACTCCATAGACTTAGAAACACAGATTGAAACGTTACACTTTAGTATTCAGTGCGTGAGTCAAAGTTGCAATGTCGAACTTGTTTATGCACCAAATAATCTGCACTCTGCTTCAACTCATTGCCAATCACTTACGTCAACGAAGCTCCAATTTCCTCAATATTGCTGAACCATTTCTCAACCGGATGGCACGCACCTCAAACCTCCCTTTGCCTGGTGACATTTTCAGACACCTATTATAAGAGCCCCGAGCATATTTTATTCTCTCTCTTGACAGAGAGGGGTAGGCACAGTGAGCTTGCAGCTTTCCCGACAGCACAAGGGGCTTTGTTGGAGTCATGTCAAATTCTGAGGCTTAGTGCAACTCCTTTATTATTCCTGCATGTGCTCACACATGCAATCTATCAAGTCTCATAGAAAGCTTACAGTGCGGAAGCAGGCCATTCAGCCCATTTTGTTCACACTGACCTACTGAAAGCATCCCATCCAAACCCATCCTTCTCCCCACATTTCCCACAGCCAATCCACTTCACTTGCATTTCTTTGGACTGTGGGAGGAGACCAGAACCCCCGAAGGAAACCCTCAAGAACACGGCAAGAATGTACAAAACTCCACACAGATAGTCACCTGAGGGTGAGATTGAACCCGTGCTGAACCATTTCTCAACCGGATGGCACGGGATGGCAGCTTCCCTGGTGCTGTGAGGTAGCAGTGCTAATCACTGACTCACCACGTCGCCCAATATCCTGGCAGCAACCTTGATGTCTTCATTCTATAGCACTGTGCTCTGCCATCTGCATTTGAAATGCCACATGCTTACCAGAGGAAAAGGAATCACCAGTGTCCACATGGCACAGGAATCTGGTATGGAACCCATGGATATGTATATGTCTTTGAACAGAGCATTGGAGAGAAAATGCATTTGCTTTCGCTGTTTGAACTGCTCCAGAGGAACCCTGCAGTATTCTCTGGAATGCAGGCCACTGTTGTCTGCCCTGAACAGCTCCAGCATTGTGAAAGGTCTGACCTTGCTGCCAGCAGCTGAGGAGTACACAGTGTAGTGAAAGGGAGACAGGAAAGGAACTGGCACATCCACGTTCTGGCAAGGCTGTCAAGGATCAGCTCCTCTGACAGTGGTACCAGTGAATGCAACTCCAATTCCTCATTCAACACTGAACACAAGACTTGATTTCCCTATGCTTCTCCACCCATCACTGCATTCTCTTCACATGAGCACTGCCACAAAACAACAACTCTAATGGATTCAGTGCATGCAATATTCCATACAAAATTCAACTGATTGCACTTGTATTTGCCTGAGGGCCAACCTTTCCACTGTTCTGATTGTTCCTTTGGCTGTAGTATGGTTGCAGAAAAGCTGCTGATTCCTCTAAGGAAACTGATGTCCTTGTAAAACAACTTGATTCCTCAACCCTGGCATGGATGGCAACATTCCACTGTTTTGTAGTCTGTCAAAGTGGAACTGCCATCTTCACGAAGGACTGTGGGTCTGCGCTCATCTGGCACTCCCCCCAGCATGACATTTCAACAATCCTGATATAATGGCAGATGTGTGATGGATGAGACACTTAAAAGCCCTTTGCAGCACTGTCATCTGCTGCTCCAATGGCAGTAAGCTGAGCTTTCCTCTCTTCAGACGGACCTCCTACCATAGCACTCAGGCTCTAGATATCTCCATAGCAAGTAGAATAGAAAAGCAGAAAATCGGGAGGGACTGTGCAATGCTGCAGCACATGTTGTAATGAGGGCAGCCAGCTGGACCTCAAAGTGGCAGTATGGTGGCTCAGTGGTTAGCACTGCTACGTCACAGCACTAGGGACACTGATTCAATTCCAACCTCAGGTAACTTCTGAGTGGAGTTTGCACATTTGCCTTGTGTCTACATGGGTTTCCTCTGGTGCTCCAGTTTTCTTCTGCTGTACAAAGAAATGATGGTGAGATGGATTGGCCATGCTAAATTTCCCATAGTGTCCCGGGAGCTGTATTAGGAAGAGGAAACGCAGGGTTAGAGGGATACAGTCAGTGTGAACTTACTGGGCTGAACGGCCTGCTTCCATACAGTAAGGATTCTATGAATATGAGTTCCCTGATTGGGACTGTTAATCTGGTCCAATCAGGGAGCCCTAGCTGACATATAAGAAGATTCAGTGTTGGAGATACTGACATTTGAGTACCCAACTTTATATGTGGCAATCCTTTAGCCAAGGACTGTTGAGTTGTAAATAAACGGTGACTTGGTTATCAGCCTCAGTAGAGTAGGTATGCTCATTCATGAGTCACAAAATATCATCATATTAGTGCAGGAAGTCTTTAAGAAAGCCATTAGAATGCTGAACTTCATTGCAAGCAGCTTGGAATGAAAATGTTGGAAAACCTTGCTGCTGCCGTGCAGGGCATTGGTGAGATGACTCCTTAGGTACAGTGCACAGTTTTGCTCCCCTTATTTAGGGAAGACAAGACTTACACTGGAGGCAGTTCAGAGCAGATTTAATTGGCTGATTCCTGGGGTGAAGGGATAGTCCTCTGAGAAAAGATTGAGCAGATCGGACCTACATCTCATGGAGTTTAAACAAATGAGAGGTGATCCTATCGAAACAAATATGATTCTAAGGGAAAAATACTGAAAGAACTGCTGGAAATCAGAAAGGAAAAACAGAAATTGCTGGAAAAGCTCAGTAGGTCTGGCAGCATTTGTAGAGAGAAATCTAATTTAACATTTCGGGTTCAATAACTCTTCTTCAGTTTCTTGTTTCCCCTCATTGAGAACCAGGGCAGCACAATTTAAAAATAAGGGAGGTCCCACTTGGAGAACATAATCATATAATGTAGAGATAATGAGGAATTTCTCCCGAGTGTTTGGAAGTCTCTCCCTGAGAAAGCAGCAGAGACTGGATGATTTAATATAATCAAGGTGGAGTTAGATGGAGGAAATTGATTGACTCTGGCATCAAGGGCTAGGGGTACAGGCAGAAATATGGAGTTAAGTTCACAAAGGATCAGGTATGAACTTTGGACTGGTGGGACCTCTCTCCAAAGGGAGAAATAGCCTACTCTGGTCCTCCTCTAGTATGTTCTTTGGCTGTGTTGCAATTGAAATGGTGATCTCAGCCTTCAGATGAGTGTAGAGTCCAAATGGGAGGTAATGGAGCTGGCCATCAGACTGGAACTTACAGGGTCCGAGCGGTGTACAAAATTGTGTGGAACCCTCCATGTTTTGAACAGCAGCTGCAGATGTTCCAGCAGGCTAGTCTATGCGCCAAGCATTGCATGCTTATCAGCCAACAAGTTTGAGATCAAATTTGGTACTTGTTTATCAGTGTCTTCTTCACAGTTTCTGGATAAAGAAGAAATGCATATGGGAAGGATTTTGATAAAAGGCAGAGGGCAAGTTAGATAAGCACTCTCAGCTTACCACTGGAGTACAGTGAGATTTTATTACACATTTCCCTGGAGTGGGTCTTAAACTAAATAATCTTCTGAGAGCAGGAGAGAGTGCTGCCAACTGAGGTACAGTTGACATAGTTAACAAGGTTAAGCATTTCCATTACTGAGGGTAAATAGCTTCTGCAGCACAAATTCTAAAATGTTTCTGGTGAGGTTGTGAATTAGCATACCAATGTCATGAGGAATCAAGCAC